>NC_057841.1:11399242-11702272 GCF_910594005.1 Cervus elaphus | reverse complement strand
ATGAAATAATTTATTTATATATCAGTTTTCATAAAATTTGTGTGAATTTTAAAGGCATCTGAGATGTAGCTTGAAAATGAAGTCACCAGACAGCCTGTCTCTGGATGATAAATTTAGGAGTGAAATGTAGTGTGGAGCAAAAGTCTTACTAATAGAGTTTAATAAGTAGTGAAAACAAATAGAGAGTTTACTTCGAAGTGTGTGAGAGATTCTGCAGTGTTCAGCCATCTATCATTGTTTCATTGGCTGGAAAATAATGTATGGATGAAACCCGGGGAGCTTACTAATAACTCTGGGTTGTTAGTACCTCTTACAGATCCGTTGTGCTAACATCACATCAACCATCAGAGTGATCAGATGGTCCTCTGATCTGATTATACTCCCTTCTATTTATGTAGCCTTATTTAGTTTCTTTTCTTTTTTCATTTTAAAGGGATTTCATTATTATGTTATTATTCATGCTAACAGAGTAATAAAAGTATACTGAATTTTATAATGCTTGAGACAATATTGCAGAGAAATATTGCATCCAGTTTTATCTTTGCAACGAAGCTGTTTTGAAAGTAGGTCAGGAATTAGCATTTCATTTAAAAATATCATTGAAGTGTTTAAATGGCACACGCGTGAGCCTGACAGTTCCTGTAATGTTTCTGCTTCTACAATGTCATTCCCCAAAGGTAACCGCTATTAACAGTTTTCCCTCAGTCATTTCATAATTTTTCTAAAATCTGTATTAATTATGGACCTCAATTTTCACATGTAGCATATATACTTGCACAAATATGTATTTGCATTTATTTTGATTTGTTGTTGTTCAGTAGCCAAGTCATGTCCAACTCTGCGACCCCGTGGCCTGCAGCATGCCAGGCTTCCCTATTCTCCACTATTTCCCAGTTTGTTCAAGTTCATGTTTTGATATATTTAGGGTTTTTTTTTTTTTGGAGTATAGTTGATTTACAATGTTAGTTTCAGGTGTATAGCAAAGTGATTCACTTTATTTATATATATATGTGTGTGTGTGTGTGTATGCAAATCAAATATGAAGAAAAGTTGATTTTCTTTTCTTACCTTTTTTTGTTTTAATTAGGAGGAATGATGAATGTTACCACCTACACTTGAAGTTTTTCAGAGTTAAATTTCATGATTTGTGGAAAAGTTTGGAATTCTTAATAGTATTGTTTAGATGAGAGTGAGACTTAAATTACAGTGTTATTAGAGAGAAAGCTATGGACATTTACATATTAATTAAGAAAAATTGAGATGAAATAGAAGTACTTGAGAAAGCAAAAAGAAAAAAAAACCCCAATTATATCCATTTCACATATTTGGATAACCTAAAATAGGGGTATATAAGGGTCCTAAAAATCTTAATCAACAAGCAGGGATAATGCAATGTCTCTAACAGAATGAAAATTAACTAGGACAAAAGTAAAATTCTAAACAACTGCACAATAAAAGATGAAGGAGAGGTGAATTATTTGTCAAGATGAACAGGATTTAAGTTTGATATTATTGGTATTGGGGTTGTTCCAATATACTCACGTGATCACAGGTGTTCTTTAAAGAATGCAGAGGAGCTAAAATTGATGTAGGAGGTTTGGTTCCCTTGTCTTAGGATGGTAACTTAGTGCTAGGATGCTACCTTAGCTCTTCAGAACCTGTTTCCTCCCCACTCAAAAGTGAAAGTGTTAGTGGTTCAGTCGTGTCCAGCTCTTTGCAATCCCACAGACTGTAGCCTACCAGGCTCCTCTGTCCATGAAATTATCTGGGCAAGAATACCAGAGTGGGTAGCCATTCCCTTCTCCAGGGCGTCTTCTGGACCAAGGGATCAAACCAGGGTCTCCCGCATTTCTGAAGGCAGATCCTTTACCATCTGAGCCACTAGGCAAGCCCCCTGCAACAGTCAAATAGGTGTATTCTGAGACCTTTTCGTGAAATTGTTACAAAATGAGACAGACTTCCTTTCCAGCCAGCTGGCCTGCAGGAGTCATCTGTGTCTCCATTTCTTTCTTGCTCTCCAGGCAGGTCAGTGATGCGGCCGGCAGTGACCTGTGTTACACTTTATGCCCGGTCTCAGATTCCACAGCTGCAGCCTCATCCAACGCAGCAGACCCTTCTCTGCTCCTTGAAACATGTTCTTCATTTGGCTTCGAGCACTGGTTTCCCTCCTGGCTTCTGGACGTTTCTTTCTCAGTCACCTCTGCTCATTTCTCCTCGGTGATGGAGCACCTAGCGCTCAGTCTCATGGCTTTAAATACCACTGATAAGAGGATGACTCCAAATTTAAATCACCAAGCTGATTCCTTCCCTGAGTGCCTGACTGCAAATCCCACTCTCTTTCTACTTCTGTCATTTTTAAATTAAATTTTTATTTTATATTGCAGTGTAGTTGATTTACAATGCTGTGTCAGTTTCAAGTGTTTAGCAAAGTGATTCAGTGATACGTATATTTTTTAGATTCTATTTCCATTTCGGTTATTACAGAATATTGAGTGGCATTTCCTGTGCTATACAGTAGGTTCTTGTTGATTACCTACTTTGTCTGTTTATCTATTATCTTTTTTTGGGTATGCCCACTTGGATAAATACTTGAAACTTGATTTCTCCAAAATGGAGCTCCTGGTACAACCCCAGTAAACCTGCGTTTCCTCGGTCTTCCT
Source organism: Cervus elaphus (assembly GCF_910594005.1). NCBI lineage: Eukaryota > Metazoa > Chordata > Mammalia > Artiodactyla > Cervidae > Cervus > Cervus elaphus. The sequence goes on along the minus strand of NC_057841.1, from coordinate 11,699,612 downwards.
CACCGCGGTAAATGGCAGTACCATCTTTCCAGCTGTTTGGTATAAAGCTTCTGGGCTCATCCTTTACTCTTTCTTTCAGAGACCATGTTCTAGTTACTAGAAAGTTCTGTTGATTCTACCATAAACATATCTTGGAAATCAAACTACATCTCACTCTTTCCTCTGCTAATTCCCTTGCCCGATCATACCTTGTCTGGGTTATTGCAGCAGCCTCCACACTGGTTTTCCTTCTCTGGACCCTGACCTCTCTTCAGTCTGTTCTCAACGCTCACCAGGTGATCACAGTAACATGAATCAGCTCACGTTCCTCATTTGCCCCCAAACATCTTGTTCCATCTCATTCAGAAACCGTGAACTCCTTCCATATTTACCCACCCCTTGGTTGCCTCTCTGACCCCCTCTCCTATTAATTCTCTCTCTTACACACTCCACTCCGGTGACACTGATCTCCTCGTCACTCCTCAAGCAAGCCAGGTGTATTTCTGCATGAGAACCGTTTCCGCTGCTGTTTCCTCTCCCTAGGATGCCCCCATCTCTGAAGCTGTCTGTAGATGTGGCTGTTAACTGGCAGGGGTATAGTAGAAGGAATTCAACGATCACAGGGGTCGTTGAACTCTTTGGACATAGAAAGGCTTTTCTGTTTCTGAAGCTTTACCTTTATTATCATTAATGGAGGAAATTCTTTGTAGACTGTATATACAAGTGTGAATTTTCACTTGTTGGAGAGTAGCTCAGTTGCAGCAGGTGAAAATGGAAGCATTTCTTCTTGTATGCAAGCACTTTTTAAAACTGCCTTTTAACAGTGAATACTCGGTAATAACTGACTTTACTTGGAACCTTACCTCCAGTAAGTACATAAAATCAATGCAAGTGGGTCTGCTTAGGACTGAAGCCAGACTGATAAACAGCCTGGCTGCCCATGACTATTAGAGTGAGTCGGTGTCCATGCTCACGGGGGGCACCCATGGGAACCGATGGCTCCCTGCTTTGACCTTCACTCGTGGAGTTCTCTCGGTAAGGGAGAGGGGGGATGTTCCTTGAAGTGCCTCTTGCCAAGCCTCCTCCTTAAGGCGGTTGTTCCAGTTAATTTAGAAGAACCTGAGAACTTCATGGAGCACAGTTAGAAAGCCACTATTCTACATTGTATTTCTAGAGTAACGATTACTTCTAGAACATCTTAGGATGGAATGACTTTTCTTCTTGAATTTTGGAGCAAAGTACTTACTTGTTCTCCTGATTTCCCCCCTCCAGCACTCCCTCCCCAAATCTTTAAAAAAGTAGGGACTAAATATTTCTTGTAGGGATGTGTAAGATTCAGCAGAGGGGATTTGTGAATGGCAACCCACTCCAGTATTCTTGCCTGGAAAATCCCATAGACTGAGGATCCTGGTAGGCCATAGTCCATGGGGTTGCAAAGAGTCAGACACGACTGAGCAACTTCACTTCACTTCACTTCCAAGCTCTCTAGGGTTTGTGGAATGACTTGGGGACCGTCTTCATTTTAGGGAGGCTGGCTCTGAGGGACCTGGGGGACCAGGAGAATTGTTCTCTATTGTTTCCAGTAGTAGTAGTGGTGCTCAGTCACTCAGGTGTGTCCATCTCCTTGTGATCCCATGGACGGTAGCCCATCAGGCTCTTTGGTCCGTGGGATTCTCCAGGCAAGAATACTGGAGTGGGTTGCTATTTCCTTCTCCAGGGGATCTTCCCAACCCAGGGGTCGAACCTGTGTTTCCTGCATTGGCAGGCCAATTACTTACCACTGAGCTACAAGGGAAGCCCTATTTTCCATAGTAGCATTACATTGTTTAAAGACAAGTGTCAAAAAGAAGAGGAAAAAGTCTATGCTGAAGAATTCAGAATATGATATTAATAATATGATCTTCTTAGAGGGGAAAAAAAAACATAGTTTGGTTGCCAGTTGTCACAGTGTTCTGTAATTAATGCATTTTATAAGATTCCATGACAAGTAGAAGAGTGGATTCATGACCGGAATGACCATCGATCAGTGATCTTTCATCCGTTTCCTCCAGCTGAGCGGCAACACTAAAATTTTTTTCAGAAGGGTTTTTCCGATATCTGTGGTAGAAAGCTAATGATCACACCGCAGTCTTGAGAGAATAATCACTTCTGAAGGTAATGGAAAATTTAAGCCCTAAAACTTTTCTGTGGCCTCCATCCAGCAGTCGTTACCCCAGTCAATATCCTGTCACTGTTAATTAGAAACTATTTGTCCATAGCTGATTTGTCCCTCTGTGGAGCTCCTTCAGGAGGACACAGGGCAGGGACACAGGGCAGTCAAGGCCGCGGCTCAGAAGAGAACGAGAGTTGGTTTTCAAAGGACCCGCAACGCGCTGAGTGGTGACCCAGCTTCGTCTCCCTCCATCATCGCTGTCAGGCTGGAGCGCTAATTAAAAATCTCTGTCAGCACAAATGTGTTTGGCGTCCTCAAATATGTCATCTCTGGGAAGACTGACAGATCGAAGCTCCTGTCACAGGCCTTTCACTCGACTTTGTCCTCACGCATTCATTGATTTTAGACCCTAAAAAAATGCCAGAGTTCTGTTCTTATTGGACCCAAATGTTGCTGAAGAAATTTGACTCTAGCCTGGAAATGTTGCTAATCATCTCAAAAAAGCCAGGAAGGCCATGATTTCTGGTCTCATTAGTGACTAAAGAAACATGGACATCATCGCTGTGATGTAGTTGGTTATCTAATTATTTTCAAACCCTATTTTTTCTGAAGCTTCAGCAGAAAGCCCTTTAAGAGTTTTCTCTTTTGAAGATAAACCTGATGGTCTATCAATGATAGAAGATAAACCTGATGGTCTATCTAATTATGAGGACCAGATATTTTGCAATTGATTTATGTTTGCAAGATGGCGGTAGGTGTAGCAGAAGCTAAAATGTGATGCTAAAATATAAAATTACTTTAAAAAAGTTCCATCACTCTGTGATGTAAATATAAATCAACAAAAATGTAGCAAGTGGATTTTTAGTACTAACATTAGTGAATTAATTGCTACTCCTAATGCTGTCCTTTGGGGCTTCCCAGGTGGCGCTAGCGGTAAAGAACTTCCCTGCCAATGCAGGAGACATGAGACGTGGGTTCAGTCCCTGGTTCAAGAAGATCCCCTGGAGGAGGGCATGACAACCCTCTCCAGAATTCTTGCCTGGAGAATCCCACGGACAGAGAAGCCTGACAAGCTACAGTCCTGGCAGTCTCTGCATCCAGAGGATCGCACAGAGTTGGACACGGCAGAAGTGACTTAGCACACACATGCTGTCTCTTGTAACGGCCTGATAGGTTTTGAGGCAAACATTCAAGAACTGTGTTAGATCCTACAGTGAAACCTTCATAGCTCACAGTATCAATTACAGCATGTAATTATATTTGGAGACTCTTGGTCATACTTGCAAACACTCTTGCTGTATTTAAAGATGCTAAAAATAGGAGTTGTTAGTACCATTCCCGCAGAGCGCTCCGTGAGCTGTTTGACAGTCTGGCACTAGGGAGCCAGCATCTTGAGGACATTTGGAAGATGGTTAGTGAGTCTTTACAGCAGACTGACAAGAAAATGACCCTGTAAGTTGATCTCTGAAGAGATGTGTGAGTCACGCACGAACAGAGAAAGATCACTCTCTAGCTTTCCATCTTATTTGCCAAGAAATAGGGGAAATAAATGAGGAGAAAAACAAAACTGGGCTTGTCCTGTTTAAACTGATATGAGGGCTGGAAGTTGCTCTTCATGAAAACTGAGCACAAGTAAATCCAACGTGGCGAAGAAAACTGGACGAGTTTGCTGCACACGTGGGCTTCTCATTGCAGCGCCTTCTCTTGTGGGATACAGGCCCCAGGGCGTGTGGACTTCAGTAGTTGTGGCTCCTGGGCTCTAGGGCACAGGTTCATAGTTGTGGCTCTTGGGAGTAATTGTCCCTCGGCAAGTGGGATCTTCCTGGGTTGGAGATCCAACCTGTGACCCCGGCACGGCAAGGTGGATTCTTAACCTCTGGACCACTAGGGAAGCTCCTTAAATAATTTTTTTTTAATTTAATTTTATTTTTTAAAAAATTATTTTATTTTATTTTTATTTTTTTTATTAGTTGGAGGCTAATTACTTCACAACATTTCAGTGGTTTTTGTCATACATTGATATGAATCAGCCATAGATTTACACGTATTCCCCATCCTGATCCCCCCTCTCACCTCCCTCTCCACCCGATTCCTCTGGATCTTCCCAGTGCACCAGGCCCGAGCACTTGTCTCATGCATCCCACCTGGGCTGGTGATCTCTTTCACCATAGATAGTATACATGCTGTTCTTTTGAAATATCCCACCCTCACATTCTCCCACAGAGTTCAAAAGTCTGTTCTGTATTTCTGTGTCTCTTTTTCTGTTTTGCATATAGGGTTATCATTACCATCTTTCTAAATTCCATATATATGTGTTAGTATGCTGTAATGTTCTTTATCTTTCTGGCTTACTTCACTCTGTATAAGGGGCTCCAGTTTCATCCATCTCATTAGGACTGATTCAAATGAATTCTTTTTAACAGCTGAGTAATATTCCATGGTGTATATGTACCACAGCTTCCTTATCCATTCATCTGCTGATGGGCATCTAGGTTGCTTCCATGTCCTGGCTATTATAAACAGTGCTGCGATGAACATTGGGGTGCACGTGTCTCTTTCAGATCTGGTTTCCTCAGTGTGTATGCCCAGAAGTGGGGTTGCTGGGTCATATGGTAGTTCTATTTCCAGTTTTTTAAGAAATCTCCACACTGTTCTCCATAGCGGCTGTACTAGTTTGCATTCCCACCAACAGTGTAAGAGGGTTCCCTTTTCTCCACACCCTCTCCAGCATTTATTGCTTGTAGACTTTTGACCAAGTGGGCTTTATCCCAGGAATGCAAGGATTCTTTAATATCCACAAATCAATCAATGTAATACACCACATTAACAAATTGAAAGATAAAAACCATATGATTATCTCAATAGATGCAGAGAAAGCCTTTGACAAAATTCAACACTCATTTATGATTAAAACTCTCCAAAAAGCAGGAATAGAAGGAACATACCTCAACATAATAAAAGCTATATATGACAAACCCACAGCAAGCATCACCCTCAATGGTGAAAAATTGAAAGCATTTCCCCTGAAATCAGGAACAAGACAAGGGTGCCCACTCTCACCACTACTATTCAACATAGTGTTGGAAGTTTTGGCCACAGCAATCAGAGCAGAAAAAGAAGTAAAAGGAATCCAGATAGGAAAAGAAGAAGTGAAACTCTCACTGTTTGCAGATGACATGATCCTCTACATAGAAAACCCTAAAGACTCTACCAGAAAATTACCAGAGCTAATTAATGAATATAGTAAAGTTGCAGGATATAAAATTAACACACAGAAATCCCTTGCATTCCTATATACTAACAATGAAAAAACAGAAAGAGAAATTAAGGAAACAATTCCATTCACCATTGCAACAAAAAGAATAAAATACTTAGGCATATATCTACCTAAAGAAACAAAAGACCTATACATAGAAAACTATAAAACACTGATGAAAGAAATCAAAGAGGACACAAATAGATGGAGAAACATACCCTGTTCATGGATTGGAAGAATCAATATTGTCAAAATGGCTATTCTACCCAAAGCAATCTATAGATTCAATGCAATCCCTATCAAGCTACCAACGGTATTTTTCACAGAACTAGACCAAAGAATTTCACAATTTGTATGGATATACAAAAAACCTCGAATAGCCAAAGTAATCTTGAGAAAGAAGAATGGAACTGGAGGAATCAACCTGCCTGACTTCAGACTCTACTACAAAGCCACAGTCATCAAGACAGTATGGTACTGGCACAAAGACAGAAATATAGATCAATGGAACAGAATAGAAAGCCCAGAGATAAATCCACGAACCTATGGACACCTTATCTTTGACAAAGGAGGCAAGGATATACAATGGAAAAAAGACAACCTCTTTAACAAGTGGTGCTGGGAAAACTGGTCAACCACTTGTAAAAGAATGAAACTAGAACACTTTCTAACACCATACACAAAAATAAACTCAAAATGGATTAAAGATCTAAATGTAAGAATAGAAACTATAAAACTCCTAGAGGAGAACATAGGCAAAACACTCTCTGACATAAATCACAGCAAGATCCTCTATGACCCACCTCCCAGAATATTGGAAATAAAAGCAAAACTAAACAAATGGGACCTAATGAAACTTAAAAGCTTTTGCACTACAAAGAAAACTATAAGTAAGGTGAAAAGACAGCCCTCAGATTGGGAGAAAATAATAGCAAATGAAGAAACAGACAAAGGGTTAATCTCAAAAATATACAAGCAACTCCTGCAGCTCAATTCCAGAAAAATAAATGACCCAATCAAAAAGTGGGCCAAAGAACTAAACAGACATTTCTCCAAAGAAGACATACAGATGGCTAACAAACACATGAAAAGATGCTCAACATCACTCATTATTAGAGAAATGCAAATCAAATAATTTTTAAAATAACTTCGTCTGAGATTACTCTGTGAAGAGGAACCAGGCATTAGTTCACATTTAATCATTTGTGTTTGATAAAAATTACAGACTGTAGACTCCAGTGTCTCCTATCTCGTAGCTAAAGGCAGTGTTCCACGTTCTTCTATGTAGTAGAGACCCAGGAATAGCAATGAGGTGACAGAACACCCCACAGAACTGTGTTCCTGGAGACCCAGGCATCTGCCATTGGGATCACAGATGACTGTCACTGTTTGCATATTGCCTAGAACACGGGTCCTTCCTCTGTGTTGGGCTGCCTCACTCTGCTCTATTGGTTTCCTCTGACTGGCCATTGGGCAGGTTAATTTCATTATATTGTATTTCTGACACTGAGCCTTTCATAGTTTCTCCAAGATAAATAGGAGTTTCTAGCATATCTATGGGCTTCCCTGGTAGTTTGTCTGCCAGTATAGGAGACCTGGGTTCGATCTCTGGGTCGGGAAGATCCCCTGGAGAAGAAAATGATAAACCACTCCAGCATTCTTGCCTGGGAAATCCCATGGACAGAGGAGCCTGGCGGGCTGCAGTCCATGCAGTCTCAAAAGAGTCAAACATGACTTAGTGACTAAACAACAGTAACAAACAAGCACATCTATGCATACGTGTGATTGGGCACTTTTATGTATAGATGTTAATTTCTACTGGTGACCTTGTTTATGACTATATTACTGAGAAAATACAAGTAGTCAGAAGAGAATTTGCACAGGTTCCCATCATCCTGTGTGTCTGCCGTGTGCCCTTCCATCTCTGAGTGAGTGGCTGAACCCTCTCTGCCTCCATCCGGCCTTGGACCCTAGACCCCCCTTCCTCTGCTCTAGAGCATCAGCCCAGCATCTCCACTTGTCTCCTGCATCTCTTCACTGGCTTCGTTCCTGCTTATGAACAAAGGTGAAGAGCTTGCAGTGGCATTTTACATTCTGAACCAGGGGGTCCCCGATGTCCTGTGACCTTGAGGTCCCCTACTGCCCCTCGCCCCAGCAGCATCACCTTCTTGACTGTGTGTTGAGCACCCCCAGCCTGACTGGTTCTGGGGGGTGTTTGTTCACAGTGCCCTCTGCCTTCAAAGACCACCTCTCCCCCATTCCCTCAGCCTATGCTCAAATGCCACCCTCCCACTGAGGCCAAGTTCAGGTGTGTCTTCTTATTTAAATTGCAGCCTCCCCCCATTCCATCAGACTCCTGGTTCTCCCCTTGCCTGCAGAGGTTTACTCTGTAGCCACTGTCACTGTCTCTCCTGGTAGGCATTTTATTTTCATTGTCTTGTATTCCAGCCTCCACCCCTCCACCCCGTGCAGAGACAAGTCCTGGCAGAGAAGCTTCAGTGTACGGACTCCGTCGCCAGCACCTACAGATGCCCAGGAGGCACTCAAGCGACATTCGTTAACGCAGAGAACTGCGCTTTAGAGACAAATTACTGGCTTTCCCCAGTCGCCTTATTTGGTAGCTGTTCCCTGTTTCCCATTTGTGTTTCATAACTTGGAATAATTCAGTCCTTCTCCCATGGTTCTTAAAAAAACAGGATCATAAACTCTTTAAGTAAAATGAAGGGAAAGACCTTTGTATTTATTGTAATGTCTATTATTTAGTCCATATTTATAACTTCAAACCACTTGCATTTTCTTGAAATGTTTCTTAAGCGTTTTAAACACTTTTTTTTTTTCTGTAAAACACACATTCCTAGAGACACAACAACAATAAAAACACAACACAAAAGAGGGGAGCCAGGAGTGAAAATGAGCTTAGTTGGTGATCCCGGGCAAGTAATGAGCCTGATGTGTCTCGGAAGCCGGATTATTCTGGGCCGGTGTCCTGGTGCCGAGGGGATGCGTTGGCTCGCCTGAGCGCTGGCAGCTCTGCTGTGGCCTAGATCAGGAACGCGTGCAGAGGAGAGCAGGGAGCAGAGGCTTTTGTCTGGGTTCCTCGAGTAGAGTCGCCCCAAACCACTTTCCTCCTGGTTTACGTCTTTCCCCAAGGTCACGCTTCTGTGCTGGAGTTAATGTGACCAGGCAATGCCACAGCCAGAAACGAATAGTAGCAGCTACAGGAGGAAACAGAACAGCGTGTTCATCAGGGTCTGGATGGAAGGCTTTGCGATTCGGATCCTCCTGACAACCCAGCGTGTGTCTGCAGGGGGTGGGCTCGGGGGCCAGTAGCTGGTGTGCCTTCTTTTCCATTATGGCCTATTACAGGCTGTTGGATATGTTTCCCTGTGCCAGACAGCAGGGCCTCATTGTTTATCCATTCTGCATATAATAACTTGCATCTGCTGATCCCCAACTCCCAACTCCCCTCTCCTACCCCCGTCCCTTGGCAACCACAGTCTGTTCTCTGTGTCTGTGAGTCTGTTTCTGTTTCACACACAGGGCATTTGTGTTGTACTTTAGGTCCCACGTATATGCGCTATCATATGGTATTTGCCTTTTTATTTCCTTTTTAGAGATAATCTCCTTTCTGTATCTTGGGCGCACTGGTCTTTGTTGCTGTGTGCGGGCTTTCTGTGGTTGCGGAGAGTGGGGGCTTCTCTCCAGCTGCAGTGTGTGGGCTTCTCACTGCAGTGGCTTCCCTTGTTCTGGAGCAGGGACTCCAGGGCACACAGGCTTCGGTAGTTGTGGCACATGAGCTTAGTTGCGTGTGGGATCATCCCAGACCAGGGATCAAACCTGTGTCTTCTGCATTGGCAGGAAGATTCTTTACTACTGGACCACTGGGGAAGCCCCCTTTCTCTTTCTAACTTACTTTGCTGAATATGATAATCTGTACTTGTATCCATGTTGCTCAAAATGGCATTATTTCACCTTTTTAACGGCTGAGCAATATTCCATTGTATACATGTACTACATCTTCTTTATGTATTCCTCTGTCAGTGGACGTGAGGTTGCTTCTGTGCCCTGGCTATTGGAAATAGTGCTGCTATGAACATAAGGGTGCATGTATCTTTTCGAATTACAGTTTTGTTTGGATAAATGCCCAGGAGTGGGATTGCTGGTTCCCATGGTGGTTCTATTTTCAGCTTTTTGAGGCACCTGCATTTTGTTCTCCATAGTGGCTGCACCAACTTACATTCCCACCAACAGTGTGGAAGGGTTCCCTTTTCTCCACTCCCTCTCCAGACTCTTTAATGATGGCCATTTTGGCAGAGGTGAGGTGCTATGTCTCTGTAGTTTTATTTATTTATTTTTAACTGAAGGATAATTGCTTTACAGTATTATGTTGGTTTCGACCAAACATCAACATGAATCAGCCATCGGTACCTATGTCCCCTCCTGCTTGAACATCCCTCCCACCTCCCTCCCTGTCCCACCCCTCTAGGTTGTTACCCCTCTAGGTTGTTACTGAGTGCTGGTTTGAGTTCCCTGAGTTGTACAACAAATTCCCATTGGCTATTATTTTACAGGCGGTAATGTATGTTTCCATGTTACTCTCTTCATATATTCACCCTCTCCTTCAACTCCCCCGCCATGTCCACAAGTCTGTTCTCTATGTTTGAGTCTCCATTGCTACCCTGCAAATAGGTTCATCAGTACCACCTTTCTGGATTCCATATATAGGTGTTAATATATGATATTTGTTTCTTCACTTTCTGACTCACTTCACTCTGTATAATAGGCTCTAGGTTCATCCACCTGATTAGGACTGACTCAAATGTGTTCCATTTTATGGCTGAGTAATATTCCATTGTATATATGTCCAACAGCTTCTTTATCCATTCATCTGCCGACGGACATCTAAGTTGCTTACATGTCCTAACTATTGTCAACAGTGCTGCAATGAACATTGGGATAGGTGTGTCTTTTTCAGTTAGGGTTTCCCAGTAGTGGGATTGTTGAGTCATATGTAAGGGGTTGGGCTTCCCAGGTGGTGCTAGTGGTAAAGAGCCTGCCTGTCAATGCAGGTAGACATGAGAGACACAGGTTCAATCCCTGCATCAGGAAGATCCCCTGGAGGTGGGAATGGCAACCCACTCCAGTATTCTTGCCTGGAAAATCCCATGGACAGAGGAGCCTGGCAGGCTGCAGTCCATTGGGTCGCAAAGAATTGGATACGACTGAAACAACTTAGCATGCATGCACACACGCATGTAAGGGGTTATTTTAAATGGTGCCCTGGGATGAGCAAAAGCTGGAACTTGGGATAAGAACCCTAAGCTCAGGTCCTTCTTTAAATGTCCAGACTCTGGTGTGACAGGGTTGTCATATTGTGAAATGCCTGGGCAGCCACTCCAAATAGCTATTTTCTCCTCACGGCAGGGTGGGGTGGGTGGGTACTGCTGTTATTCCCACTTTGCAGATGAGGAAAGCAGAGGGACAGAGAACTTAAGAGAGTTGCTGTTTCTGCTTCTAGTGAGCAGGCTGAGGTTGGACTTAGACTCAGGCAGCCTGGCCCAGGTGTCGAGGTCTCACCCTCGATAGCACACGGGCACCTGAGGGGAACTGTCTTCCCCTCCCTCATCCGGTCATGCCCACGCCCCTGCATGGTTCACACCTTCCTGCAAGTGTAAGGTTGTCCCCTCAGATGGGGTCTCCTGGTCTCAGTGACTCCGGGTCCTCCTCTCCTCCCCTGGGCCTTCACATTTATCCTTTCCTATCTGCGTCTGGCCCTCAGACCTCCCAGGAAGAGGATAAAGGCTGATGCATCAGATGTTCGCACATGGCTCTCTCCTCTCCACAGAAGTAGGTGTTTCAGCAGGGCTTTTCCAGACCATACCTTTTTCCAAGAAGCAGCTCTGATCATTCAGAGTCAAGGCCTAGGGATGGGATAGTTGTGTGTGTGTGTGAGTTTGCTGGTTTCAACCCACCCTGCTCTAATTATCCAGACTCAGTTGCATGGCCCAGTTAATTCTCTTAATTGCCCACAGTTTATCATCCTGTACTTCCTTCACTGTAGACACACTCTTGGTTACTTCCAGGTTATTTCCAGGTTACTCCATAACATGGCGATTCTGACGATGGTTCATTTTGAAAGCTTACAGAAGTCATGCCCATCTTACTTTACCTGATCGGAAACAAGATTGTAAATTTTCTGTGTGAAAAAGATGCTTGCTTTTCTTTTCACTGTATATGAGGAATTGAGGGACTTACCTTTAACCTGTTAGTTTGGTGGTGGGAAATACAGTACATAGACTGAAAGAAAAGTAGTTCTTCACATCTAATACGTTGGTATGTAGAGGGTAAACCATGGGATTTTCTGAAACATTTCCTGTGCCATTGCAACAGGTAGAACTCCTGGGGGCAGCAGGGGGCTGCTAAATTCTTGCATTTGGAACAGAGATGAAGAAAAGAGATGAAGCCCGTCCTCTGGGCTCTAGGCAGGGGCCCGGCGGCCTGCAGTGGTGTCCTCTATGCTTCCTCTATAACTTCTTGCTGGACATCAGCTCAGGGGAGTCCAGCAGCAGGCTCGGAGCAGCACGGTGCACCTGTGTGAACTCTGGACAGCTCTCAGATAGAACTGTCCTCTAGTTTAAAGCCTTCTGAAGGAAGGCCAACATCAAAATAAATTAAAATTCTCATTCCATCAAGCATGCGGATGTAATCAGCTTTCTCAGCCTCTTGGGACGATAAAGGAACATTTCCTAACTGGAAATTTCTCTTCATTGTTCTGCCTGACCTTTTGAAGGCTCGGCGGTAATAATATGTTAAATTACAAAAACCGTGATCCTAAGTAAAAATTATGGATTTTTGCATGGATTCATCTGAACTGTAATTGATTGTCTAACATGGAAACCATGCTATGTGAATTATGTGGCCCAGTGCTAATATTGGCTAATTTAGACTGTAATTATAATCAGCACGGATCCTTTCAACTGCACTTGTGAACTTAGCCTCAGTGGGGAAGCACACAGGAATCCCCACAGCACAGAAACCACTCGGCTCTTCAGAAGACATACAGGCCAAGTTTTTAATTATATTCGGCTGGAGTTCATTTTAATTTTATCTTTCTAAAAAGGAATGGATTTTAATAGGACAAAGGTGATGCTCACGTTATAAAGGAAGCGCATTAAACAGAGTTTATAATACGTCCCACTGAGATGAGCTTTAGCGTTTAAAATGAGAAAAAAAGGTTATTCTTTACATTAAAAGCATGATCCATCCAAATGGAACCTGGCATCAAATTTAAATACTATCTTGATAGCATGTCATATTCCAGATACCTACTGTTGTTGTTCAGTCGCTAAGTCGCGTTCAACTCTTTGTGACCCCATGGACTGCAGCAAGCCAGGCTCCGCTGTCCTCCACTGCCTCCTGGAGTTTGCTCAAGGAGAGTTCATGTACAAGTTCATGTCTGCTGAGTCAGTGATGCTATCGGACGGCCTCATCCTCTGTCACCATCTTCTCCTTTTACCTTAAATCTTTTCCAACGTCCGTGTCTTTTCCAGTGAGTCGGCTCTTCTCATCAGGTGGCCCAAGTATTGGAGCTTCAGCTTCAGCATCAGTCCTTCTAATGAATATTCAGGGTTAATTTCTTTTAGGGTTGGCTGGTTTGATCTCTTTACAGTCCAAAGGACTCTCAAGAGTCTTCTCCAGCATCACAATTCAAAAGCATCAATACGTACTATATTCATCTATACCCATCTATTTATAAAGATTGTGTGTGTATGTATATAATGTATGTACACTATATTATGCTTGTATATATTGTATATGTATGTGTATATATATTTATATATACTGTATTATAGATACTATACTCATCTATTGATAAAGATTTTGTAGCATCCAGAAGAATTCATATACTAAGATGCAAACTTTCTTCCCCAAGTCATGAGGGGATAGATCCATTAGTTTTCCATGACTTAGCAAAATAATTGATATCCATATTTCCTCCTTTAATAGCAGTGGCAGGAAAAGAAAATTCCCCTAGCCTTGTAGTAATGCTTTAGACATTTGTTGTTGTGTCCAACTCTTTTGTGACCTCATGGATTGTAGTCTGCCAGGCTCCTTTGTCCATGGAATTTTCCAGGCAAGAATACTGGAGTGGGTTGTCACTTCCTTCTCCAGGGGATCTTCCCGACCCAAGGATCAAACCTGTGTCTCCTGCATTGGCAGGCAAATTCTTTATCACTGAGCCACCAGGGCAGGCCAGTCTAGACATAGATAAGCATTATATTCAAGGCATTTAATATCCAGAAACATAAATGTGTTTTATTTTTCTGGCATGCGTCTATTGATGTCTATTGATGACTGCAGTTGACTTGTTAACAGAAAAATGAACCATTTGCAGATAGCTCTTTGCTTAAGTCAGATTGGACTATTTCAGTTTTCACTAAACACTATTTCTGTGTTTTGAAATTAGATGTGATCTAAACAACAAAAAAATAATACCCAGTGGCTTAGGCCAGGTTAATAATATTCAGTCTTAATGAAATTAATAGCAATGATTTTGCTATAACCATTATTATTACTTTTAGTTATTTGGCCATGCTTGGTCTTAGATGGAGCATGTAGGATCTTTGATCTTGATTTGCAGCATGTGGGTTCTAGTTCTCTGACTGGGGTCTGAACCCAGGCCCTTTGCATTGGGAATGTGGAGTCTTAGCCAGGGGACCACCAGGGAAGTCCCAGCCGTAAGCATTATTGATTACCAAATGATAACTCACTCACTTCTTGAAAATGGTAATTTCTCCTGTGGGATGAATACTGACAATTTAGCTTTACTTTCGATTCAATTCTTGAAAATTATGGCTGACTCCCTTCTCTGCTCACCTGAAACTATCACAACTGTCATAATTGGCTATACACCAAAGCAAAATAAAAGTTAAAACAATTAAAAAAGTAATTAAAATGGAAACCCACTATTTATTGATTTTACAGAATATCCTAACTTAGCACATTTAAAAATTTTAAATACTTTGTTTGTAGATGAAATGATATGATACCTGAGATTTGGGTCAAAACAGGAAGGTGGTGGGATAGGATGAATTGTGAGATTGGGATTGACATATATATATATATATATATATATATATATATATATATACACTACTGATACTATCTATAGACTAGACAGCTGGTGAGAAGATACGTACAGCTCAGGGAACTATACTCAGTGCTCTGTGGTAACTTGAATGGGAAGGAAATCCAAAAAGAGGGGGAAAATGTAAACATACAGCTGATTCACTTTGCTGTATGGCAGAAACTAACACAGCATTGTAAAGTAACTATACTCCAATAAAAATTAATTAAAACGAAAGCCTTTGACAAAATTCAACATCCATTTATGATAAAAACCCTCCAGCAAGCAGGCATAGAAGGAACATACCTCAACATAATAAAAGCCATATATGATAAACCCACAGCAAACTTTGTCCTCAGTGGTGAAAAATTGAAAGCATTTCCCCTAAAGGCAGGAATAAGACAAGGGTGCCCACTCTCACCAATACAATTCAACATAGTTTTGGAAGTTTTACCCATGAAAATCAGAGAAGAAAAAGGAATAAAAGGAATCCAGATTGGTAAACAAGAAGTAAAACTCTCACTGTTTGCAGATGACATGATCCTCTACATAGAAAACCCTAAAGACACCACCAGAAAATTACTAGAGCTAATCAATAAATATAGTAAAGTTGCAGGATATAAAATTAACACACAGAAATCTCTTGCATTCCTATACAATGAGAAAACAGAAAGAGAAATTAAGGAAACAATTCCATTCACCATTGCAATGAAAAGAATAAAATACTTAGGAATAAATCTACCTAAATAAAGAAAAGACCTATATATAGAAAACTATAAAACACTGATGAAAGAAATCAAAGATGACACAAATAGATGGAGAAATAGACCATGTTCATGGATCAGAAGAATCAATATAGTGAAAATGAGTATAATACCCAAAGTAATCTATAGATTCAATGCAATCCTTATCAAGCTACCAACAGTATTTTTCAGAGAACTAGACCAAAGAATTTCACAATTTGCATGGAAATACAAAAAACCTCGAATAGCCAAAGCAATCTTGAGAAAGAAGAGTGGAACTGGAGGAATCAACCTGCCTGACTTCACTCTCTACTACAAAGCCACAGTCATCAAGACAGTATGGTACTGGCACAAAACCAGAAATATAGATCAGTGGAACAAAATAGAAAGCCCAGAGATAGATCCATGCACCTATGGGCACCTTATCTTTGACAAAGGAGGCAAGAATATACAATGGAGAAAAGACAACCTCTTTAACAAGTGGTGCTGGGAAAACTGGTCAACCACTTGGAAAAGAATGAAACTAGAACACTCTCTAACACCATACACAAAAATAAACTCAAAATGGATTAAAGATCTAAATGTAAGGCCAGAAAATATAAAATTCCTAGAGGAGAACATAGGCAAAACACTCTCCGACATAAATCACAGCAGGATCCTCTATGACCCACCTCCTAGAGTAATGGAAATAAAAGCAAAAATAAATAAATTGGACCTAATTAAACTTAAAAGGTTTTGCACAACAAAGGAAACTATAAGCAAGGTGAAAAGACAGCCTTCAGAATGGGAGAAAATAATAGCAAATGAAGCAACTGACAAAGAATTAATCTCAAAAATATACAAGCAGCTCATGCAGCTCAATACCAGAAAAGTAAACGACCCAATTAAAAAATGGGCTAAAGAACTAAACAGACATTTCTCCAAAGAAGACATACAGATGGCTAACAAACACAAGAAAAGATGCTCAACATCACTCATTATCAGAGAAATGCAAATCAAAACCACAATGAGGTAGCATCTCATTCCAGTCAGAATGGCTGCTATCCAAAGTCTACAAGCAATAAATGCTGGAGAGGGTGTGGAGAAAAGGGAACCCTCTTACACTGTTGGTGGGAATGCAAACTAGTACAGTCAGTATGGAGAACAGTATGGAGATTCCTTAAAAAAAAACTGGAAATAGAACTGCCGTATGACCCAGCAATCCCACTGCTGGGTATACACACAGAGGAAACAGGAATTACAAGAGACATGTGTACCCCAATGTTCATTGCAGCACTGTTTATAATAGCCAGGACATGGAAGCAACCTAGATGTCCATTGGCAGATGAATGGATAAGAAAGCTGTGGTACGTATACACAATGGAATATTACTCAGCCATTAAAAAGAATGCATTTGAATCAGTTCTAATGAGGTGGGTGAAAGTGGAGTCTATTATACAGAGTGAAGTAAGCCAGAAAGAAAAACACCAATACAGTATACTAATGCATATATGTGGAATTTAGAAAGATGGTAACGATGATCTTATATTCGAGACAGCAAAAGAGACACAGATGTAAAAACAGACTTTCAGACTCTGGGAGAAGACGAGGGTGGGATGATGTGAGAGAATAGCATTGAAACATGTATATTATTATATGTGAAACAGATCGCCAGCCCAGGTTGGATGCATGAGACAGGGTGCTCAGGGCTGGTGCACTGGGATGATCCTGAGGGATGGGATGGGGAGGGATGTGAGAGGGGGTTCAGGATGGGGGACACATGTAAACCCATGGCTGATTCATGTCAATGTATGGCAAAAACCACTACAATATTGTAAAGTAGCCTCCAATTAAAACAAATAAATTAATTTACAAAAAATTTAGAAAAACTAAAAAAAAAAAATAAAAATAAAAAAGAAACAAGAATCAGAAACAAACAGAAAGGTGGGGTGTTGGTAAACGTAAGGATGGTACAGTGATGGCCATGATTTGAAAAATGTTGAAGCTGTTTGATGAGTAAGAGGGAGTTTACTGTAACTATTTTTTATATTTGTTTGCTTAAACCTAAAAACAAAATATGTTTATTTGAATTTTATCATCAAAAAACTGCTTAAGAGAGAGATGCAGCTGTGATCATTTTAAACACTTTTTTTAAAAGCTTGTATGGTTTTTGAGAGGTCTTACTTATTATGTAAAGATGTAACAAGAAAATTTATTGTCTATGATCAGTCAGTTAAAGAGCCAGCATTAGAAATTCTTTGATTCATGCCAATCATCATTTTATTTCCATAGATTTATTTATATATAAATGGACATTTCTTACAATGTATAGATTTCCTATTTCTATTAATGTAATTTTCTTTATTAGGCCCATGCCAGAGATAGGTGTTATTTACACTCCAAGTCCATTGAGTCATATCCATCTCATGGACAGTGTTAAACATTGTGCTTGGTAGAGACACTGGAAGTATGCTTTCTAAGGGCTGTTATTTAAATATTTAATATTAACATGTTCTCATTAAATGGTACAAATCATTGTGTAGATTTAGAGATGCGAGGTCATTGTGCGTAGTTGGCATGTTAAAGCTGACACAAGTCCAGTTACCTGCGTGCCAATTAGTTCTTCGCTCTTCTTGAACAACCTACCTCGGGTCTATCAAAATGGGCACGATGCTTGCATTTACCAAGATGTTTTTTGCTAATTAGATGTCAGTGGGCTGTCGAAAGTGCAGTTACTGAACATTACTATGGTGGTTAGAAAAAAGTAGCCCAACTGCCATGTAATTATCTCTGTGTCATAAGGGCATAAATATAAATTATTACATCCTTAGAGCTCAGAGGGGAGGTTTTGAATATAAATACCTTGAGAGTTTTAAGAGATATGGTGCATACATGATCATTAAGAACTTCTGAATATTGAACACTGAGGTTTCACAGAGAATGAAGATAAATGACATTGAACCTAATTGCAAGGTTTTGTGTTAAAATATTTAGGCAACTCGACTGCACAGATGCGATGGATGTATTCAGACACGAGGGAGGCAGCCTGTCTCAGCCGTGAGCAGCTGAGACATCCTAACAAAGTGGCTTGATTTTTATTTATTTTTGGCAGTGCCAGGTCTTCACTGCTACATGGGTTTCCTCTCACCAGAGTGGCAGGCTCCTTGCTGCGGTGCCCTCTCTGGTTGTGGAGCATGGCCTCTGAGCACTCTTGCTTCAGTAATTGCAGCTTCTGGGCGCTAGAGCACACACTCAATAGTTATGGTGCAGGGGCTTAGCTGCTTCATGGCACGTGGGATCTTCCTGGACCAGGGATGGAACTTACATTTATAGGTGGATTCTTTACCATTGAGCTTCTGGGGAAGACCTGTTTAATTTTCAGATGCCTCAGATTGCAACTCCTGAAGGGAGTGGTGAGGCTGACTCATAGACTAATGCTTTTTGAGTGAATCTAAAACATATTTTTATTTATCAGTAAATTTTTTTTACATTGAATATTGTTAATATGTTAATCTTGATAATAGCAAGGTATGGTAACAAATATGCCCATTTTATTATTAAAAATAGCTATTTGGTCAATTAATGCATACTACTATGCTATTTTTTGTATTCTCTTTTTCTTCTGTGATTAAAAGAAACTCACTGAAGATCAAGGTAATTCTTTAACTAAAAACAATAGCCAAATGATTTAGCAAAGGTTAGATAGATCATGCCTGTGTGTATACTAAGTCACTTCAGTTGTGTCTGAAACTTTGTGACCCCGTGGACTGTTAAAAAATTAATTGTTGAAAAAGTTAATTGACTCGTACTGAGCTCTATCAGATTTTCAAACATATAGGATGCTTCATGTTTTCTAGTTAAAAGATTTTTTAAACTTTTTATTTTGTATTGGTGTATATTATTTTTTTGGGCTCCAAAATCACTGCAGATGGTGACTGCAGCCATGAAATTAAAAGACGCTTACTCCTTGGAAGGAAAGTTATGACCAACCTAGACAGCATATTAAAAAGAAGAGACATTACTTTGCCAACAAAGGTCTGTCTGGTCAAGGCTATGGTTTTTCCAGTGGTCATGTATGGATGTGAGAGTTGGACTGTGAAGAAAGCTGAGCACTGAAAAATTGATGCTTTTGAACTGTGGTGTTGGAGAAGACTCTTGAGAGTCCCTTGGACTGCAAGGAGATCCAACCAGTACATCGTAAAGGAGATCAGTCCTGGGTGTTCATTGGAAGGACTGATGCTGAAGCTGAAACTCCAGTACTTTGGCCACCTCATGCGAAGAGCTGACTCATTGGAAAAGACCCTGATGCTGGGAGGGATTGGGGGCAGGAGGAGAAGGGGACAACAGAGGATGAGATGTATGGATGGCATCACCGACTCGATGGGCATGAGTTTGCATAAACTCCGGGAGCTGGTGATGGACAGAGAGGCCTGGCATGCTGTGATTCATGGGGTCGCAAAGAGTCGGACACGACTGAGTGACTGAACTGAACTGAACTGAACTGATAGATGACTAACAATGTTGTGATAGCTTCAGGTCAACAGAGAAGGGACTCAGCCATACACACACACGTGTATACATTCTCCCCAAACTCCCCTCCCATCCAGGCCACCACATAACATTGAACAGAGTTCCCTGTGCTCCACAGCAGGGCCTTGTTGGTTTTCCATTTTACATACAGCAGTGTGTACATTTCCATCCCAAACTCCTTAACTATCCCTTCCTCGCTTCCTTCCCCCCAGCAATCATAACTTCATTCTTTAAGTCTGTGAGTCTCTTTCTGTTTTGTTAAGTTCATTGGTATCATTTCTTTTTAGATTCCACTTATTAATGTGAGGAGTGTCATATGATATTTCTGTCTGTCTGACTTACTTCACTCAGCATGACACTCTCTAGGTCCATCCATGTTGCTGCAAATGGCATTATTTCATTCTTTTTAATGGCTGAGTAATATTTAATTAAATTAAAAAAAAAGTTTTTTTGGCTGCATTGTGGGGCATGTGAGATCTTAGTTCCTTGACCAGGGATTGCATTCGGGACTCCTGCCCTGGAAGCATGGAATCTTAACCACTGGGGCCACCAGAAAGTCCTAAGATGCTTCACTTCAAGATGTAGGAAAAGTTGAACTGCAGAGCTAGAATTTGTACTTCTTCCTCAAGGCTCCTACTGCAGCACTGTTTGACAAGAATGCTGTAGCAGCCTGGTTGCCTCATGTGGTCTTTGATGTCAATGGACGCTGTGCCTTTCAAACACGAGCATGTCATTGAGAGTCTTTGTGGGAGAGGTTGGGCCTGCAGAAGAGGCATGGTGTGTGGAAGCGCTAATGATGTCTTTCAGAAATTGCTAGCCAAATTTTGTGCTTCCAGAGCAGCATGAAAGAAATATTTTTGTTTATAGAAGAGCGCTTGTGCTTTCAAGTTAAAAGTATTGCTCTGTCAGAAGCATTTGCTCTTCTAAAGCTTCTACATTATTAATAAAAAATGTGTTGCAGTGTGACTCAGTGCTTATGAAAGTGTCTCCACGCACACATTTAGACATAGTCTTCATTCTAACTTAAAATTCCTTGCAGAGATTCCTTACTTTGTTTTGCCTTCCTTTCTATGCTCTTTGCTGCTCATCTTTTGGCTGTTGTTCAGTTCTTCAGCAGTCTTCACCAGAAGGTGATTGGTGAGCATAGACGAGGGAGAAACACAAAGCAGTGGATTGAACGTTTCTGCTAAAACAATTTTAATGAAGTATAGTGCTGAAATTGACCACAGTTTGGTATGTTAATTGCTTTCACATTTCACTTACTGTACAGCCAACAGTCAACTTAATTATATTAATTTCCCTTTAGTTAAATAGATTTGTAAAAAAAAATGCTTAAATCAATCTAGACAGTGTATTAAAAAGCAGAGACATTACTTTGCCAACAAAGGTCCATTTGATCAAAGCTATGGTTTTTCCAGTAATCATGTATGGATGTGAAAGTTGGACTATAAAGAAAGCTGAGTGCCGAAGAATTGATGCTTTTGAACTGTGGTGTTGGAGAAGACTCTTGAGAGTCCCTTGGACTGCAAGGAGATCTAACCAGTCCATCCTAAAGGAGATCAGTCCTGAGTGTTCATTGGAAGGACTGATGCTGAAGCTGAAACTCCAATACTTTGGCCACCTGGTGTGAAGAGCTGACTCATTGGAAAAGACTCCAGTGCTGGGAAAGATTGAGAGCAGGAGGAGAAGGGGACGACAGAGGATGAGGACTTGACTCTATGGACTTGAGTTTGAGCAAGCTCTGGGAATTGGTGATGGACAGGGAGGCCTGGTGTGCTGCAGTCCATGGGATCCCAAAGAGTCGGACACAACTGAGTGACTGAGCACTACTGCTACTTTATTTCATAAGTCTTAAGTTCTGATGAATAGGCTATGAATTATAGCTTTAATAACACTCATGGCTTAATTTTATGAAATGATTTTATTATGTTCTGACATAACAAGATAACTGTTCTGATAACTGAAAGACTGTACGTGTCAAAAATAAATGGTACATCAATACTGTTTATTTTTGTGGTGAAAACATTTCAGATTTACTCTCTCAACAACTTTGAAGTGTATGGAGCAGTATTATTAATTATAGTCACCATGCTGTATGTCAGATCACCTGAACTTACTTGTCTTATAAATGGAAGCTTGTACTCTGTGACCAATATCTCCCCATTTTCCCTACCCCCAGCCCCTGGGGACCATCATTCTATTATGTTTCTGTGAGTTTGACTTTTTCAGATTCCACATATAATTTATTTAGTATTTATTTTTCTCTGCCTGACTTATTCATTTAATAATGCCCTCAAGATCTACACAATATTGCCACAGATGGCAGACTTTCCTCTATATACCTATATATGTGTGTGTGTGTGTGTGTGTGTATGTCAGTCATTCAGTTGTGTCTGATTCTTTGTGACCCCATGGGCTGTAGCCCACCAGGCTCCACTGTCCATGGAATTCTCTAGGCAAGAATCCTGGAGTGGGTAGACATTCCCCTTTCCAGGGGATCTTCCCAACTTGGGGATTGAACCTGGATCTCCCCAGGTCTCCTGCATTGCATGCAGATTCTTTACCATCTGAGTCACCAGGGGATTATATTCCATTGTATGTGTGCACCATATCTTCTTTATCTATTCCTCTTCTCAGCTATTGTTAGTAGTGCTGCAGTGAACATGGGAGTGCAAGTATCTCTCTGTGATCCTGATTTCATTTCCTTCATATATACCCGGAAGTGGGATCTGGATCATATAGTAGTTGTCTTTTTAATTTTGAGGGACTTCCATACTGTCTTCCCGAGTGCTATGCTTAGTCACTCAGTCATGTCCAACTCTGTGACCCAATGGACTGTAGCTGGCCAGGCTCCCTGTCCATGGGGATTCTCCAGGCAACAATACCGGAGTGGGTTCCCATGCCCTCCTCCAGGAGATATCTCCCTGATCAGGGGTTGAACTCAGGTCTCCCGCATTGCAGGTGGATTCTTGACTGACTGAGCCACCAGGGAAGCCCAAGAATACTGGAGTTGGTAGCCATAGTGGCTGCACCAATTTACACTCCTACTAACAGTGCAAAAGGATTCAATGTGTCCTTATTGATTTTCTGTCTGGATGGTCTATTCATGACTGTAAGTGGGGGTACTGAAGTTACCTACTATTATAGTATGGTTTCTCTCCTCAGATTTGTTTCTATTTGCCTAATATTTTAGGTGCTCCAGTGTTGAGTGCATAGACACACAGTTATATATATGTTAAATGATTATCTTTTTGATGAATTGATCCCTTTATCATTCTCTTATGACCTTCTTTGTCTCTTATTACCATTTTTGGCTTAAAGTCTATTTTGTGTGATATAAGAATAGCTATCCCTTCTTTCTTTTATCTTCTACCTGCATGGAATACCTTTATCCATCTCTTCATTTTGAGTCTATGTGTGTCCTTAAAGCTAAAGTGAGTATCTTATAGGAAGCATGTAGTTGGGTCATGGTGGTTTTTTTTTTTTAATGCAGTGTTTATTTTTAATTATTTAGTTAATTAATTTTTTTATTTTTGGCGGTGCTGGGTCTTCACTGCTGCACGGGTTTTTCTCTAGTTGTGTGTGTGTGGGGGTCTACCCTCTAGTTGCAGGGTGCAGGCTCCCCACTGTGGTGGATTCTCTTGTGGAGCACAGACTCTGAGGCTACAAGGCTTCAGTAGTTGTGGCTCCTGGGCTCTAGAGCACAGGCTCAGGAGTTGTGGTGCATGGGCTTTAATGCTCCGTGGCAGGTGGGATCTTCTTGGACCAGGGATCAAGCCCGTGTCTCCTGCATTGGCAGGCAGATTCTTTACCACTGAGCCACGAGGGAGGCCCTGGACCTTGTTTTTTAAATTAATCTAGCTGCTCTATGTCTTTTGATTGGAAAACTCAATCCACTTACATTTAAAGTAATTATTGATAGACAAGGACTTACTAAAGCCTTCGAAGGTGGCTCAGTAGTAAAGAATCTACCTGCCGGTGCAGGAGGAGCAGGAGACCTGGGTTTGATCCCTGGGTGGGAAGGATCCCCTGGAGGAGGAAATGGCAACCCACTTCATTGTTCTTGCCTGGAGAATCCCATGGACAGAGGGATAACTTTACCTCAGTCACATGCAAAAACTCTATCCTTTTTTCCACCCCACTTTTATTTTTTTGATGCCACCAGTCTTCCCTTGTGGCTCAGTGGTAAAGAATCTGCCTGCAATGTGGGAGACCCAGATTTGATCCCTGGGTTGGGAAGATCCCCTGGAGAAGGGCATGGCAGTCCACTCCAGTATTCTTGCCTAGAGAATTCCATGGATAGAGGAGCCTGGCGGGCCAGAGTCCATGGGCTCACAAAGAGTCGGACACGACTGAGCAACTACACTTTCACTTTCACTTTTCCTCCCCCTGCTTTTATTTTTTTGATGTCACAGTTCAGCTCTTTTGTATTATGTTGATGAACAAATTATTTTAGGTGTACATTTTCAAAGTTTTGTCCTTTAACTTTTATTAAAGGTTAACTAGAGCTAAGTGGTAAATACTCTACCATATTACAGTATTAGAGTATTCTGAATCTGGGTATATACTTACCTTTACCAGTGTGTTGCTTTTTTTTAAATATAAGTTTTTATGTTACCTTTCATTTCATCTTGAAGGACACCTTTCAGCATTTCTTGAAAGACAGGCCAAGTGGTGATGAATTTCCAATGCTTTTGTTTGCCTGGGAAAGTGTTCATCTCACCTCACTTCTGAAGGACTGCTTTGCTGGATGAAGTACTCTTGATCGGCATGTTTTTCTTTCAGCACTTTGAGTATATCATTCCACAGTCTCCTGGCTTGTGAGATTTCTGCTGAGAAATCCGCAGATAAAATTATGGGGTTCCCTTGTAAGTTGCAAGCTCTCATTTTCATGTTTCTTGTAAGATTTTCTCTTTGAAAAAAAAGATTTTCTCTTTGATTTTTGACCTATTTATTATATGCAATATGTCTTGGAGAGAATTTCTGTAAGTTGATTTTGTCAGATGGCCTATGAGCATCATGAACTTGGATGTTCAACTCTCTCCTGATGTGGGATGTTCTCAGCCATATTTCTGTAAGTAGCTGTCTGCCCTCTTCTCTATGTCTTCTCTTTTTGAAACTCCAATAATTTGCATATTTGTTCTTTTGATGAGGTCCCATAGGTCATGTAGAATTTCTTTACTCTTTCATTCATTTTTCTTTGTCCTCCTCTGACCGGATAATTTCAAAGTTACCGTCCTCAGTCTCACAGATTCTTTCTTCTGCTTCATCAGTCTGCTCTTGGTTCTCCTTATTGCATTTTCACTGCATTAATTGTATTCTTCAGCTCCACTTTTTTCTGTGTGTGTGTGTGTGATTTCTGTCTCCTTGTTAAACTTCTTGTGTTATTAGTGTCTTCTTTTCCTGACTTCATTAAGTTGTCTTTATGTGTTTTGTTAGTTTGTTTTTGTAGTCATTGAGTTTCCTTGAAACAGCTCTTCTGAATTTTTTATTGAGTAAATCACACACCTCCATGATTCTGTCTTTAGTTCCCAGAAGGTACTTAGGGTCTTTTTGTGGTGTTATGTTACCTTGATTTTTTGTATTCTGTGATGTTTTGCATTGCTGTCTTTGCATTTGAAGTAGCAGTCACCTTTTCAAGTCTTTACTAACTACCTTTAGGAGAAAGATGCCTTCTGTTAATTTTGCTAGAGCGTCTGTGGCTGTCTTGGACCTCCTTTGGGCACACCTGCTCCATCTTCTTGCTCCCATTTGTGGCAGAATTATTCAGCTTGTTTGCCTTCTTTGGATCTTGGAACACACCAGTTTGAGTTCTGAGAGCCTCTATTTGTTTTTCAGAGGGGGTGCTAAAGCTCAAGTGTGTAATCTCTCTCTGGTCAGAAGATTTAGATGCCTTTATCTGTGTGCTCACTGGCCACCTGCTCTTGCTGCCTCCAACACGAGGAGTGCGCAGAGGGAGCTGGCCACAGGGTGTGGTGGATCTGTGGGTAAGGCATTCCATTGGTTCTCGGACTGACCTCTTGATTGAATCTGCAATGTATTAATGGATAGTCAGATCTGTATTCCTTTAATGTCTCCCAAGAGTCCTGTCTGACCTCTTCCCACCTCATTGGCTCTCATCCTGGAGCTCACAGTTCAGGTCTCTGGATGGGGCAGGAAGGACAGGAGCCCCGCTGGGAGCATTGCGTACGCCTGAAGGGGCCAGGTGCTCACTCACATCCACCCTTCCTCCTGCGGGAGAAACCATGGCCAGAGGAAGACCTCTGTAATCTCTAAACTGTGCCACCTTTGGGGAGGGTGACGTGGAATAAGTCGGACTGGCCCTTTCACACACTCCAGTGCATACAAATAAATATTTTTGCTCCAGTGGTGTGCTGGAAATTCTCTGGAAACCTGGCCCTCCATAAAGACTCTCTTCTGTGGGTGATTCTAAGCCACTGTGTTCTAGCGACTCCTGGACCATGGCCAAGAGGGGCTGGGGTCAATATATGGATCATTGCAGGGTCTATAGCTGGGGCTGAGGTCCGTGCACTTGTTACCAGCTGTAATTCCTTCCAGGTCCCTGTGGATCCCACAGACCCCTCAAAAGCATTTTGCCTGTGGATGGATGCCAAGTTTTTGTTGTTGGAGGAGAACAAAAACAATACTGGCATCATTGTCTGGAATATTAGCAAAGTTTGAATATCCATGCAGTGAAGTTATCAACAGCGTGGCCAAGAGAATTTAGGTATATCGGTTTCAAAGGTATGGGCATATAATTGGAATTTCAAGATTTCTCAGAAATGGTGGTTTATTAGAAAATTTGAGATTTTGGAGGAAGGCAGGTATGCACCGTCCTTTGAAAAGCAGCAACGGCTTGACAAATGTAGACTTTTATTATTACTGACATTTTGAGAAAACATCTGCAACAGAGGATCCTACAGTTGTGAAAAATGTCAGAATTTTTTTGTGCTCCCAGTCCTTTTGTCGCAGAGTATTATCAGATTTTCTGCTTAGAAAGTGTTTTTGGCTGAAATAGGCTAAATTCCGTCTTCGTGCAGACACACTGGAAAAGTGGCAGGTAGTTGTCATACCCCTTTTTGAAAATATGTATTTATATAGGGATATTCACAGTAATCTAGTAACTGTGGTGACATCAGAGGCAAAAATAATTTAATTGATTATAACTTCTCAAAAGTGTATTTGCAATTTTATTTGGACAGCTTTTTGTCTGAAAACTAATGGGTAAATATGTGGAGAACAAAATTAGTGAAATGAAATTTATAGATAGATAAATACAAATATTAAGAGTCACTTTGCAATTTCAGGTAACTACTCTATGAATGTGCTTACATGTGTGAGCATGCATGCTTAGTTGTGTCTGACTCGTTGCGACCCCATGGACTATAGCCCACCAGGCTCTTCTGTCCATGGGATTTCCCAAACAAGAATACTGGAGTGGGTGTCCATTTCCTCCTCCAGGGGATCATCCCCCCCCAGGGATTGAACCCTTGTCTCTTGCATTGGCAGGCAGATTCTTTACCACTGAACCACCTGAAAAACAGTCAGAAGGTAACCTTAGTAAGTGTTTAATAGCCTATTGACATGTTTAAAATATAAAACAGTACACATTTTCCAGTGTTATTTCCTTTTCTCCAAGAGGAACTTCTTAGTCCCTCACTATTTCAGATCAAATTTACAAGCTACCTCTTGTGCCTGCTGGGGGATCTGCGCTTTGCTTGCATCTCCCCTGTCTCGCTGTGTCCGGGGAAGTTCCCCAGGGACGTGAGCTCCAGCCTCGAGGACCTCAGGTTTCCTTTGCTCCCACTCCGCGCTCAGTGGATGTTCCTGTTCAACTGACTCCTCATTAATGAAATGCAATTAATGGAAAGTGGAGAGAGACCATCCATACTGACAGAATGTGACTTCTAAATGGTTTTGACCTCTGGAGAAAGGACAAATTAAACGTTGTTTGTCTTCTTGACTATTCTAATCTCAGCATAGCTATACCCTTTAGACCTGATAAGACGCTAGAAAATTTCACTGCTTACAGAGCTTCTAAACTCTAATTGGGGCCTGTGTAGTGTTGTCTTTTCATAGACGTGTCTTAGTATTGAACAACCTGGTTAAAACAATTGAAACACTTCACAAAAAGGCTTATTGCTCCCAGGAAATATTTACATCCATAAAGGTAAACTTCTAAAGACAGATCAAACTTCTGTAGCACCAAGAACTAAAATGATACACAAGGCATACCTACTGCATACTGTATAAATATTAGATAATATATGCATAGCTGATTCAAAAGAGAAATAGCCTTCCAAAAAAGCAAAACCCAATAAATCTCCCCAAATCAAAACTTGGATTTCAGAAGAGCCTTTTCGAGATGAGCAGCAGTTTATACTTCATTGAGAGGATAAAGGAGAAAAATCTGACTTTTCAATAAATGCATGAAAAGCATTTGATAAAATCTAACACTTCTTCATGATAAAAGCAATCAGAAGAGTTGGGTTAGATGGGAATTTCTTCATTTAGATAAAGGGAAGGTATACATAACAATAGCTAACATCATAATAAATGTCGAAATATTGATTCATTATCAACTAAGACTGAATACAAGCCATGGACGTTTACTCTTGTCACTTTTGCTTAACATTGTACTGGAGGTCCTAGCCAGTGAAATTAAGAAGGAAAAAGAAATAGAAGGCATTAGTGTTAGAAAGGAAGAAATAAAAATATTTTTGTTTGCAGATGACATGATTATGTACATAAAAAGTCAAAAGAAATAAAAAAAAGGAACTCAGGGCATAGAGCCAGGAGAAGTTGTGCTGGGTCCCCTAGAGTGTGACGGAAGGAGCAGCTTCCCCAGGGCACTGTGGTCCCCTGTGTGGTCCCCACCTGTGTGGAGAGCTCCAGCACCTGAACTTGACCTTGGCATCCGCTCTGGAGCTCCTTGCCACCAGCACTGGTGCTCTTCCCCTGGAACCACTGCAGGAGTTGGGGCTCATTCACTGCAGTGGTGTGGGTGCAGCCCAGGTGCATCTAGCTTTGTGGTTGGGGGCAGAGAGGAGGCATGGTGTGCGAGGCAAGGGGGTTTTATGGCTGCACTTTCTAGAGGCAACTCTGAACCTTTCTTTTCACACAGTCTTCCCCATGCATGGCAGAAATACATTTATTAGTGGTATTCACATTGTTGTTGTGGTTGTTTAGTTGTTCAATTGTGCCTGACTCTTTTGCAACCCCATGGACTGTCACCCACCAGGTTCCTCTGTTCATGAGATTGTCCAGGCAAGAGTACTAGAGGAGGTTGCCATTGCCTTCTCCAGGGCATCTTCCCAACCCAGGGATCAAACCCCTGTCTCCTGCTTGGCAGGTGGATTCTTTACCGCTGAGCCAGCTGGGAAGCCTGGAATTTGTATTAGCCATTGAATAACTAACTGCTCTGATAACGCTGAGGATCCTGAGAAGTGGAGCTTTGTCCTTCTTTTGAAATACTCAATATGGTTTAAAATCCTTTCCTCTGGCAAGAAATTTCAGTATGACCCTTGTCACTGAGAGAAATAGAAGTGCGGTACATTCTTAAAATTTAGCACCAACTATTGTGCGTTTTTGAAGTTTTGAAAAAGTAGTTTTGCATTTTTACCACCCATTTTGTGTGAGCCAAAGTTTCTGGTCAAAGGTGACTGTCAAGAATTTGAAGAGATCCTCGTTAAAAGGTCTTGTTCAGGAAGTGCATACAGATATTTCAAACATCAAAGATGATGCTTAAATGAAATATAAATGGAAAGGAGCCTCAATATTTTCATTTATATGGTTGGAAAATATTTGGAAATCTTATACATACTTTATATTTAACATCTTCCCCAGAACTTCTGTAATACATACTAATTTCCTGTTATCCCTGTATAATGAGAAAATGTAATGAAATTCTGAGGGTTTCCCAGGTGGCTCAGTGGTAAAGAATCCACCTGCAATGCAAGATACCCAGGTTTGGTCCCTGAGCCAGGAAGAGCACTTGGAAAAGGAAATGGCAGCCCACTCCAGTCTTCTTGCCTGGAAAATCCCATGGACAGAGGAGTCTGGTGGGCTACAGTCCATGGGGTTGCAAAGAATCAGACACAACTTGGCAAGTAAACAACAGCAACAAACAATGAAGTTCTGAACCAGGGATGAACCAAACTCCATATAAATGCCCCTGAATTCGTCCAGTTTGCCTTGAGTGTACCAACTAAATATTTCCATTTTCTCAACATATCATGGTGTAAAGATGTGAAGAAGCAGGGGTGCATGAGTGCTTCAGTTGTGTCCGACTCTTTGTGACCCCATGGACTGTAGCCTGCCAGGCTCCTCTGTCCATGGAATTCTCCAGGCAGGCATACTGGAGTGGGTTGCCATGCCCTCCTCCAGGGGGTCTTCCCAACCCAGGGATCAAACCTGAGTCTCTTATGTCACCTGGGTTGGCAGGCGGGTTCTTCACTACTAGTGCCATCTTGGAAGCCCATGAAGAAGCATACATTAGAATATATGACTATACAGATTTTTTTCAAGTGTATATTGGAAGTTCAAAATCTGTCTACCTAATAGAACAAAAGAGAAAGAAAATAAGAAATGTAAGAACAGAAAATAACAGAAAGTGAAGATACAGTGTTGGTGAATGTGACAGGCAGCCTGGTCCCCAAAAATGCCCATGCTCTAAGCCCTGGGATATGTTACCCTGTTCTGCAGGGACTTTGAAGATATTATTAAGGGCTACAGACCTTGAAATAGGGAGATTATCCTGGACTGTCTGGGTGGGTCCAATCTAATCACACAAGCCTTTAAGAGCAGAAACATTTCTCTGGCTGGGATCAGAGAGAGGCGGTAGAAGGAGAATTCAGATTTGAATGGTGAGAAGGGCCCAGCCTGCTCTCGCTGGATGGGGGACCCCAGGGAACAGAAGCAGAGAGCATCTCCCAGCTGAGAGCCAGCAAGGAGACGGGCCCTCTGTCCTGTGACCGCAAGTGGCTGAGTTCTGCCAACAAAACTGCATGTGCCTGGGAGTGTGTTCTTCCCCTGGAATCTTCAGAAATGTGCACAGCCTAGCTGATTGATTCTGATATTTACTTTGCCAGTGAGTTCATGGGTTGAGTGGTTCGTCTTTTTTTAAATGCTGTTTATTTATCTATCTATTTTTGGCTGTGCTGGGTCTTGGCTGCTGTGTGGCTTTCTCTAGTTACAGTGAGCAGGGGCTACCCTTGGCGGCGGCGTGCGGGTTTCTGTTTGTGTTGGCTTCTCTTGTTGCCAAGCACAGACTCCAGGGTGCCTGGGCGTTAGTAGCTGTGGCTCCTGGACTCTGGAGCAACAGGCTCAGCAGTTGTGGGACATGGACTCAGCTCCAAGGCGTGTGGGATCCTCCCAGACCGGGGATCACACTTGTGTCTCCTGCATTGGCAGCTGGATTCCTTACCACGGAGCCACTAGGGAAGCTCTGAGTGGTTCATCTTTCCTTCACTGATCTGTGGATATGCCTGGTTCTGGACTTGCCCACCTCGTCTAGGGGTATCTGTGAATTCAGGTCACTGAATGTTCCCAGGCTTTCTGGCATCTGGACACATAGCAGAATTGCAGCTTCTAGTCCCTTTGGTGGAACAAGTCTGTGGGATTAGTTCTGTCTGATGAATTAGGAGCAGACGTGACTATTTAGCTGCCAGTGAGAAACCACCCAGGGCCAGCAATGTTCCAGACAGTGACTGCTTGGGATTGGGGTCCCAGAATAAAGACAACCAAGAGCACAACACTCCGCAAACACAAGAAGGGACGTGCAACTTATACAGGAAATAAAGCTTTTGATATTTGGGGGGTCACTTCTGTTCTGTTCTTTCCTGTATGTTTGAAATAGTTCATTTATTGTTGTTCAGTTGCTGAGTCGTGTCTGACTCTTTGTGACCCACGGACTGCAGCACACCAGCCTTCCCTGTCCTTCACCATCTCCCAGAGTTTGCTCAAACTCATATCCATTGAATCGATGATGCCATCCAGCCATCTCATCCTCTGTTGCCCCCTTCTCCTCCTGCCCTTAATCTTTTTCAGCATCAGGGTCTTTTCCAATGAGTCAGTTCGTCGCATCATGTGGCCAAAGTATTGGAGCTTCAGCTTCAGCATCAGTCCTTCCAGTGAATATTCACAGTTGATTTCCTTTAGGATTGACTGGTTAGATCTCCATAAAACAAAAGAACTTCACATTAAAGAGTATAGGAAAGGACAGCATTGAATGGTGTCTTGTGGGATTTCGCCTTTTCTGGGCAGCCTTCCATCTGAGAGTGGTCAGGAGGCAGGTGTGTGTGGAACTGAGCCCAGCATAAGACAATATATGAGAGTCCAGCGGGCCAGCCTTCGAGAACAAGGATGCCTGCAATCCCCATGGAGCTCTATGGCCG
Source organism: Cervus elaphus (assembly GCF_910594005.1). Classification (NCBI taxonomy): domain Eukaryota; kingdom Metazoa; phylum Chordata; class Mammalia; order Artiodactyla; family Cervidae; genus Cervus; species Cervus elaphus. The sequence goes on along the minus strand of NC_057841.1, from coordinate 11,667,451 downwards.
TGGAGGGAGCACGTGCCTGGAGACGCTGACCTCGGAATCAGGGGGTGGTCAGTACTAGAGATGGTCGTCAGCACTCAGTCTGGGTCCCGGGCACTGATGGGCAAGTGCTGTTCTTCAGTTTCTCAGAGAATTAGAGAAGCAAAGCCATGTTTGTCTAAAGAAAGCAAACTAGAAATGAGGATGCAAAGAAATAAGACAGGGAATCCATTAGCAGATCTGGGTCAGCAGCAAAAAGGCAGAGACACGTGTAATGGGTTGAACAGTCTCACTCCCACATTCATGTCCACTCAGAACTCATACTCAGAATGTGATCTCACTTGGAAATAGAGTCTTTGCAGATAGAATGAGTGAGCTGATACATACTGAATACGGGTGGGGGTCCTAAATCCGATGATTGATGTCCTTATAAGAAGGCCATGTGATGACACAAGGTCAGGGGGAACTCAGTTACATGGGTTTTAAAAAAAATTATAAACACGGATGCTCTTGTAAACATAATGGCACGGCACTTTTAATTTTCTTTAATCAGAAGAGTCAGGCCCGTGTTTCTGGGAGGGAGACCAGGTACCTGCAAAGCCTGCTTTGGTGGCAGGACACGTGGAGGGCCGGGTCTCCTGACCAAGCAGGGAGGATGGCTTGGGCCTGGAATCCGGGGGACTGCCTCCATGGGCTGGGTTGGTAGAGGCTGGAGGGAGGTAGTCACAAGCCAAGGATCCCAAGGATTGTTCTTGACCCCCAGGCACTGTGTAGTGCCTTCCAAGAGAGAGCACAGCTCTGCCCACACCTTTATTTCCGACTCTGAGCCTCCAGGAGTGGGAGGGAATACATTGCTGTGGTCTCTAGTCACCCAATTCATGGTGTTTTGTTATGGCAACCAGATAAAGTTAATCCTACTTGGACTCAATGGGAAAACTGAAGTAGGACTTACATATATTTTTAACATTTTTAAAAGTCTTTATTGAATTTATATTGCTTCTTTTTTTATGTTTTTTTTCTGTTGTTGTTGTTGTTTTTTTTTTTGTCCATGAGGCATATTAGATCTTAACTCCTTGACCAGGGAATGACCCTCCACCCCCTGCATTTGGAAGGCAAGGCCTTAACCACTGGGCTGCTAGGGAAGCTCTGAAGTAGGACTTATATTAAGTGACAAGACACTTGCCCGGCCCGTGTATTTATATTTCCCTTCAAGGGGCCTAGTCGGTCTCAGAATCTACAGTAGGAATGAGGCAGAGGGTCGAGGTTAAGTAGGTCCAGTTGTGGGAGCTTTAGGGACTTGGAGTCAAGGAATTGCATGAGTTTTAACACTCCTGCTTGTACCCACCCTGATCCACTGAGGAAAGAAATGCACAAATGATTGTCATTATTTATTGGCACCCACACTGCTCTCAATCCCCATCCCTCATCAGGAGCAGAAGTTCTCTGATGTGCTTCTGTGAACACTGTCAGTCTGGCACAGGGTTCTTGGCGTGCTGAAGAGTTAACTTCCAGAGAGAGTTGAACCATAAAGAAGGCTGAGCACCAAAGAATTGATGCTTTTGAACTATGGTGCTCTAGAAGACTCTTGAGAGTCCCTTGGACAGCAAGGAGATCAAAACAGTCCATCCTAAAGGAAATCAAGCCAAATATTCACTGGAAGGACTGATGCTGAAGGTCCAATACTTTGGCTACCTGATGTGAATACCCGACTCATTGGTAAAGACCCTGATGCTGGGAAAGATAGAAGGCAGGAGGAGAAGGGGGAGACAGAGGATGAGATGATTGGATGGCATCACCGACTCGATGGACCTGAGTTTGAGCAAATTCTGGGAGATGATGATGGACAGGGAGGCCTGGTGTGCTGCAGTCCATGGGGGTGGAACAGAGTCAGACACGACCAAGCGACTGAACAACAACAAGAACAGCAAATCATTGAGGAGCAGTTTCCCGGCTTTCCTCCTATTCTGCATGAAATTGAAATGCCTTCACCATCCTCAGTGGTACAAGAACCTGCAGTTTCCTTTAAACAATTAATGATCGTGAAAATTACCTTTTGTTCTTCTTCTGTCCCCCAAGGAACCCCAAACGGTACTCTGAATGTCATTAATACAATATGCAAATGCTTTCTCTGGCGCCTCTTCTCAGTTTAGGGTAACCTTGTCAGTCAGCCTGTTGGCACTAGTGAGCGATCTGATGAAAGCGCGCCCAACTGCGGAGAAGGTCACTCAAATCCTCGACCTCCCTTCCTGGCGTGGGCCTACATGACAGCATTTGATGGAAAAGGAGAAAGTTTTGATTGACATTTATCCGAAGTCACCTGAGTGCTAATTAAGGACTGCACGGAGATCTTATTGGGATATTTCCTCAAACGCAAATAAAGAGCAACCATCCTTTTCAACTCAGCTGTCTGAATACTTAAAGGTTATTATAGAGATATTATTTCAGAGTCTTCTTGAAGTGGAGAGGAGGAGAGATGCTAGATCTTGCAGTTTTGTATAACCACCTTATTTCATTTTTAGATACATTATTTCAGCATGTCAGGAAATATGACTGTATGACTGTATTTTGAAAACCGATGTTCCCGTAGCATCCTTGTGTTCTGAGAAACTTTCAATCTAAGTTAAAAAAGAAGTGGTGTTTTATTTTAACTATGTAACTAGGTGGAGAGACAGGAAAATTTTTTTTAATTGACACCGAAGAATTCCTAACAGTAGAAATGAGAGAAACACAAGAGAGAATGGGGCATTTAGATACAATTTTGTTAGAAACATAACATTTTTTATTGACGTGTAGTCGATTTATGGTGTTGTGTTGGCTTCAGCTGTGCGGCGAAGTGATTATGTTTTACATGTACATACAGCTCTACTCTTCTTCAGATTAATTTCCATCATAGGTTATTACAAGGTGTTGAATATAGTTCCCTGTGCTATGCAGTAGGTCCTTGTTGTTTATCTGTTTCATTTATAGGAGTGGGTATCTGTTAATCCTAAACTCCTAATTTATCCCTCCCATCTTGTTTACCCTTAGGTAACTGTAAATTTGTTTCTATGTGTATGAGTCTATTTCTGTCTTTTAAATAAGTTCACTGGTATCATTTTTTTAGATTCCACATAGAAGTGATATCATATGATACTTGTCTTTCTCTGATTTACTTCACTCTAGTATGATAATCTCTAGGCCCATCCATGTTGCTGCAAATGACATGATTTCATTCTTCTCATGGCTGAGTAGGATTCCGTGTATATATATATCACCTCTTCTTTATCCATTCATCTGTCAGTGGACACTGAGGTTGCATCTGTGTCTTGGCTATTGTGAATAGTGCTGCTATGAACACTGGAGTGCACGTTTCTTTTCTAATTAGAACTCTTGGTATTTTTCTTCTGCAAGGATTATTACAAGTAGGAAATTTCCCAAGAGAAGGACCCTTGCTGTTAAACAGAATTAATGGTGACCTTGGACGTCTGTTGTGAGTAAAGCTGTCTAGTAGTTGTTGTGAGTTTGGACGAAAAATATAAAATAGAAGACAAAGTCTTTGCCTTGTGGGGTGTCCACATTGGGCTGTGTGTGTTTATCTATTCAGCGCATTTGATTTAGTGTTTCCAGCTGGTCTAAAATGTCCCATCTAAGATGTGGACTTGGATTAAGTGTGTTTTCCAGTCCATATCCAGGATGGAATGGATACAGGCCATCTGGTCTGTATCTCCCCAGCTTTATTTTGTGGTCTTCAAGCAGAGGAAGAAACAGCTGGTGACTGGCTGAAATGTGATGCTTATCCAGTCTGATAGTTTGAAGGGGGTTTTAGTTTGTTTATCAGGAAAACTGCTAACAATCAAGGTGAAGCGATGGTGACAGTGAAGCGAAGTCATAGCAGTTGTCATGACGTCAGATAAGGCCCAGAGAGACCACTCAGCTCCAGGTGGTGGGGAGTCCAACCCCCTGTCGGGATAACTGTCCGATGCTGTCCCCCACCCCGAAGGACCGACGGGTGTGAGCCGTGGGCTAAGGCAGCAACTGGAGTCTCTTCCTCCTGAAGATACAACATTTATGTTTTATTTCTTTCTATAAATGCCTTCACAAAGTGACCATGCTTAAAATGTTCTTTTGCAGCTCTTTGTAGGCCTTAATTTTCTTGGGTGCTAACCTGCTGAGACAGGCGCTGACATCTGGGGTCTGTATTTGTGTGATGACCAGGACCCACTCCTATTCCTCCCCATACTTCACCCCTGCCTCCCCTGTACACACACACACACACACACACACACACACGCACACACACACACACACACACACGCACACACACACGCGCGCGCGCACACACACACACACACACACACACACACACACACACACACACACACACACACACACACACACACACACACACACACACACACACACACACACACACACACACACACCCAGGGCTGCTAGCTCAACTGAAATGCTTAGCTAGGAAGTGTGTGCTTCCCCAGCGCCCCGTGGTGGTGAGCGCTGATGGAGCGTCGTCTCAGCTGCTGTATGGTGCCCGGCTCCTGGCAGGGTCCCTGCTCAGGCAGGAAGCACCGCCCACAGGAGACTGGCTCCTCACCATCCACCCCAGTGGGCACTAGTCGGGGACTCACTGTCTTGGAGGCCAGCCCACGGTGCCACGTGGGCTCCTGGGCTTCGTCCCCCGGAGAGGAGACCAGGCTGTCCCTCAGCTGAACCCATCCTTCTTCCTTCCTCCTGCTCTGCGTGCCTCCTTCATGCCCCTCAGCCCGAGAATATGTTCCCAGCAAGTTGCAGACGTCACTTTGCCAACAAAGGTCTATATAGTTAAAGCTATGGTTTTTCCAGTAGTCATGCAAAGATGTGAGCGTTGGATCATAAAGAAGTCTGAGTGCCAAAGAATTGATGCTTTTGAACTGTGGTGTTGGAAAAGACTCTTCAGAGTCCCTTGGACTGCAAGGAGATCCAACCAGTCCATCCTAGGGGAGATCATTCCTGAATATTCATTGGAAGGATTGACGCTAAAGATGAAACTCCAATCCTTTGGCACCGATGCAAAGAGCTGACTCATTGGAAAAGACCCTGATGCTGGGAAAGTTTGAGGGCAGGAGGAGAAGGGGACGACAGAGGATGAGATGATTAGATGGCATCATTGACTCAATGAACATGAGTTTGAGCAAACTCCAGGAGATGGTGAAGGACAGGGAAGCCTGGTGTGCTGTGGTCCATGGGGTTGTGAAGAGTCGGATGTGACTGAGCAACTGAACAATAGCAAGTCACTTGAAGTAGATCCTCTTTTTATGTGACTTAGCCTGAGGGAGTGGGAAACAGACTCCAGGACAGGGGTCTCTCAGCTGGACCGAGGTGAGGACTTCCTCCATGGTCACTGGTTCTGGGCTAGAGGTGGAGCAGGGTGTACTCGCTGGCGCAGTGTCTCTGCCTCTCAGAAATGTGGGGAGTGGGGAGCACAAGGACCGCAGAGGTGGGGGCTGCAGCTCAGAGCTGCTGATGGATCAAGAGACAAAGTGACAAACCCACTGTTTGTCAACAAGTCAACCGTAAATCAAAGTGTGAGTCACTCATCACCAGGGAAAAGCAGATGAAAACCACCAGGAGATACCATGTCATGCTTCTAAGGATGGTTGTTATAAAAACAAAGCAAAACAAAAGGGAAGTGCTGGTGAGGATGTGGAGAAATTGGAAATCTGGTACATTGTTGGTGGGAATGTAAATTGGTGGAGCCACTGCAGAAAACAGTATGGAGGTTCTGCAAAAAATTAGAAATGGAACTACCCTGTGATACACCAACCACAGTTCTGGGTATTTATTTCAAAGAATTAAAATCAAGGTCTTGAAAAGATACCTACACTCCCATGTTTGTTGCAACATTATTCACAATGGCAACGATATGGGAACAATCTAAGTATTTAATGAAGGATGAATCCAATAAGGAAAAGGTGGTTTATACATAGAATGGAATATTATTCAGCCTTAAAAAAGAAGGGGATCCTGCTACATGAAACAACATGAATAAATCTGGAGGACATGTATGCTAAGTGAAATAAGCCAGATACAAAAGGAAATACTGCATGATTCTACTTATATAAACTGTCTAAAAGAGTCAAACACACATAAGCAGAGAGGAGAAGATACGGGTGGTTGCCAGGGGCTGGGGTAAGGGGGATTGGCTGATAGTGGGTTTAAAGTTTCAGTTAAGGAAGATGAGCGATTTCTAAAGGTTTGCTACAGAACGTCATGGCTATAGTTAAGAATGCTGTATTGTGCACTTAAGAAAGTGCATCTCATTTTCCTCTTGGGGCCAGTGGCCCACCGAAGACATATTCTTTGCACATCAACATCAGAAGGGCAAGGGTATAAACTTGACCACACCATATTTTAAGTCTGGGTGGTGTCTGAAAAATACCACACCGGCCAAAACAACTCCCACATGTAGCCAAAAGACGAGGTGGGGGAAATACACTCCCTCTATCAGAGTGTGGGGAAGGGTGTGCATGACTTAAACAACAGCCTAATCCACCCCCCCATCCATTGTGCCCCTTATTTCAATATTCCACCCCCCCCATCCATTGTGCCCCTTATTTCAATATTGTATTTTTCATACATGACACTTTTGCTTGGTTCTCGTCTATCTTTTTTCTTCTTCAATATTGATAATATCCTTTCACATCCATCTAATGTGTATATAATGCAAGTCAGAGTTCTTGGTTCATCTATTATAATCTTGTCTGTTGGAATCTATTTCTGGTTTGTTGCTTTGTTTAGAGATAATTGTGTTCTTTGAATATTATGTTATTTGGTTTTGTAGCTGAACCCTGCTTATATCAGCTCCGAGGACCTTTGTCTGTAGCAGCAAGGGAACTTCCAGTTGGTGACCTCCGAGCAGAGAAAATGGAACCAGTCATTCCTTAATTATAGTGATAGTTTGCTAGCGGTGAGTGGGGGAGGGAAGGAATGATTGATTAGTTCCCACCAGGCTGTCCTGCTCTGATTTCACCCCTGATAACTGTTGATGATTTAAGTGAAGAAGCAGGGGTCAACGACTGGCCCCAAGAGGAAAATGAGACTCATGTTTTTAACGGCCCAATGCAGCATTCTTACCTAGAGCCACGACCTTGTACAGCAAACCTCTAGAAATTGTTCATCTTCCCTAACTGAAACTTTAAACCCACTGAACCCACTCCTCCTTACCCCAGCACCCATAGACTCTCCTCTCTACTTCTGTATATTTGGCTCTTTCAGACACTTCATCTTAAGTAGCATCAGGCAGGATTTGTCCTTCTGTGTCTGGCTTATTTCACTTAGCATGATATCCTTCAGGTTTATCCGTGTTGCTTCGTGTAGCAGGATTCCGTTCTTTTTCTAAGGCTGAATAATACTCCATTCTGTGTATAAACCACATTTTCACACTTGATTCATCCTTCAATAAATACTTAAAAGTGAACTAAAAGTGTTAGTCACCCAGTCATGTCTGACTCTTGGAGACCCCCTGGACTGAAGCCCTGCAAGCGCCTCTGTCCATGGATGCTTAGGTCGCCCCCATATCGTGGCTACTGTGAGTCATGCTGTGATGCGCGTGGGAGTGCAGGCGTCTTTTCGAGATCTTGAGCAAGATCACACCTGTGTGAGGTGTGCCGTCGGAGGTGAACCACTGCCTGGAGCGTCTCTGCTCCTGCCTCGGAACCCTGCCAACCTCCCTTGCTTCTCCCTTCCGCCCCGAGAGGCCTGTGCTGTGCCCAGAATGACCTTAGGTTGACTATCTTGGGCCTTCGAGGACAGAAGGCAAATGGCTCTTAAAAAAATATGGTTTAATTAAAAAGAATGCACTTTTTCTACATCATTGATTTCCTACTCGTATGTGAAATGGCCCCTCTCCCGGGGGCGTCCCGGGAAAGGGGAATGAATAGCACAGACTGGGATGTGGTTCAAGGGGAACATGTTAAATAAACACATTTGAGAACCACTTAGACTCAAGTGTAGATTTGTGTGTTGAGGAGACGAACAGTGGACTTCACCTCTGCACTGCGGGTCCGCATCTTGCTGTCATCGGTGATGATTTAAAGTGACTCTCATGAACATTATAAATCAGTTTGGTCTCTAAATATAAGGAATTGGGCGGGTAGTAGAGGGAACCTTTTTATATTTCTTTTCCAAGCTCTTTCATTCTAATACCAAATGTCATTGTAAAACAAATGAAATGCCATTCTGAAATATTTATTAGGTTCTTACGGTGAAATACCGGTTGTGCTTCAGAAGGAAGTTTCATAAGATCTTTTAAACCCCGCTAAAATGATCCTGCCTTCTGTACTTTCTGACCATGCAAACCTTGTCTTTACTCTGAAGTGTAAGACCACTAATTGACATTAAATCCATGTATAAAATTATTTGCAAAATTCACACTTGCAGCAGAAATACTTCGTATTCAAAGTCACAGGCCATCCAGCCTCTGACTCAGAGGCTTCAGCTGTATATTTTTTTGGGGGGGCAAGCTTTCCCAGGCTCCCCAACTCTAAGGTCTGGACTCAGTACCCGACTGAGGAAAGGGCCCTGGCACCCCTATCAGCAGGTTCCACGAACATGTAGGAAATTGAAGTTGTTTGTCCATGAGGTTTCTCTTCCCCAGATGCGGCAGCTCTGCTTTCTGTACAGATGCTTTAGGCATCCATCCACTCAGAAGTTAACTTGAGCGTGAGACAGATGCTGAGCAAGCGCTGATGAACACGCAGACCAGGTACCTGTCCTCGGGCAGGTTATGGTCACAGCAACAAGAGAGGGCTGCTCCTCTTTCCAGGGGACTCGACAATCCACTGGCCACCAGCAAGGCTCCCTGAAGGTGCAAACATTTCGATTGCCTTTCTGGCCCCCCTTGCCCACTGTGATGATTGTGTCCATCTTGCAAATCTTTTTTGCAACTTACTGTTTCATCTTTAGTATCACCATCTCTGTATGCTCTGTGGATGTAAGAAATGAATTCTTTTTTTCTTTTCTTTTTTAAAAGCTCACCTATGCTAGAAGCTCTTTGGTTCTCTGACTATACTTTGAACCGAGAGTCTGAATTCCTGAGCTTGTCATTTTCTTTCTGTATCTCTCCTGTGCGTAGTGTAGGAGACACAAGAGATGAGGGTTTGATCCCTGGGTTGGGAAGATCCCCTGGAGAAGGAAATGGCAACCCAATCCAGTATTCTTGCCTGTAAAACCCCCGGACAGAGGAGCCTGGCGGGCTACAGTCCATGGGGTCATAAAGAGTCAGACACAACTGAGCGACTGAACAACAACAGCAGAAATCCAGTAAAGTCACTCACGGAGCTGACACTTCATTCCGTTTCAACTCACTTTCCAGTCCCAACTTTTCCTGGGGAGCCGCAGCAAGATAATGATTGAGGAAACTAATGATTTTGGTATGTAGTTAGGTTAAAACTGACAACCCCATTCTTTTCTAGAAAATTTATGTGATAGAATGATAAAGATACAGTCCTAGAATTGGATGACAAATGAGTTGTCAAGAAAAGTTTGATTTTCAAATACACAGAGGTGGTAACGGAGACTCACTCATGGATGGGTTGTCTTAGAGGCAGGACAGAGGACAGCGGATCAGTGGCTGCTTTGGGGGAGGGAGCACAGGCAGAGACTGGGAAAGGACGTGAGGTCAGTGGGCACCTGTCAGGGAGGAGGCAGCTAGGGCTGTAGAGGCAGGAAGATGGAGCTTGTGTTATTCCCATAAAGCCCAAAGGAAGCCTTTCAGCGAGGAGAGAGTGGTGAAGAGTTGGATGTGCCAAAAAATGTCAAGGAGAATGGAGGTTGAAGAAAGCATCATTTGATTTGGGGAGAAGCAAGTCATTCGCTTGGTTCCCCGGGCATTGCAATGATAAAGGTATTTTCTGCCTCTCTCCAGGTGAGAACTCATGGGCATTTATGGTTTGACCTGACTGTCCCAGAGTACTTTTAAAAGGAGAAAACATGGGATGCATCAAGGGCCTGTGATGAATCATGATATGAATAAGCATGGTGTTAGCAGTGTAGGATTCTTGTGCTTTCATGTCAGGGATTCCATGCTTTTCTCATCTAAAGAAGAGGTGAAAATGAATCAGAGCAGGAAAGTCACGTTTACACTTGTGTAAATCATCTCATTAAATGAGAATATTGAGAGGCAAATATGGTGGCCCGAGGTAAATTTTGGAGGCTGAAGTCACCAAGTATCTTAAGCCATTGACTATACTTGCAGATAGAAGAGGGCCAGGCACATCATGGAGAATTTTGCTGTGAACACACACACACACTCAGAAAACTAAAAAAACCCACACAGTGCCTTGTCCCAAAAGCATAAATAATTTGTGATTTTTTATTTTTTGAAATTTTTGTATTGAAGTAGAGTTGATTTACAATGTTGTGTTAATTTCTGCTCTAAAGCAAAGGGATTCAGTTATACATATGCATACTTTCTTCTTTATGTTCTTTTCCATGATGGTTTATCACAGGATATTGAATATAGTTCTCTGTGCTGTATGGTAGGACCTTGTGTATAGTAGGTTGTATTTTAAAAAACTTTCCACTGGGAAAAAAAAAATAAATAAATAAAGGAGAAATTGAAAAAAACAAACAAACATGAAACTGCCCTTTGCCCAGTAAAAAAAAAAAAACAAAAACTTTTAATGGATCGATGTGTTCCGTATGCACCACATTAAAAACCATAGTTTTACTTCTTTAAAGTAAGAATAGAAGAAGCAGCTCCTGTGCTCCTCTGGGGTTTTCATAGCTCACGATCACCTGGAGGTCTTGCTGGAATTTAATAAACTTCTCATGGAGGCTGTTTGTGCTGCTCCTCATTCTGAGGACCCTGTGGCAGTATTGGTGGAAACTGCTTATCTAGTGGCCTTACCCACAGGCGCCAATTTTCAATTTATATCCAGTTGATTTGGCTATCATTGTCTATATCTGATTTAAAGCTATAAACAGTCTCCATTTTTATGTGTTAAAGTGATTATTATTAATAGTGATGAATAATTTAATTCTGCAGAAAAAATTGTGGTGCTGGAGAAGACTCTTGAGAGTCCCTACCAGTCAGTCCTAAAGGAAATCAACCCTGAATATTCATTGCAAGGACTGACGCTGAAACTCCAATACTTTGTCCACCTGATACAAAGAGCCGACTCATTGGAAAAAACCCTGATGCTGGAAAAGATTGAAGGCAGGAGAAGGGGGCGACAGAGGATGAGATGGTTAGATAGTATCACCGACTCAGTGGGCATGAATTTGAACAAACTCTGCAAGATAGTGAAGGACAGGGAGGCCTGGCATGCTGCTGTCCGTGGGGTCACAAAGAGTCAAACACAACTTAGCAACTGAACAACAATAATCAAAATTACCTTCATGAACTTCATGAATTACCTTGCCACCATGAATGCAGCCATAAAAAGTGACGAGAAATTCGCTCGCATGGATAAACTTGGTCATCCTATGGAAGTTTTTTTTTTTTCTTAAGACTTAATTGGAATCCATCTGAACAGCAAATAATTGTCCCATTAAAAAGCACAGCTGGCTAGAGACACAAAGACGACAATATAGGGGATTCATGTGAAAATTAACAGTGAATACTGAATTTCCTGCATTTTATCTCCAAACTGCCTGACATACTGTTTCCTTTTGGTCTCCTTATTTCCCACCTGGGGTTGAGCTTTTCAGTGTGGATGTGGTTCTCTCTTAATCTTGCAGCTAATCAGTTCCTTGGCAGTTTGAATTTCGTGATTATTATGGAGTGGGACCAAATTCAAAAGTAGGCCAAGGATGAGAGCCTTTCTAATTAAAAAAAAAATTATTTACCACAGTCTCTTCTGACCACCAGAACTGTGTGTTCTCCTGAACCCCTCTGGCCACAGGAGGATCCCATGGTGACCGCTGGCCTGGTGCCCTTTGTGGTGGCATCTTAAGTTCTGAAAGGTGACCAGTGGGCTGTCTTCTGTGAACCCTTATCCGTTGGGTCCTGCTTTTGCTAAGGGATAGCAGGTTAGTCCCTTTTAACATGGTCTGCTATGAACTGTACCGGGTAGGCACATATATCCATTTTAGGGACTAACACCTCATCTTAAAGAATGATTCTAGAGGGATCTCAGGTCTCTTGGCTGTAGGGATGAATGAAATCTCATTCTGTCCTTCAGGTCACAGCACATCGCATTATTTTCAGTGGCTCCAACTCTGGGAAACTGCAGACAGAAGGGGACTTTGTGTTAGATGGGTTTGTTGGTTTTTGCTCAGTTTGTTGCTCAGTCGTGTCTGACTCTGCCACCCCATGGACTGTAGCCCGCCAGGTTCCTCTGTCAATGGGATTCTCCAGGCAAGAGTACTGGAGTGGGTTGCCATTTCCTCCTCCAGGGGATCTTCCTGGCCCAGATATCGAACCCCCGTCTCTTGCATCTCCTGAATTGGCAGGCAGATCCTTTGCCATTGTGCCTCCTGGGAAGCCCTGTTAGATAGGTTGCTTAGCCTTTTATCATTTTGTGACCTCGAAGCGGATTATGATAGCCCTTTGGCTCATATTACTGACAAAACAGTCAATGTTTTTCCCAAGATGACGAGCATCCTGAAGATAAACTTTCCAACGTTTGAATTATAAATGGGTAGCCTGCCTGGCATGGTCGATCGTGCCAGCTGGCTTATCTTGAGCCCGTGACATGTGGTTGTCTGTTCTTTCCTTTGAAGGACTTCGCTCTCAGCTGTGTGTCTCATAAAGTGAAAGTGGGGAGTCGCATTCAATCTTGCCTTGCAAGGTGTTGTTTTTCTCAGTCAGCAAGTTACCAAGAAACTCATGAATGATTTAAGGAGACACAGGATTCCCAGGTGGCTCAGTCAGTAAGGAATCTACCTGCAGTGCAGGAGGAAGCCTGCAGTGTGGGAGACCTGGGTTTGATGCCTGGGTCAGAAGGATCTCCTGGAGAAGGAAATGGCAACCTGCTCCAGCGTTCTTGCCTAGGAAATCCCGTGGACAGAGGAGCCTGGCAAGCTACAGTCCATGGGGTTGCGAGAGCCACTAAACCCGCCATCACCACGTGGCATTCAACATAGGGTGTCATTGCCTGATAGGATCTTTAAGATATTAAACTCAAGGGTGATTTACTGACACCGAATTGTCCACTGTATTTTCAGTTTTCAATGCCTTAAGTATCTCCTCGGCTAACAGGTGAAGTGGTTTCTGTCTTTGTAGCTGAAGTTTCCTCCCTGGCTCCAGAGCTCCTTTTGAAGGAGGAAGCACCCAGTGTAGACAGGGGAAGATGAATAGCAAGGCGCGTATGCACGTTGTTATGGGTGATTTCATCAAAATGCTTGTTCACTTGTCTTGTACAGTTGCTTGTATGAAAGATGGAATGAAAGTCCATTCCTGTGTCAGATAACCATGCTGGGGCTTCACGTTTAAGGCAGGAAGCCAAGGATATATGTCCCTAAAATCAGCTCAATGTGGTTATTTGCTGCGTTTTCATGAATACTAACAGGAAAAGGTCGGCTAATGTGAAAAATGTAGCATAATGGTTCCCTCAGGGGCTGGGCACTGGTGAGGTCTGCATCATTGCTTCTTGATCTCCCATTTATCCTTTTCTAAGTATGAATAAAATATACTCTGAGATATAGTTTCAAATTAAGGGAAATTAATGATCCCCTTTGAAAACTCAGACCCTCTTACGTTGTTAGTCTTTAAGAAACCTTTAAAATTTTAATTACGAGCCCCAAATTCTGTCTCTTTCTCACTCTTAGAATGTTGTTTAGGTGTTTCAAGGGGGAAAAACACCCTGACTTAGCTGAGCTGTTGAGTTTCCAGCAGATGCTCCACAGATCAAGGCCAGTGGCTGCAGACTGAATTTCACTTCTCTAATTTTATGCTGAGGGTTGACCTTAGTGTATGGACCATCCAAGGCCAAAACTCAGATAAGAGAGGATCTAGTGTATGCTAGATCAGAAATTCAGAAATCAGATTGTTTAACCATCTTGCAAAACAGTAGCAGTTGCAAATGGTTCTTTATTTTTCCTTTGAAACATTGCATATTGAAACACGCCGGAAATGAAGTCTTCTGTATGTGTACAAGGTCAATTTAACAGATTGCTCAGTAGAAATATGCTTATGTTTGCATCTTCAGGTGTTTAGGAAACTCTGCTAAGTCAGGGAAACTTATCTTTCCCCAAGTTGGTGGGGAATTATGGCCATCCAACCTCTTGTGAGTAACATTATGAATGTGCCATGTAATTGATCTGAGAGAAGGGCATAGATCCAGTGTGGAGCGTATAACCGTCAAGCCTGGTATTCTAGTATTTTTACTTAGTCTCCTGTAGGTAGGTGAGGATGAGTAACTCAGCTGTGTATTAGAGTCACGGGACACGTCAACTAGGGAAGAACCTGCAGACAAGACTGAGGTACTTTCATGGGCAATGCTGATAAGCCAGTCTGGACTTTTCACTAGGGATCATGAAATTGGAGGAAGAACATTCGTAGTGTCCAAAGGCTAGGTATAAAATCTTGCCTCTGCCATTGACAACAGGGTGAACAAAGATGTTGCTTGTTGTTGTTCAGTTGTTAAGTTGTGTTCAGCTCTTTGTGACCCTGTGGACTACAGCACTCCAGGCTCCTCTATTCCACCACCTCGCAGAGTTTGTTCAAATTCATGTCCACTGAGTCAGTGATGCTGTCTAACCATCTCATCATCTGTCACTCTCTTTTCCTTTTGCCTTCAATCTTTACCAGGATTAGATGTCACTTAACTTCCAGTTTTTAGTAGAGATACTATTTTGTGCCTTGCCAAGGTCTAAACGTGACCCTAAAGTTTGGTCATTGTGAGGATTAAACAAGCATGTGAGATACTGGAGAGACCTAGATAATAGTGCTGTTTGCTCAGTTGTGTCTGACTCTTTGTGACCCCATGGACCGGCTCCACTGTGGAATTCTCCAGGCAAGAATACTGGAGTGGGTTGCCATTTATTTATTTAAATTAGTCCATGATACCGTGGCATGGGGATGGCAGTGATGTTTCCCTATCCTGGTTCTTTTGCGCGCGTTGGCACTGATGGATGGGGCAAAGCTTGTGTTGGGTGGATAAGGTCTTCATTCTTTCTCAGCTGGATTTTGAAGGTTCTGAATTATAGGCACAATGTTTAGAAACAATGTACATTTCCTTTGGGTCTAGTAAGTTCCCTGAAATGAGTGTACTTAAGACACTGGAAGGGAGGGATTCTCAGTCCTGTGTTTTAGAAAGAAGGTCAATAAAACTCAGTGATTACGAAAGTTTAGAAACTGCTGTGTAGCACAGGGGACTCAGCTCAGAGCTTTGTTGTGACCTAGGTGGGTGGGAGGGGGCGTGGGTGGGAGGGAGGTTCGGAGGGAGGGGATAGATGTTCACATTTAGCTGATTCACACTGCTGTACAGCAGAAAGTAACATAACGTGGTTAAGCAATTATCCTACAGTTTAAAACCTTTTTAAAAAAAGAAGGTTTAGAAAACCCTTTCTTCTGGTCAGATTGGATCCCTCACTTTTTCTAAAATATAACACATGCCTGCCATTGCTGTTTCCAGAATTTAGAAATAGAATGGTTTCTTAGAACCCAGTCAAAAATCATCATTGCTCATGGTTACTGTCTCTCCTTTCCTCTCTCATTAGAACAGTCTTCCTTTTGTTTTAGACCCCAGTTAAGTGCCACTTCTTATAAAAGGAGTCTTCCCTGACAACCTCAGTTACACAGTAAACAGGATCCTCAGAAGGCCTTTGGAACATTATTGTTATTGTTACATGTACCATGTGGCATCACCAATTCAATGGACATGAACTTGAGCAAACTCCGGGAGATGGGGAAGGACAGAGAGGCGTGGTTTGCTGCAGTCCATGGGGTCACAAAGAGTTGGACACAACTTGGTAACTGAACAACCACAACCATGTGTGTATGACTTGTCTCCTGAAGTAGACTGTAAATTCTTTGCAGGAAGGGAATTCATTGAGCTTCAACTGTTAGAAAATGATGCTGGGGATTGATAATGGCAAGGTTGCTTAGACAAGTAAGAAGGGCAGCTTTGGTAGGAACTATTGGAGAGTAAAAAAGTTAATTGTTCAGAAAAAAGAAAGAGTTCAAAAATACATTTATCTGATGGGAAAAAAGTTTTGAAAATCAATTTAAACTTCGGTGAACTGGAGATGAATGAGGCCAAGTATTGACTGGAAGCCCTTGATATATGACCAAGGATTTTTAGAGGAAGAAGAAGAAACTTAAGCTTCATCTTTGGAAAAAGAAAAATTGAGGGTGAAATTAGAAAAATGTATGTGGTGAGTGAGTTTTTGTTGCCCTGCCATCTGGGTTCAATGTGATGTACATTTTGTATTTTTCACATAGAAGAACTACTGGAGAATCTGTCTCTTGCAAACCACATTCTGATCTTGACGGCTGCATATGGAGTGATCATGGGTGATCCCAGGCATGAAAGGAACACAGGATGCTTGCATTATTTTATTTCACATTTAAATGGGAAGGCTCCTTCTTATTTTCTTGTCTCTTCTGACTAGAGTCAAAATATTGCAGACCTTAAAGAAAGAGTAGATACAGTTAGGATTATTAGTACCTATTTTGAATGTCCTTAACGGGGCCAAATCTTGCTTAGACTCTGTCCCTTTATCACTGTGTGTGTGTGCATGTGTGCATACACGTGCTCATTCGTGTCCAACTCTTTTTGACCCCATGGACTGTAGCCTACCAGGTTCCTCTGTCCATGGGATTTCTCAGGCAAGAATACTGGAGTACCAGTTGGGTTGCCAATTCGTCCTCCAGGGCATCTTACCAACCCAGGGACCAAGCCTGTATCTATTAAGTCTCCTGCATTGGCTTGCATGTCCTTTACCACTAGCACCACCTGGGAAGCCCATTATCACTGCTGAAAGATTGGCATCTCGACTTCCCACATCTTCTGCAGTGGTTCACAGCATCTCGGTCAGACACCAGCACGTGAACCTTATCCAGGAAGAGCCTCAGGGTCTAGTTCAGGGTATCAAGTTACAAAAACCATTTCTGAATGCCAGTATCATTGCCTGCTGTCTTTGGCTACAGGAATTTATTGATATAAAAAACCCCACAGATTTCTGGTTATTTGTCTTGTTGTCTTTGATGTAGTGACAGGACACTGAATCAGGGACAGCGGGACTTGTAGCAGTTGGGAGAATTGGTCCTCATCACTCAGAAGGCACAAATGATGCTTTTATGCTTCCTAGGATGCTGGAGCCTTGGGCATAGTTTTATGACAGGCTCGGGCAGAGGTAGGTAGGGAGCCCGCGTGGATCCCAAATCATCTAGGCTGCCCAAGGGGATTGGATGTCGACTCTGCCTTTACTTCGGCTTCCTGTTAAGTGGACACATCAATGTCTACTGTACACAGCACACACAGTGAGGACATCTGTCCCCTAGGACACGTAGGACTAGTCCTTATAGATGGTGGAGAACCGCAATCTGCCTTGTCTTTTGGCTCTCTGCTCCAGGCTTAACTCCATGATCAGAAGAGAGGGATAGATCTGGCCGAAAGAACTCATTCCAGATGCTCTTCTGGACGCTTGCCTTATATTTAGGTTCATGTGGACACCTCCTCAAGTATCTAGCTAAGGGTGAACATTCACCCTCTTTGATAAGAACAATTTCAAAAGGGGGCAGATGAAACCATGTTTAGCCCCCATTCTTTTTTATTTTTTTTAATCTTATTTCCCAAAGACATGAAGCATCTCTAAGTGCAAGACGCCCTATTGCTATTGATAATAAAATGGGAGACAAGGCATCTCTGTGGAAAACTGGACATGGCCTCAGTTGGTGAGTGGTCCTGCCCTCAGTAAGGAGAGGGTAAGATCAATTACTCTGGAAACCTAGTCCTTGTTTTTTTGGCAGACCTTGTCCAGATATAATTGGCTTCTAGCAAAAATCCTATTTGACTCATTTAGTTTCATGGGATTACATTTTTTATCCAATTTATCTTGGAGGTAGACCAAGAAGTTACCTTCATTAAAATTAGATGTCCTTTGGGTACAATATTGAAAAACTTTTAAATGATTTAAATGGGTAATTTGCAACACCTGCTTTAAAAGTTCTCCAGGATAAAACACTTATTTATAGGCTGCATGGGGCAGAGCTTTGAGACCTTTTGCTTTGAGCAGCCCTGTGGACCATTTGCTGAGAAAATGTGGCCATTTCCACCAACCTCCTTTTCGCTCATCTCTGTTTGTAAATCTCAGAGCTTTTTGTCCAAGCATAAATCTTTAGCTTTTATCAGAGGATTAAAACCCTAATCTTTTTCTTTGTGTATGCACGAAATAAATCAGCCTGTCCTTAATTGGCAGCATAGATTTATTTACAGGTTTTTCCCAAAGAGCTGTAATGCAAGCTACAGGACCTCAGTCTAGATGTCAGTCTACAATATTTCTTCAGGATGGCGTGGAGCAGATGTAGTAATCTATTCTTGCTGCTTTTAGTTTTAGCCTTGGATCAAGTCAGGCTACGAGAAAACCACATATTTGGATAGTCAGACAGTAGCTTTGGCCTTAAAAAAGGACTGTTGATACATTCACATTTACAATTTGCTCTTGGTTTTAGCACGTGCTTATGCGAAGGGAAGGGCTTCCCTGGTGGCTCAGTAGTAAAGAGTCCACCTGCCAATGCAGGAGACTCAGGCTCGGTTTCTGGGTCGGGAAGATCCTGTGGAGGAGGAAATGAGTGACCACTCCAGTATTCTTGCCTGGGAAATCCCATGGACTGAGGAGCCTGGTGGGCTCCAGTCCACGGGGTTGCAGAGAGTCAGACACGACTGAGTGACTGAACAGCAACCTGCGAAGGGATGTGGTCAGAGACACGCCCTCCTGGCATCTATTTTGGGCTGACCTGGCGGGTCCTGCTCTTCACCCATCATCCTGACCTTTCGGGGAGCCCACAGTAGAGATATCCCAGGTCTCAGTAGAGGAGAAAAACACAGCTTCTCCTGAGGGTGTTTTCCCCTCTTGATCCTTGTTAGTATTTTACACCATTATTTCCCAAACCATATTTTGCATAACCCTTTTTTTAAAAAATTTATTTATTTATTTATTTATTTCAGTGGGTTTTGTCATACATTGACATGAACCAGCAATAGATTTCCACGTATTCCCCATCCTGATCCCCCCTCCCCCCTCCCTCTCCACCCGATTCCTCTGGGTCTTCCCAGTGCACCAGGCTCAAGCACTTGTCTCATGCATCCCACCTGGGCTGGTGATCTGTTTCACCATAGATAGTATACATGCTGTTCTTTTGAAACATCCCACCCTCACCTTCTCCCACAGAGTTCAAAAGTCTGTTCTGTACTTCTCTGTCTCTTTTTCTGTTTTGCATATAGGGTTATCGTTACCATCTTTCTAAATTCCATATATATGTGTTAGTATGCTGTAATGTTCTTTATCTTTCTGGTTTACTTCACTCTGTATAATGGGCTCCAGTTTCATCCACCTCATTAGAACTGGTTCAAATGAATTCTTTTTAATGGCTGAGTAATATTCCATGGTGTATATGTACCACAGCTTCCTTATCCATTCATCTGCTGATGGGCATCTAGGTTGCTTCCATGTCCTGGCTATTATAAACAGTGCTGTGATGAACATTGGGGTACACGTGTCTCTTTCAATTCTGGTTTGCTCAGTGTTTACGCCCAGCAGTGGGATTGCTGGGTCGTATGGCAGCTCTATTTCCAGTTGTTGAAGGAATCTCCACACTGTTCTCCATAGCGGCTGTACTAGTTTGCATTCCCACCAACAGTGTAAGAGGGTTCCCTTTTCTCCACACCCTCTCCAGCATTTATTGCTTGTAGACTTTTGGATAGCAGCCATCCTGACTGGCGTGTAATGGTACCTCATTGTGGTTTTGATTTGCATTTCTCTGATAATGAGTGATGTTGAGCATCTTTTCATGTATTTGTTAGCCATCTGTATGTCTTCTTTGGAGAAATGTCTGTTTAGTTCTTTGGCCCATTTTTTGATTGGGTCATTTATTTTTCTGGAATTGAGCTTCAAGGGTTGCTTGTATATTTTTGAGATTAATCCTATCTCTGTTTCTTCATTTGCTATTATTTTCTCCCAATCTGAGGGCTGTCTTTTCACCTTACTTATAGTTTCCTTTGTTGTGCAAAAGCTTTTAAGTTTCATTAGGTCCCATTTGTTTAGTTTTGCTTTTATTCCAATATTTGCATAACCCTTTTTATTGCAACGCGGGGAAGAAAAAGCATTCTGTGCCTCACACCACGTGAGTCTCAGCATGTTAGCATGTTGACGGCCATGTGTAGTCCTGCAGTGAAGAAGAAGCCATCCTTAGCTTTGTTTTAATCCTGCCTCAAACTACCGCACTATTGCACTCATCTCACATGCTAGTAAAGTAATGCTTAAAATACTCCAAGCCAGGCTTCAACAATACGTGAACTGTGAATTTCCAGATGTTCAAGCTGGTTTTAGAAAAGGCAGAGGAACCAGAGATCAAATTGCCAACATCCGCTGGATCATAGGAAAAGCAAGAGAGTTCCAGAAAAAGCATCTATTTCTGCTTTATTGACTATGCCAAAGCCTTTGACTGTGTGAATCACAATAAACTGTGGAAAATTCTGAAAAAGATGGGCAGACCAGACCACCTGATCTGCCTCTTGAGAAACCTGTATGCAGGTCAGGAAGCAACAGTTAGAACTGGACATGGAACAACAGACTGGTTCCAAATAGGAAAAGGAGTATGTCAAGGCTGTATATTGTCACCCTGCTTATTTAATTTATATGCAGAGTACATCATGCAAAACGCTGGGCTAGAGGAAGCACAAGCTGAAATCAAGATTGCTGGGAGAAATATCAATAACTTCAGATATGCAGGTGATACCACCCTTATGGCAGAAAGTGAAGAAGAACTAAAGAGCCTCTTGATGAAAGTGAAAGAGGAGAGTGCAAAAGTTGGCTTAAAGCTCAACATTCAGAAAACGAAGATCATGACATCTGGTCCCATCACTTCATGGGAAATAGATGGGGAAACAGTGGACACAGTGGCTGACTTTATTTTTCTGGGCTCCAAAATAACTGCAGATGGTGATTGCAGCCATGAAATGAAAAGATGCTTACTCCTTGGAAGGAAAGTTACGACCAACCTAGACAGCATATTAAAAAGCAGAGACATTACTTTGCCAACAAAGGTCCATCTAATCGAGGCTATGGTTTTTTCAGTAGTCATGTATGGATGTGAGAGTTGGACTATGAAGAAAGCTGAGCACCGAAGAATTGATGCTTTTGAACTGTGGTGTTGGAGAAGACTCTTGAGAGTCCCTTGGACTGCAAGAAGATCCAACCAGTCCATCCTAAAGGAGATCAGTCCTGGGTGTTCACTGGAAGGACTGATGTTGAAGCTAAAACTCCAATCCTTTGGCCACGTGAGGCAAAGAGCTGACTCATTTGAAAACACCCTGATGCTGGGAAAGATTTAGGGCAGGAGAAGGGGATGACAGACGATGAGATGGTTGGATGGCATCACTGACTCGATGGACATGGGTTTGGGTGGACTTCAGGAGTTGGTGATGGACAGGGAGGCCTGGCATGCTGTGGTTCATGGGGTCACAAAGAGTCAGACACGATCGAGTGACTGAACTGAACTGAATCCTGCCTCTGCCAATTTTTCTCCCACTGAGAAAGAGACAAAGTCTGTGTGTGTGTGTGTGTGTGTGTGTGTGTAATTTTTAATGACGATCCTGCAGAAGGGTGTTAAGCAGATACCAGTTTGAGGAATACTGTTGCACTTTTGTGATTTTTCTTCTTTACCTTGTTTTTGCCGCCCAGAGGCTCAGAGTATAATTTGCATGGGTCTTAACCAAAATTCCCCCATCTCTGGACTGGACAAGGGGTCCGTAGACATCTCGGTAGAGCTTCAAACCCACTTGGTCCCGCCCACCTCGCGAGCTGTGGCTGAGCAGCTCTTGTCCCTGCCTGACCACCCGAGCAGCGGGAACTTTGTCGCTCCTCTTGGTCCACAGCAGGGCGGCAGGCTCTGCCTTATTTTTCTTTTTTATCTCAACTGTTCACCTCGTTTTATCCCAGGCGTTTAAGTGACTTGACACTTTGCTTTCAGTTCTGTTCTTCCAAAGACTCCTGGTGAAGGAGGATCCATAGACCAATCAGCCCCACATTTTCTTGTTTCTGTGGCTTTGACATCAGTCACGTCACACTGATACAGGGAGCTCTGCATACCTGATCGTCAGCACACGCTCTGATATTCTAGCTTGTATCTTTTTATGGCCTTTGTTCCAATTGTCTGCTTTTCTGTTCTTCATTTCTCTTTGCTTCAAACTCCCAATTTATACTTTTATGAGCCTGTTTTCTTGTATATATCTCTGGGAGCTGGATCAAGTCTTGTATACAATGTGACGATGGTATAAATAACTGATTATTTTTAGTGATTGGAAATAAGTAGGTTACTCTCTAACACCTGAGGAATGTAGTCAGATAGACATTGATGAGATATGAGTAGGGACGTTGAGAAGCCATCTTGGAGGATGGGAGAGGCTGGGCAAAGCTGGATAACCACACAGCTCTTTGAGGTTCTTGATGTGGTGGGATAGAAACATGCTTCCTGCTCTGATGGACCTCGATGGAATCTCAGCTCTGCCCCTCACTGGCTGGGCCATCTGGGTCTGAGTCACGGGACATTACTCTGCCATGCTGCCTTTGGTTTCTTACTGTAAATTATCACACCTTCCAGAACGTGTGGGTTAGGGATCCTGACCTACAGAAGTGTGCCGTGTATCTCCTTTCCAAGCACCCGCATCTGTGTTGCCCTGGTCCCGGCTGTGCTCATAGCCCTGACTCCAGCTGCTTGGTGAAATTTTGGGAGGAATTCTGTGTGTGCTTATTTCATTGATCAATCCTCCCGGTTGACATCAAATGACTTCTCCCACCCTTTCCTGCTTCCTGGATATTCCACAATGATTCAGTAAAACACTGCATTGAGAACATACGTTTAATTATTGAACAGGGCCCTGCCCCTGAAATGTCTGATTAAAGGAAATACCAGGCACTCTTCTGACCCCAATGCTGCATGCTTTCCTTTATGCCTCGATTTGTCAACATTCATTTGTCTTTTTCAAAGCAGAAGCAGAGGATTTCATAAAAGTTTTATTTGTCTTGGGTTAGAAAGCACACACCTTGTGGAAATGATTGAGGTTGGCTCCTGCTGCGTCCTGGATTCATCCTCACATCACTGCCCACTGAACATTTCTGAGACATTGCTTTCATTACAGCAAAAACTCTTCCATGACTCCTGTGACCTACAGGTGAAAATCTAAACACCTTGTGTTTTGGGGATTCTTAGCCTCCACAGTTTAGATCCAATTTCCATGTTTAGCTGTGTTTTCTATTAGTTTTCCTTGTCACAAACTGTTTGCTTCAATCAACTTTTTAAAGTTTCTGTTTTAGGATTTTCTTTGTGTGTGTTCTAATATCTTTCCTAATATACCAAGTCATCATCATCACCTACCATCATCACCACCGCCACCACCATCACCATCATCATCACCACCGTCATCATTACCACCACCATCATCACCATCATCACCACCACCACTATTATCGCCACCATCATCATCACCACCATCATCACCACCACCACCGTCATCATTACCACCACCACCATCACCATCATCACCATTATCACCACCATCATTATCACCACCACCATCATCATTATCATCACCATCACCACCATCATCATCTTCACCACTATCATCATCATCACCATCACCACCATCATCATCACCATCACCACCACCACCACCATCATCACCACCACCATCACCATTATCACCATCATCATCACCACCGTCATCATTACCACCATCATCATCACCATCATCACCACCATCATCATCATCATCACCACCATCACCACCACCATCATCACCATCACCACTGTCATCATTACCACCACCGTCATTACCATCATCACCATTATCACCACCATCATCACCACCATCACTACCACCATCACCATCATCACCACCACCATCATCACCATGATCTACTACTACAGCAGAAGCAGCAATAGTATCAGAAGTATTGGGAATAATCATGATCACACGAAATGCTTGAATCATGTGCCTTTTTTTTTTTCCAACTCTTCATCTTTTGTCTTCTTTTTCACACCCATCCTAACCTCTTTCAATGCCGACTCACATTTCTTCTCTTTGTTAACCCCTCAGAACCACTGTGGCTGGAAATAAGTTCTCTCACCACCCACCCATTGGTCAGCATATCTTTTGCAACTCTGGCAACTAGCTACCTTTTTTTTTTTTTTTTTTTGCCTTTAGGAAGTTCTCCTAGGAGTGACTTATGTCCATTCCTTACCTGTGAATGGCACCTGCTTCAAATCTTCTGTGGGATGTATTTCTATACAAAGAAAATGAAATTCTGGTGTACTCACAAACACACATATTCATAGTGCAGAAACATAAATAAATAAATAATTAGGAACAATAAACTAGAGGAGTAGAAACACATGCTAATGGCAAATGGCAGTTCTTCACCTGCTGTACTGAATCTACTGGGTGTTGTCCATCTCTTCCGGTCCTTCCTTTCCCAGGCAGGTAATCACTGCAGTGTGCTGTCCTGACTAGACACAGTGAAATGGGGACCAAGAATGAGATGTATTAATACAGTTCTAATTGAAAGTTGTCCCAGTTTAGCATTTAATTTCTTGTATCATCTTAATTCACAAGAGGCAAAATTTTTGTTGATGAATTGTGTGAGTTTTTAAAAACTTCAAGCATATCCATAATCTTATATCTTCTAGATATGTTCTGATGGTCCTGTGAGCATCATGCTGATGATAGCAGTAAGATAAGTGGTGATGAAAAGGGATTCACATGTGAAGACTTTGATCCACGTAGACAGTTTGATAATTTACATTCAAATTGCAGTACAGTGAAGAGACATTCACTGCCTTCTAATTGTCATTGCTTGGCTTTTCTTTTTTTATTAAACCATGGAAACCAAAGTGTCTCCCTTAAAATTTGTTAAAAATTTATTTCTGGCTGTGCTGGGTCTTCATTGCTGCCCAGGTTTCTCTAGTTGTGGTGTGTGGGGGGGGCTACTGTCTTGTTGCAGAGCACTGACTTCAGGGTTCGTGGGCTTCAGTAATTGCATCACACAGACTCAGTCCTTCCAGTTTCCCAGCCTCTAGAGCACAGACAGGCTCAGTAGTTGTGGCGGACCGGGTTAGTTGCTCTGCGGCAAGTGGAATCTTCCCAGATAAGAGAATTGAACCTGAGTTTCCTGCATTGGCAGGTGGATTCTTTACCACTGAGCCACCAGGGAAGCCCCCTGTATTTTCTTTGGAAAGATACTTTTTTCCGAGGGCCCCTGCGGTTGTCAGGGAGTGGCCTGGAGGGTTACCTGGAGTGGCGCACGGTGTGGATGTCTGGGGGGCGCGCTGCATCCCCAGGATGCTCGTTCCCTCTGGCTCCAGCCACAGCCGGGCATCATCAGTTTGGGAGAAACGTGGCTCTCGAGACGGAACCTACTTTTGGTCTATGGGAAGGGTCCAAGTGGAATTACGAAAGAAAGTGTTGCCTAATGATAATGCCACATTTATTTTCCTTGACCGTCTTTGGTTTTACTTTCTATTTATTTATTTATTTTTATTATTTACTTATTGGTTTTCGGCTGTGCTGGGTCTTTGATGCTGCTTGAGCTCCTCTCTAGTTTCTGCTCCCGAGCTTAGAGCATAGGCTTGGTAGTTGTGGTGCTCAGGAGTACTTGCTGCGTGGCCTTTGGGCTCTTCCGGGATCAGGGATTGAACCCGTATACTCCTGCGCTGGGAGGCAGGTTCCTCACCAGGGAAGCCACCAGGGAAGCCTGCTTTCTTTTTATTTTTAAAGTTTTGTTTCTCCAGGACCCTGTTGATGGGCTGTGTTTACGTGCCTTGGGCGGTGTACCCATATAAGACTGAGCTGGAATGGACCTGTGTGTTCCCGCAGGCCAGAGAGGAAGTGAGCTCCGCACAGAAACTGATGAGTCAGGACTTTGCAAGGGTCCCCTTCTCTCTACACAGAGAGGAGCGATGCACCGAGGTCTGCGATGAAAGGGCGTTTTTCTGAGTTTTACTCCACCCCCTGTGGCCTCTCTTTTGTGCTCCTGATTTCCCCCTCAGGAGCAGTGGTTTCTGCGTGTGAAGTTCTGCCACCTGGATTCAGCTGGGTCCTTTTCTTTCAAGGGAGGAGAATCAGAGGTTGAGACAGGTCTAACGGAGCCCTGGGAAGTGGAGGAAAGTGCTGGAAGAGACTGTGCGGCCCTGTCCACTTACTGCCTGCCTCGTGTGCTAAGGTGCTCAGTCGTGTCTGACTCTGCAACCCCTGGACTGTAGCCCACCAGGCTCCACTGTTCATGGGATTCTCCAGGCAAGAACACTGAAGTGGGCTGCCATCTCCTTCTCCAGGGAGGATCTTCCCAAGCCAGGGATCGAACCTGCATCTCTTATGTCTCCCGCACTGGGGGGTGCATTCTTTACCACTGATGCCACCTGGGAAGCCCCCCTGCTTAGTATTATTTTCTAATTGTGTAATTATTAGATGACTTTTTCATTTAGGTCATCCATTAAGTACATTTTATGGAGATAACTTTAAAAATATTGAGTGTTTGGAGCTTTGAAACCCTGAGAGCTCTTGTTTAGTGGGTGGATAGGGTTCTTTTCTTTTTCTTTTTTGGTTCCTGATTAGCCTGAGAGTAATTGAGGAGAAGCCAATTCCAGAATTCTTGAAATGATTACAAGGAGAATAGATACAAGATCAATGGAACAGTCCCATCTTGTTACGATTCTATAATGACTCTTTTTATTATTATTTTTCTCTTTTTGTGAGTTACTATTGCACACTCACACCACACAAGGCACATAAACAGCCCATCTTCCCTAGATAATAATTTCTTTTTTAATAAAAAGAAGGCAAAACCAAAGATGGTCAAGGAAAATAAATGTGTTGTTATAATTAGTTTTCTTCAGATGCCTGAACAGACTCACTTATGTTTTAAAAAGGGAAACTTAAAACTTTCAGGCTTGGGATGGGAGGGGCTTTCAGGGGAGAATGGATACATGTTTATGTGTGACTGAGCCCCTTTGCTGCACGCCTGAAACTGTCACAATACTGTTAATCAGCTATACCCCGATACAAAATAAAAAGTTAAAAAAAACTTTCAGGCTTGTACTATGAAATCTAGTGCATGGGATG
Organism: Cervus elaphus; assembly: GCF_910594005.1. NCBI lineage: Eukaryota > Metazoa > Chordata > Mammalia > Artiodactyla > Cervidae > Cervus > Cervus elaphus. The sequence continues at coordinate 11,640,212 of NC_057841.1, read as the reverse complement.
TTAAAGTATCAAGCTGGCCAAAAAGTTTTTGCATGGTGCTATGGAAAAACCCGAATGAACTTTTTGGCCAACCCAATAATTACAAGAAGAAATTAGGAATAAGCAAATAAAGGAGATAATGTAGATTGTTGAGTAGAACACACACACAGGCACACACCATATATACTTATGCACATATACATATCACCTATAGAGATTATTTGGGAATCTTTGGAGCTGTTTCTTATTAATTTATCTGAGACACACATGCTTTCTAAGGAAGAGGGCTTGAAATGTTTAAAAAAATATTTACAAGCATTGTTAAGAATATACTTATTTTTGCACTATTTAAAGAATCACATTTATATACACCAGCATTTTCTGAATTGTACTTGATGGGTTTCACCACTTGCTTCGTGATCCGAATATAGTCTGTTTAGTGGGTGGCCGTGTCATACACAATCACTATTGAGTCCTGGGCCTGAGGGAAGCATGGCTCCTGGGATGTGGTGTCTCTTCTAATAAAGGTAAAGCTGGGACACAACCTCTGATTTCCTACTTCCCATCAGAATCATGAATTTTTAAAAGATTCAGACTCAAAATCCAAGTTATCTTTTACCAGTTTACATTCATGAATACAGTGCATCATAGCTAGATGTAGGTAGGTAAATATTTAGAATTTTTTGTTGTTATTCAGTCACTCAGTCATGTCTGACTCTTTGAGACCCCCTGGACTGTAGCATGCCAGGCTTCCCTGTCCTTCACTGTCTCCTGAAGTTTGCTCAGATCTGCATCCATTGAGTCGGTGATGCTATCTAACCATCTCATCCTCTGTCGACTCCTCCTGCCTTCAGTCTTTCCCAGCATCAGGGTTTTTCCAGTGAGTCGGCTCTTCACATCAGGTGACCAAAGTATTTAGAATCTCTTCATCTAAAATGATTATTAGCCAGCAACACATCTATCCTTCCTGTTTGTGTTGGAGAAATCTGGATAGTGGCTTAAAAATGGTTCCAGTCACGTATGACTAAATTTGCTTTCATCACACTGCCTTTTTATTCAGTATTGAAAATACATAGCATGGTAGAGGTTTCCTACTTGAATGTGAAGTGGAGAAGTGGAGCCTTTAAGTCATTGAAAAACATGAGGGATTTAAAAGGGTTAAACTCAAGACAATAGAGGGAATCCACAGTCTTGGGGGAAAAAAGCCAGACTGTGTATATGCTGCTTATAATTAGATCTATGGTTTGATACCTTTAAAAAAGTAATGTGCAGTTTTGTGGTAAAACAGAGAAAATAAATAGAATTTACTCAGTATGTTCCTCCTAGGAGGAAGACCAGTGCTATGTTTTCCTCTTTTTATCCCCAGAGATAAGCGCTGTGCCTGGCACGGTAATTACCTCCACTCTCGAAGGCTCAGGTGCTCTGGGAACTGGTGAACCCGCGCCTGGAAGTGTCGGCTTGAATTCTCACAACCACCTGGTGTCACAGAGCACGTCTTTACCCTGGCTTTTTAGATTAAAGAAAAAAAATGTATGCAAAAGTAAGTTTGAAATTATCATCTCTCTAATAGGAATAAACTTCACTGGACATTTTGCTGTATTAGATCTCTGACGTGGAAAGAAAATTTCACAAGGATTTGGGAAATCCTGTAACCTGGAATCTTCCCCCAAAGCGATGGGTTGGCCCTAAAATTTGTTCAGGTTTTTCTGAAAGATGTTGCAGAAAAACCTGAATGAACTTTTGGGCCAACCCAATACATCCTAAAGGAGATCAGTCCTGAGTGTTCATTGGAAGGACTGATACCGAAGCTGAAACTCTAACACTTTGGCCACCTGATGCAAAGAGCTGACTCATTGGAAAAGACTCTGATGCTGGGAGGGATTGGGGGCAGGAGGAGAAGGGGACGACAGAGGATGAGATGGCTGGATGGCATCACCGACTGGATGGACATGGGTTTGGGTGGACTCCGGGAGTTGGTGATGGACAGGGAGGCCTGGCGTGCTGCAGTTCATGGGGTCGCAAAGAGTCAGACATGACTGAGTGACTGAACTGGAACTGAAAACTGAATACAAACACAGGGGCCTGCAGAGAAGCCTTCCGCTCATTGGAGGCCTTGGCTAGGGGTGGGCGTGGCTCAACCGGTAAATGCCCCCACCCCCAAGGTCACATCCCCTCACAGACCACTGTAAGGAGGACGCCAGAACTGGGACAGGTCTGGATCCTTCCTGGGGGCTTGTAGGCAGCTGAAGTGTAATATTAAATTACATTAAAGCATGCCCTGTATTCCTTGAAATCTCTTTCTATACTTGCTTTTGTGTATTTGAATAATGGGCAGATTTGTATCCTCCTTTTCCCCTGAATAAAAGCATAAGCATTTCCCATGACATTAGAAGAATTAAAACTCTCCCATCACAAAGAAGAATTAAAATTCTTTATGACACTGATTAGGTAGTTGATTGTTAAGGAAGTATTATTTAATTTTTTAAATGTAAGAATGATGTTGCAGTGATGTTTTAAAGGTCCTTACCTTGGAAGCACATATACAGCAGAATTTAATGGAAGAAATGGCATGAATGTGAGGGTTTTGCTTCAAAATACCTGTCTGAAGGACTTCGTGGTGGTCCAGTGGTTAAGACTCTGTGCTTCCACTGAGGGGCACAGGTTTGATCCCTGATTGGAGAGCTAAGATTCCCACATGCCTTGTGGATATGGCCAGAAAAACCCCCAAACCGGAACAAACAAACAGCAAAAAAGTGTTTGAGGGGGGTGAAGTAGATGGAAGTGTAAATGAAGGAAGTTAGTACTGTGTTGATCATTGTTGAAGTCAGGTGATGGGAAATTGGGAATTCATTATACCATTTTCTGTACTTTGTGCATGTTTAGACATTTCCACCGTAAAAAGTTGGAATTTTTTATAGATTTCGATTCTGGTGTTCTTATGATGTTCGTGGATAACTTATGATGTTATATGGATAACTTTTCAATTTATTTGACCATTTGCTGTTTGGGGGCATTTTCTGAGTTTTCATAACCATATGTAACATAGAATTCACATTTTCTTCCCCTGGCACTTCTTTGTACATGCAATGTCATCTGTATTTCACATGTTTTCCTTGCGAGAGATTTGAAAGTATAATATTATGGCTGCCATGTGTTGTTAGTCACTCAGTTGTGTCTGACTGTGTGTGACCCCAGGGATTGCAGCCCGCCAGGTTTCTTTGTCCATGGAACTCACCAGGTGAGAATACCGGAGTGGATAGCCATTCCTTTCTCCAGGGGATCTCTCAACCGAGGGGTCAAACCCAGGTCTCCCGCATTGCAGGCTGATTCTTTACCCTCTGAGTCACCAGGGAAGCGTGATCATTTAAATGGGATATGCCTTTTGTTTTCCAGGAAGATTGAATATATTTGTCATTCTTACGGAAATGACAGAGTATTTCAGCATTGTACACTATCTTTTAAAAATATACCTTAAATTGATACATCATTAAAAAAATTAGAAGAACATATATTTCTTGAAAGACAAGACATTGGTGCCCATGGTGAAGAATTTTGAAAGTTCAGAACAGTCACAGCTCTAGAAGAAAACTCTTGTTGAGATGCGGATGTTCCATAACAATCTGTTTTTCAGAATATTTCGAGAATACTCTCTGCCATTCAGCTATAATGATAGCTGGAGGCATTACACAACTTTATTTTGTGACATATTTTTCAGTACAGATGTGAAAAGTTTCACATCTATTATTTATTACTGCAATGTCAAATAACGTTAGTTAGAGAGGAGTTCCAGAAGTAAAGATAAATTTGAAGAAGTCTGTGGTCACTGAGATGGAAAGTCATGTGAGGAGATCTCCCCATGTAGCAGCAGTTAGAAAGGGAACCTGGGGGTTTCCCTCTTGGTCCAGTGGCTAAGACTCCAAGCTCCTGACGCAGGGGGACTGGGTTCAATCCCTGGCCAGGGAACTAGAGTCCACATGCCGCAACTTGAAGTTTGAATGCTGCAATTTCTCCTCACTTTGTCTTCATTAAAACTAAGTGAAGATCCAGTGATAAGAGAACAGGCCCTGTATGATTTCAATACCGTTAGAAATTTTTGCACCTTGTTTTATGTCTCTGGATATGTTCCAGTGTCTCCTAGTTTATAGTCTATGGGAACTTGAATAGAATTTATATCCTATTGTTGTGTGAAAATTGTATAAATCTTAATTATGTTGACTTGGTTCTTGGTGATTTTCAGGTCAACTATATCCTTCTACTTTTCTATATATTCATCCTAATGATTTTTGAGAATTTGATATGGAAACTCCAACTAAATCTTAATTTATCTACTTAAAAAATAATTATAACATATAGTGGAATTATTAATGGTAAAAAATGAACTTGCCAATGCTGGACATGTAAGAAACTTGGGTTTAATCCCAAGGCCTAGAAGATCCCCTGAAGGAAGGCATGGCAACCCACTCTAAGTATTCTTGCCTGGAGAATCCCATGGATAGACAAGCCTGACTGGCTACAGTCCATGGGGTCAAAAAGAGTTGGACAGGACTGAAGTGACTTAGCCCTTACATATGTAACTTTGTTCTGTATTTTCCAGTTCTCCTGTAAACGTGTTATTATACTTTCATAATAAAAAAGAAAGTGAAGATTGAAGATTGAAATTTACAGATAGGGAAGCCAGGGCCTGGGTGTACAGATTTCTTCTGAAAATCACCTTGACTTCTTGGCTTTCCTCAGGGCTGGGCCCTTCCGCTCCCCACCCTGGGATCTGGCTACCCCCAGGAGTTTACTGGTCCCTCTGCATCTTGCATGGTTCTAAGTTATTACTGTGGAGCCTGTTGAATCCTCTTCTTGAGATACTATTTTCTTCCATCTTACAGAATTATAAAGGTATTAAATACTTTGGGAAAAAGTTCCAACAGAGCCAAAAATAGCATAGAAACAGAGTTTGTACACAGTTTTTAAAATCCAGTTTTCCCTTAGTATTGTACTATACATAAATTTTTTACATCATTAAAATTGTCAAAAACTTTAAAAATTAAAGTATAGTTGATTTACAATATTGTGTTAGTTTCAGGTGTGCAACAAAGGGACTTGGCTATATATATAAGAAATTGAACATAGTTCTTTGTGGTGTACAGTAAATCCTCGTTGTTTGTTTTATATATGGTGGTGTGCATCTGTTAATCCACACTCTTAATTTATCCCTCCCCCACTTTCTCCTTTGGTAACCACAAGTGTGTTTTCTATGTCTGTGAGTCTCTGTTTTGTAAATAAATTCATTTGTAGTAGTGGTAAAGTGGAGAAGGCAATGGCAACCCACTCTGGTACTCTTGCCTGGAAAATCCCATGGGCAGAGGAGCCTGGTGGGCTACAGTCCATGGGGTCGCTAAGAGTCCGACACGACTGAGCGACTTCACTTTCCCTTTCCACTTTCATGCATTGGAGAAGGAAATGGCAACCTACTCCAGTGTCCTTGCCTGGAGAACCCCAGGGATGGGGGAGCCTGGTGGGCTGCCGTCTATGGGGTCGCACAGAGTCGGACGAGACTGAAGTGACTTAGCAGCAGCAGCAGCAGTAGTGGTAAAGAACTTGCCTGCCAGTGCAGGAGACTTAAGAGACACGGGTTCGACCTTGGGGTTGGAAAGATCTTCTGGAGGAGGGCATGTCTACCCACTCAAATGTTCTTGCCTGAAAAATTCTGTGTACAGAGAGGATCCTGGTGGGCTACAGTCCATAGGATCGCAAAGAGTTAGACACAACTGGGGCGACTTAGCATGCATAAGTCTCTGTTATGTAAATAAGTTCATTTGTATTATTTTTTAGATTCTACATGTAAGTGACCTGTAATATTTGCCTTTGTGTATCTGACTTACTTCACTTACTATGGCAATCTCTAGGCCCATCCATGTTGCTGCAAATGGAATTATTTCGTTCTTTTCTCATGGCTGAGTAATCTTCCATTGTCTATATATCCCATATCTTTATCCATTTCATGTCAGCGGAGACTTAGATTGCTTCCATGTCTTGGCTGTTGTGAATAATGCTGTGGGAACTGTTTTAAATACACTGTTGTGGTTGTAAGAGGTACAGAGTGTCACTATGGATGTAATGTCCCTCTGTGTCACCCACCTAAGCTGACCACCTACTGCCTGGAGTGAGCAACCTACCAGGCTCCACGGTCCATGGGATTTTCCAGGCAAGAATACTGGAGTGGGCTGCCATTTCCTTCTCCAGGGGATCTTCCCAACCCAGGGATCGAACCCAGATCTCCCGAAGCATCTCTCAAATACACCCGCTTTTCTGATTCCTGTTATCACCATGGTGGTCTGATCCAAGGTCACCTTTCTCCTGCGACACACGGTCACTTCTCAACTGATCAAACAATGCCCACCATTGCAACCCTTCTTCCCACGTCCAAGCTCCTCTGCCCAGGGCTGCTGAAGTGGTCTGTACAAAACCCAAACCTGACCTCACTACCCCACCCCGCCCACCTCCATCCTCCCGAAAGCCCTCTGTGGATCAAGGTTGCTCTCAGAGTCAAGACCCACTGCCTCCTGTGGCCTACACCAGCTTCACCACGCTGTGCCCCAGCTGATTTACACCAGGCACTCCCCCCTTTCCCTTTTTTAAACACTTTTATTGGTTTTTTGCTACCGTCCATGGGGTTGCAAAGAGTCAGACACGACTGAGTGACTTCACTTTCACTTTCACCTTCAGGGGCAAATTGGGTAAGGTTGACGGAGCCTGGGATGTGTAACCTGGGGCGGCAGGTGATTCCTAGGGATCTCGATGCACTAGTTTGGGGCACCGGTGGCATTCATGGAGATGGGAAACACTGAGAGGAGGCAAGGTTGGCAGGACCAGAAGTTGGGTTTGCGAACCATGTGAACCATGTGATATTCCAGCCTCAGAGTGTAGAGCTGGGCTTGGGCAGACATCTGTGACACACCTGTGACACACTCGGCCCCCTGCTCCCCCCGCAGGCCGTGCTCAGCTCCTCTGTGTAAGTGGAGAACGTCCCCCCGCCCCCAGCCCCATTCCAAGTCTGGAACTGAGCCCTGCGCTCCTGAGCACACTGCAGGCCTGGTTCCTGTCTGGGGTGCATTTGTACTGGCGCCTTCTGGACTAAGGCTCACTCTTCTCTGATTATCGTGTGCTAAGTTGCTTCAGGCGTGTCCCACTCTTTGCAACCCTATGGACTGTAGTCCACCAGGCCCCACCGTCCATGGGGTTTCTCAGGCAGGAGTACTGGAGTGGGTTGCCATTTCCTTCTTTTTTTTTTTTTTCTATACTATTTTTTTTTTTTTTTTTTTAGTTGGAGGCTAATTACTTCACAACATTTCAGTGGGTTTTGTCATACATTGACATGAATCAGCCATGGAGTTACATGTATTCCCCATCCTGATCCCCCCCTCCCACCTCCCTCTCCACCCGATTCCTCCGGGTCTTCCCAGTGCACCAGGCCCGAGCACTTGTCTCATGCATCCCACCTGGGCTGGTGATCTGTTTCACTATAGATAGTATACATGCTGTTCTTTCGAAACATCCCACCCTCACCTTCTCCCACAGAGTTCAAAAGTCTGTTCTGTACATCTATGTCTCTTTTTCTGTTTTGCATATAGGGTTATCATTACCATCTTTCTAAATTCCATATATATGTGTTAGTATACTGTAATGGTCTTTATCTTTCTGACTTACTTCACTCTGTATAATGGGCTCCAGTTTCATCCATCTCATTAGAACTGATTCAAATGAATTCTTTTTAATGGCTGAGTAATATTCCATGGTGTATATGTACCACAGCTTCCTTATCCATTCGTCTGCTGATGGGCATCTAGGTTGCTTCCATGTCCTGGCTATTTCCGGGGATAGAACCTGAATCTCTTGCATCGCAGGCAGATTCTTTACCACTGAACCACCTAGGAAGCCCTGCTTTCTGCGTAGTTAGGAGAAATTCTCCGAGGCTCTTTCAAATTGTCTGTGAATACCTTGTTTGCCAAATGATTCAGTTGTCTTCATAGTGTGATGACTAGAATTGGGACATGGCCTGTTCTAACAGGCGTATTACTACGAGGCTGTCACAAAGCTTCATTCTCAGTAATTTCTGTATTATTCTGCAAGGTGATATCATCAGTATCATTTAATATCCAGACAGTAAATTAGCTGAAGTAGACATCCACAACTGTACATTTATCAGTTCTTTTCTAATTGAAAGTGGAGTCTGGCTCCTCGCCACCCAAAAGCCAATACAGACGTCAGGTTGGTGGAAGGAGTGTTTGCTTCATCTCAGATCAACAACTAGGGGTGGGGTGGGGGAGGGCAGACGCTTGTTCAAAGGCAGACTCTCCCAACCTGCAACCAGGGGGCAAAAGCTTTTATAGACGGAGGGAGGGGGCTACATGCAGAAACAGCACAGTCAGCTCTGACAGTCTTCTTGAGCTGGGTCTTCGATGGTCTGACCAGCATTATCCTGATGGTTTCAAGTGCAGTTAATCTTCAGTTCCAGGGTGGGTGTGTTTCCATTTCTTGAGGTCAGTTCTCAGAATTATGGCTGCTCATGTCATGGCTACAGTCTGGTCAGCATTGTTAACTTCTTCACTCTGGTGAGGGTTTCAGTCTCTACAAGACAGCTGATGGGATAGGGCTCAGAGTATTACTTGTAGCCCCTGAAAGTGAAAAGTGAAAGTCACTCAGTCGTGTCCAACTCTTTGCAACCCCATGGACTATATACAGTCCATAGAATTCTCCAGGCCAGAATACTGAAGTGGGTAGCCTTTCCCTTCTCCAGTGGATCTTCCCAACCCAGGGATTAAACTGGGGTCTCCCGCCTTGCAGGTGGATTCTTTACCAGCTGAGCCACCAGGGAAGCCCACGAATATTGGAGTGGGTAGCCTATCCTTTCTCCAGTGGATCTGCCTGACCCAGGAATCGAACCGGGGTCTCCTGCATTGCAGGCGGATTCTTTACCAACTGAGCCATCAGGGAAACCCATAGCCCCCTGAGAAGGAACTAAATAGCTTTGACTATGCTTAATGACTGCATCATTACTGTTTGGTCTCCTTTGACTGTGTTCATTTGCTTCTGTATTTTCTCACTTCTCTAAGGAACATCCTCTTTGGCTGAAGCTTTTCCAGAGGCAAAGGGCAGACTGAGGACATGCTGGGCCAAGGGGCGGGCAAGGACCATCGTGTCCTGCTCTGCTTCATTCTTTCCGTTTTAAGAAACTTGAATCAGCAGAATGTGGGTGATTATCACTGGGTCGTCTGTAGCCTCCTTATGCGGTAGCTCTTGGTCTCTGACTTCACGTGCTTTCAGGAATGAGGGCTTCTGTGCGCAGTGACAGCCTTGTCAGATCTCTCCCTCAGTGGAGCGTTTTCTTTCCTTTCTAACTGGCTTTTGGTTTCTAGTCCCCCACACACCTGTCATTCACCTTTTCCCATTTCCCACTTTAAACCCTCAGATGGAAGCCTATCAGGGTTCTAAACTAATGATCCTTTATCCAGCGTGGAGAGAGTGTATCCCAATAAAGGTGTGGAATATTTCGAGAAATTTCACTCAATTGGATAAATTTATATTTGACACATATCAAACATTACATGATTTCATAATGCAAAACCTTACATGATTTCATAACGCAAACTAGGTCAGGTAATAGGTACCCAATAAAAATAAAAGCAGTAACCTTTGGCAGAATTTTCACTGCAAATGGAAATAAGCCGACTAAAGCCTATTTCATGAGAATTTCATGAGAAATGAGAAAGCATTTGATGGAGACCCTGCTGTTACCGAGAGCGTGGCATGTTTGTTAATCACGGGTAAGGTTCTCCTGTATCTGCCATTGTGTTTCTGCTAATGTAAGTGGGCTTCCCAGATGGCAGAGTGGTAAAGAATCTGCCTGCCAATGCAGGAGATACAGGAGACCAGGGTTCGATCCCTGAGTTGGAAAGATCCCCTAGGGGAGGAAATGGCAACCCACTCCAATATTCTTGCCTGGAAAAGTCCATGGAGAGAGGAGCCTGGTGGGCTACAGTCCATGGGATTGCAGAGGGTCAGGCACAACTGAGCACACATGCAACTCAGTGCAACCACTGATGTAAGTAGGCAGAAGCTGCTGGCCTGGGAGCTGCCCGCTCAGGGTTTGTGCTTCTATTTTTTTCTTGATGACAGAACACCAGTTCTGTTCAGACGGCAAAGTGCTTAGCTTTGAGGAACATATCATGGTTGTTCTTAGAATCATAGCAGCTCTGGGTCCCCTGGAAGGTGACTGTTCTAGAGGACTAGTTCTGGGAGGTGATCTATGAAAGGAGGTCTGATGGGCTTCTCTGGGAGGATCTTCCTTCTAGATGAAAGAATGATAGTGAGAAATCCTTTATTTATGTTTTTATTTAATTTTTGGCTTCCCCTTACTTCTTTTTGTTAAAAATGATGCCTGGAGCTTTGGCAGTCACTTTATGACAATGAAGATTGAAGCTTGAGGACAAAGCCAAGATCTTAAAACTCAGTTGAAGAAGCCTGGGCTTGATGGCCTCCTTGAACTGTTGAATAAACTCTGTGACTCCCATCAAATGACTTCTTTTTAGTAAATCATATGTTCCTATGCACGTGTGCATGCTTGCGTGCTTAGTTGCTCAGTTGTGTCTGACTCTTTGCATCTCGATGGACTGCAGCCCGCCAGGCTCCTCCGTCCATGGAGATTCTCCAGGGAAGAATATTGGAGTGAGTTGCCATGCCCTTCTCCAGGGGATCTTCCCAACCCAGGGATCAACCCTAGGTCTCCCGCATTGGAGGCAGATTCTTTACCAGCTGAGCTACTGGAATCCCCTTATAAGGCACATAGCTGCTTTTAATCAAGTTTTTGATGATTCCTGCTAAAATTTATTATTTTTTTACTTGAATTTGGTACAAAAGAACATCTTCGAACTCTGTATCTTATTTTGTCTTCCTGAGGAGTTATATTTCATGTTGGATTTACCAGCTAAGTATCAAAAAAAAAATCAATATCTAATAATTTTTGTTTAATTGTGGAGATCACCAATTGCTGATGAGTGATACACTGTGGATACAGGTGTATACTAAAAATAAGCAAAATGTTCCTTTTTCATGACTCAGGAAAGAATATGTGTTTGGAAGACTTCCACCAATTGCTATTAACAATTAGCTCTGTTTTTTTCTCTGCAAGAGTGAGAAGTCACTACATTTAGGTAGCTGATGACAGAAATATAAAATTGAAAAATTTACAAGGCTTATGTCTAGAATTGATTCATAGATACTGAAAAGAACAGGATTGCATTTTGGTGGAGAATATTTCATGTCCAAAAATTCTAAGCAATAATATCATATCTCTCTCTTGATACTTGAAAAATATTCAAGTCATCACTCAAATAAGCTTTAAAAAGCTAGAGTCTACATATATGTATACCTATGGCTGATTCATGTTGAGGTTTGACAGGAAACAACAAAATTCTGTAAAGCAATTATCCTTTAATTTAAAAATAAATAAATTTATAAAAAGTAAAAGGTAGAGTCTGAGAATATATACTTTGAATTACAAGTAATTTTTTTTTTTAACCAATGTCGTATCTTTGAGGAAAGCTGATGAAAAGCATTATAAAGGCTTCCAAATTTTACCTGAAATGGAAACTGAGAAAAGAATTCCAGAATATGAATTCATCTGGATGTATAGCTGCATTAGCTGGGGTTCTGTAGACAAAGTCAATAGAATGTGTGTGTGTATGTGTATATGCAAATATTTTTTAAAAATATAAGAATACAAAAAAATGAAATATCTAATAAATTTCAAGGAATTGGTTCATGGGATTGTGGAAGCTGACAAATGCAAATTCTGCAGGGTAAGCCAGCAGGCTGGAGACCCAGGAAAGAGTCACTGCAGTTTGAGTCCAAAGGCCATTTTCTGCTGGCAGAATTCCTTCCTCTTAGTTTTTCTTAGTCTTTGTCTATAAGACCTTCAACTAATTGGATGAGGCCCATCCACAATATGGCAGCAACCTTCATTACTCACAGTCTACTGATTTATTTATTTATTTATTTTTCATTTATTTTTATTAGTTGGAGGTTAATTACTTTACAATATTGTAGTGATTTTTGTCATACATTGACATGAATTAGCCATGGATTTACATTTATTCCCCATCCCGATCCCCCCTCCCACCTCCCTCTCTACCCGCTCCCTCTGGGTCTTCCCAGTGCACCAGGTCCGAGCACTTGTCTCATGCATCCAACCTGGGCTGGTGATCTGTTTCACTATAGATAATAAACATGTTTTGATGCTGTTCTCTTGAAACATCCCACCCTCACCTTCTCCCACAGAGTCTAAAAGTCTGTTCTGTACATCTGTGTCTCTTTTTCTATTTTGCATATAGGGTTATCATTACCATCTTTCTAAATTCCATATATATGTGTTAGTATACTGTAATGGTCTTTATCTTTCTGGCTTACTTTACTCTGTATAATGGGCTCCAGTTTCATCCATCTCATTAGAACTGATTCAAATGAATTCTTTTTAATGGCTGAGTAATATTCCATGGTGCATATGTACCACAGTTTCCTTATCCATTCGTCTGCTGATGGGCAACTAGGTTGCTTCCATGTCCTGGCTATTATAGACAGTGCTACGATGAATATTGGGGTGCACGTGTCTCTTTCCGATCTGGTTTCCTCAGTGTGTATGCCCAGAAGTGGGATTGCTGGGTCATATGGCAGTTCTATTTCCAGTTTTTTAAGAAATCTCCACACTGTTTTCCATAGCAGCTGTACTAGTTTGCATTCCCACCAACAGTGTAAGAGGGTTCCCTTTTCTCCACACCCTCTCCAGCATTTATTGCTTGTAGACTTTTGGATAGCAGCCATCCTGACTGGCGTGTAATGGTACCTCTTTGTGGTTTTGATTTTCATTTCTCTAATAATGAGTGATGTTGAGCATCTTTTCATGTGTTTGTTAGCCATCTGTATGTCTCCTTTGGAGAAATGTCTGTTTAGTTCTTTGGCCCATTTTTTGATTGGGTCATTTATTTTTCTGGAATTGAGCTGCAGGAGTTGCTTGTATATTTTTGAGATCAATCCTTTTGTCTGTTGCTTCGTTTGCTATTATTTTCTCCCAATCTGAGGGCTGTCTTTTCACCTTACTTATAGTTTCCTTTGATGTGCAAAAGCTTTTAAATTTCATTAGGTCCCATTTGTTTAGTTTTGCTTTTATTTCCAATATTCTGGGAGGTGGGTCATAGAGGATCCTGCTGTGATTTATGTCGGAGAGTGTTTTGCCTATGTTCTCCTCTAGGAGTTTTATAGTTTCTGTTCTTACATTTAGATCTTTAATCCATTTTGAGTTTATTTTTGTGTACGGTGTTAGAAAGTGTTCTAGTTTCATTCTTTTCCAAGTGGTTGACCAGTTTTCCCAGCACCACTTGTTAAAGAGGTTGTCTTTTTTCCATTGTATATCCTTGCCTCCTTTGTCGAAGATAAGGTGTCCATAGGTTTGTGGATTTATCTCTGGGCTTTCTATTCTGTTCCATTGATCTATATTTCTGTCTTTGTGCCAGTACCATACTGTCTTGATGACTGTGTCTTTGTAGTAGAGTCTGAAGTCAGGCAGGTTGATTCCTCCAGTTCCATTCTTCTTTCTCAAGATTACTTTGGCTATTCGAGGTTTTCTGTATTTCCATACAAATTGTGAAACTATTTGTTCTAGTTCTGTGAAAAATACCGTTGGTAGCTTGATAGGGATTGCATTGAATCTATAGATTGCTTTGGGTAGTATAGTCATTTTGACAATATTGATTCTTCCAATCCATGAACACAGTATATTTCTCCATCTGTTTGTGTCCTCTTTGATTTCTTTCATCAGTGTTTTATAGTTTTCTATGTATAGGTCTTTTGTTTCTTTAGGTAGATATACTCCTAAGTATTTTATTCTTTTTGTTGCAATGGTGAATGGTATTGTTTCCTTAATTTCTCTTTCTGTTTTTTCATTGTTAGTATATAGGAATGCAAGGGATTTCTGTGTGTTAATTTTATATCCTGCAACTTTGCTATATTCGTTGATTAGCTCTAGTAATTTTCTGGTAGAGTATTTAGGGTTTTCTTTGTAGAGGATCATGTCATCTGCAAACAGTGAGAGTTTCACTTCTCCTTTTCCTATCTGGATTCCTTTTACTTCTTTTTCTGCTCTGATTGCTGTGGCCAACACTTTCAAAACTATGTTGAATAGTAGTGGTGAGCGTGGGCACCCTTGTCTTGTTCCTGATTTTAGGGGAAATGGTTTCAATTTTTCACCATTGAGGGTGATGCTTGCTGTGGGTTTGTCATATATAGCTTTTATTATGTTGAGGTATGTTCCTTCTATTCCTGCTTTCTGGAGAGTTTTAAGCATAAATGGATGTTGAATTTTGTCAAAGGCTTTTTCTGCATCTAGTGAGATAATCATATAGTTTTTATCTTTCAATTTGTTAATGTGGTGTATTACATTGATTGATTTGCAGATATTAAAGAATCCTTGCATTCCTGGGATAAAGCCCACTTGGTCATGGTGTATGATTTTTTTAATATGTTGCTGGACTCTGTTTGCTAGAATTTTGTTAAGGATTTTTGCATCTATCTTCATCAGTGATATTGGCCTGTAGTTTTCTTTTTTTGTGTCATCTTTGTCTGGTTTTGGAATTAGGGTGATGGTGGCCTCATAGAATGAGTTTGGAAGTTTACCTTCTTCTGCAATTTTCTGGAAGAGTTTGAGTAAGATAGGTGTTAGCTCTTCTCTAAATTTTTGGTAGAATTCAGCTGTGAAGCCATCTGGTCCTGGGCTTTTGTTTGCTGGAAGATTTCTGATTACAGTTTCGATTTCCTTGCTTGTGATGGGTCTGTTAAGATCTTCTATTTCTTCCTGGTTCAGTTTTGGAAAGTTATACTTTTCTAAGAATTTGTCCATTTCATCCAAGTTGTCCATTTTATTGGCATAGAGCTGCTGGTAGTAGTCTCTTACGATCCTTTGTATTTCAGTGTTGTCTGTTGTGATCTCTCCATTTTCGTTTCTAATTTTGTTAATTTGGTTCTTCTCCCTTTGTTTCTTAATGAGTCTTGCTAATAGTTTGTCAATTTTGTTTATTTTTTCAAAAAACCAGCTTTTAGCTTTGTTGATTTTTGCTATGGTCTCTTTAGTTTCTTTTGCATTTATTTCTGCCCTCATTTTCAAGATTTCTTTCCTTCTACTAACCCTGGGGTTCTTCATTTCTTCCTTCTCTAGTTGCTTTAGGTGTAGAGTTAGGTTATTTATTTGACTTTTTTCTTGTTTCTTGAGGTAGGCCTGTAATGTTATGAATCTTCCCCTTAGCACTGCTTTTACAGTGTCCCATAGATTTTGGGTTGTTGTGTTTTCATTTTCATTCATTTCTATGCATATTTTGATTTCTTTTTTGATTTCTTCTATGATTTGTTGGTTATTTAGAAGCGTGTTGTTTAGCCTCCATATGTTTGAATTTTTAATAGTTTTTTTTCTGTAATTGAGATGTAATCTTACTGCACTGTGGTCAGAAAAGATGACTGGAATGATTTCAATTTTTTTGAATTTACCAAGACTAGATTTATGGCCCAGGATGTGATTTATTCTGGAGAAGTTTCCGTGTGCACTTGAGAAAAAGGTGAAGTTGATTGTTTTGGGGTGAAACGTCCTATAGATGTCAATTAGTTCTAGCTGGTCCATTGTGTCATTTAAAGTTTGTGTCCTTGTTAATTTTCTGTTTAGTTGATCTATCCATAGTTGTGAGTGGGGTATTAAAGTCTCCCACTATTATTGTGTTACTATTAATTTCCTCTTTCATACTCGTTAGCGTTTGCCTTACATACTGCTGTGCTCCTATGTTGGGTGCATATATAATTGTTATATCTTCTTCTTGGATTGATCCTTTGATCATTATGTAGTGTCCTTCTTTGTCTCTTTTCACAGCCTTTATTTGAAAGTCTATTTTATCTGATATGAGTTTTGCGACTCCTGCTTTCTTTTGGTCTCCATTTGCGTGAAATATTTTTTTCCAGCCCTTCACTTTTAGTGTGTATGTGTCCCTTGTTTTGAGGTGGGTCTCTTGTAGACAGCATATATAGGGGTCTTGTTTTTGTATCCATTCAGCCAGTCTTTGTCTTTTGGTTGGGGCATTCAACCCATTTACATTTAAGGTAATTATTGATAGGTATGGTCCCATTGCCATTTACTTTGTTGTTTTGGATTCACGTTTATACAACCTTTCTGTGTTTCCTGTCTAGAGAAGATCCTTTAGCATTTGTTGAAGGGCTGGTTTGGTGGTGCTGAATTCTCTCAGCTTTTGCTTGTCTGTAAAGCTTTTGAATTCTCCTTCATATCTGAATGAGATCCTTGCAGGGTACAGTAATCTACGTTGTAGGTTATTCTCTTTCATTACTTTTAGTAGGTCCTGCCATTCCCTTCTGGCCTGGAGGGTTTCTATTGATAGATCAGCTGTTATCCTTATGAGAATCCCTTTGTGTGTTATTTGTTGTTTCTCCCTTGCTGCTTTTAATATTTGTTCTTTGTGTTTGATCTTTGTTAATTTGATTACTATGTGTCTTGGGGTGTTTCGCCTTGGGTTTATCCTGTTTGGGATTCTCTGGGTTTCTTGGACTTGGGTGGCTATTTCCTTCCCCATTTTAGGGAAGTTTTCAGCTATTATCTCCTCGAGTATCTTCTCATGGCCTTTCTTTTTGTCTTCTTCTTCTGGGACTCCTATGATTCGAATGTTGGGGTGTTTCACATTGTCCCAGAGGTCCCTGAGGTTGTCCTCATTTCTTTTGATTCTTTTTTCTTTTTTCCTCTCTGCTTCATTTATTTCCACCATTTTATCTTCTACCTCACTTATCCTATCTTCTGTCTCCGTTATTCTACTCTTGGTTTCCTCCAGAGTGTTTTTGATCTCATTTATTGCATTATTCATTTTTAATTGACTCTTTTTTTATTTCTTATAGGTCCTTGTTAAACATTTCTTGCATCTTCTCAATCTTTGTCTCCAGGCTATTTATCTGTAACTCCATTTTGTTTTCAAGATTTTGGATCATTTTTATTATCATTATTCTAAATTCTTTTTCAGGTGGATTCCCTATCTCCTCCTCTTTTGTTTGACTTGGTGGGCATTTTTCATGTTCCTTTACCTGTTGGGTATTTCTCTGCCTTTTCATCTTGTTTAGATTGCTGTGTCTGGAGTGGGCTTTCTGTATTCTGGTGGTCTGTGGTTCCTTTTTATTGTGGAGGTTTCTCCCAGTGGGTGGGGTTGGACAATTGGCTTGTCAAGGTTTCCTGGTTAGGGAAGCTTGTGTCAGTGTTCTGGTGTGTGGAATTGGATTTCTTCTCTCTGGAGTGCAATGGAGTGTCCAGTAATGAGTTCTGAGAAGGGTCTATGTGTTAGGTGTGACTTTGGGCAGCCTGTATGTTGATACTCAGGTCTATGTTCCTGCGTTGCTAAAGAATTTGCATGGTATGTCTTGTTCTGGCGCTTATTGGCTCTTGGGTGGTGGTTGGTTTCGGTGTAGGTATGGAGGCTTTTGGATGGTCTCTTATTACTTAATGTTCCATGTAGTCAGGAGTTTTCTGGTGTTCTCAGATTTTGGGCTTAAGTCTCCTGCCTCTTGATTTCAGTTTTATTCTTCCAATAGTCTCAAGACTTCTCCAACTACACAGCACTGATAATAAAACTTCTATGTTAATGGTGAAAAGATTCTCCACTGTGAGGGACACCCAGAGAGGTTCACAGAGTTACATGAAGAAGAGGAGACGGAGAAGGGAGATAGAGATGAGCAGGAGGAGAAAAAGGGGGACTCAAGAGGAGAGAGACAGATCTACACAGTTGTCTGTTCCCAGAGTGTTCTCCGTAGCCCAGACAGCCACAGAGATTCACAGAATTGGATTGGGAAGAGAAAGGGGACGGAGGAAATAGAGGTGTTCTGAGGTAGAAAACGGAGAGTCAAAAGTGGGAGAGAGTGATCAACACACTCCTGAATAAAACTGGGAACTGAATATTGGATTCTTGAATGTCCAAAATTTATATCACATACTGAAAAACAAAGGTTAAAAATCTAGCATAGAGGTTAGACTCTTTAAAATACAATATTTAAGAACAAAAACAAAAACACAAAAAAAGTTTAGAAATATATATGAATTTCGGTTTAAAAATAGGGCTTCTCTTTTTTTTTGCAAGGTTATAGTGAAATGAAAATGAAAATTAAGGAATAATAGAGGAGTATTAGAGGACTTTAAAAGGAAATAAGAGAGAAAAACAAGAAAAAGCAAAAAAAAAAAAAACAAGAAAAAAAATTATTTTTTCCCTAATTAAAAAAATCATAAAAATATATGAAAATGAAAGTTAAGGAGTAATGGGGGAGTAATAGGGAATTTTAAAAGAAAATAAAAGAGAAAAAATAAAAAAGCAAAGTAAAGAAAAAAAATTTTTTTTAATTAAAAAAAAAATATATATATATATCTAGGAATTTCTCTGGAGCTGTTGTGGTCAGTGTGGGTTCAGTTCAGTTTCAGATAGCTCCTCCTTCCAGCTTACACTTCTCGATATCTATAGGCCCCTTCCGGTGTAGTTGGTGTTAACTACAGGGATTTTAATCTGTTGTATGGGTCCCTTCTGAAGCAGTTCCCTTTGTTTATTTGGCTTCTGTTTGCTGTCTCTTCAGTGTCTAATTTCCACCCTGACACAGGCGGGTGGAGGTGGTCTCTTGTTTAGGTTCGCTGGTTCAGTCCTGCCATGGGGAGGGCGGGGCGCTGCAGACAGATCTCGCTGTGTGGGGGGCACTCACCGTGTTCCGACCACACTGGGTTTGCCCCCACTCACGGGTGTCTGTGCTTTCCCCGTCCACACTGCTCAGGCTCCCGGCTGCTCTATAGGGAGCGTGCCCCGCGTTGCGTGCGGTTCCAGTTTTCGGGTACTCCACAAAGCGCGGACTCGGTTGCGCCTGCGTTTTGTGCCTTCCCCGGCCTGAGCGGCTCAGGCAGCCAGGAGCTTGACGGGTGCACTGTCCCCAGGTGCGGCGCGCCCTCTCCCCTTCGCAGCCCCAGCCTCAGTTTCTGCGCACACCAGTCGCTTGCGTGCGCCCTGTGTTTAGCTGAGACCCTCCCGGCGGATGTCGACCATCCAGAATCTCAGGGAGTCTTTGGATAGAAACTGGAGGCCTGTTTGCAGTGTGGGAGGGGATGCCGTCTCTGGGGCCTAGTTTGCCCCTTTCCCCTCCCCCCTGCCTCCTACCTCTGGCGGGGATGGGCCCGTCCGCCGCAGGCTAGCTCTTCTCTGGAGTTTCTCAGTCCCTTTGTTTTGTGAACGGCCGGCAGTGTGTTTGGACTGGTTAATTTTCTCTCCTGCTATCCCACAGTTTAAAAAAGCTCCCTCCGATTGCTCTCAGGGCACTCAGGCCCGGTCCTTACCCTAAGCAACGCCGCCCGCTCCTCTCCGTTCCGCCCCCACTTGCTGGTGGCGGATGAGGATGTCTGGGGTACTTTTCTGCTGGGAGTTGCTTTTAGGCAGGTAATCTGTGGGCCTTATTTAATTTTTCCTCCCAGTTAGGTTGCCCTCTGAGATTCAAAAACTTCCCCCAGACCCGCCAGTGCGAGGGTTTCCTGGTGTTTGGAAACTTCCTCTATTAAGACTCCCTTTCCGGGACGGGTCTCCGTCCCTAGCTCTTTTGTCTCTCTTTTTATCTTTTATATTTTGTCCTACCTCCTTTCGAAGACAATGGGCTGCTTTTCTGGGTGCCTGATGTCCTCTGCTAGCGATCAGAAGTTGTTTTGTGAAATTTGCTCAGCGTTCAGTTGTTCTTTCATGAATTTGTAGGGGAGAAAGCGGTCTCCCGGTCCTATTCCTCCACCATCTTGGCTCCTCCCCCCAGTCTACTGATTTAAATGTTAATATCATCTAAAAATACCCTTACAGAAACACCTAAGATAGTGTTTGACAAATATCCAGGCACCGAAAACAAGCAAAGTTGACACATAAAATTAACTATCAATATAGCCAAGTTTCCCAGGTGGCAAAGCTTCCCAGTGGTAAAGAATTTGCCTGCCAATGCAGGAGGCATGGGTTTGATCCCTGGGTCAGGAAGATCCCTTGGAGGAGGAAATGGCAACCCACTCCAGTATTCTTGCCTGAGAAATTCCATGGACAGAAGAACCTGGAGGGCTACAGTCCATGGGATTGCAAAGAGTTGGACATGACATAGCAACTAAACAATAACAACAACAAATAGTCAATCATCAAATCAATAATTTAGCACTTCAAGCTATAAAATATGCCCAGGATGATGTCATTCCTCTTATGCTATTCATTGTGATGAATTTCACAGCAAAGAAGTTTGTCCCAACTTCTAGTTTATGCATATGAGACTGAAAAAATGACTATGAAAAATATCCAAATTAGTCTTAAGCACTGAAGAGCACAATAAAGCTGATGATTGTTTGTAGCTGAAAAAAATTATTTGATGTGATGAATTAATTTAGCAAAAAATGATTGGAGCATTTACTGATGAAATGCCAGCTATGCTGGCTTGTAATAGAGATTTTCAGTAGGAAGTCAAAGGAAAGAGCCAGCTTTTTTTTTTCTGGAATGCATTAGATTGTTCACCACTGAATATTAACTTTGAAAACCCTGTCTAGTGATCCAAATGAAGAGTTCATTCTTGCCATCATTGTGATTAATTACAAACTGATATCCACGATGGCTCAGCGGCAAGGAATCTGCCTGCAATGCAGGAGATATGGGAGACACAGATTTGATCCCTGGGTGGGGAAGATCCCCTGGAGGAGGGCATGGCCACCCACTCCAGTATTCTTGCCTGGAGAATCCCATGGACAGAGGAGCCTAGTGGGCTATAGTCCATAGCGTCACAGAGTCGGACATGACGGAAGCGACCTAGCATACAAGCACTGTGGTTCATATAATAATTTTCTCCTCATGGAGACATGATCTCCAGTCCTCAGGCTTGCTGTGGTTGATAAGATGGTGTCTGCACAGTTGAGCCTGGTTCCAGGATTCATTCACACAGATTCTTCCAGAAGCACGGCTGCTGCTGCTGCTAAGTTGCTTCAGTCGTGTCCGACTCTGTGCAACCCCATAGATGGCAGCCCACCAGGCTCCCCAGTCCCTGGGATTCTCCAGGCAAGAACACTGGAGTGGGTTGCCATTTCCTTCTCCAATGCATGAAAGTGAAAAGTGAAAGTGAAGTCGCTCAGTCGTGTCTGACTCTTAGCGACCCCATAGACGGCAGCCCACCAGGCTCCTCCATCCATGGGATTTTCCAGGCAAGAGTACTGGAGTGGGTTGCCGTTGCCTTCCCCAATGCATGAAAGTGAGAAGTGCAGAAGCACGGACTTCCTATGAACCCCTCCCTCAGGGGTCAGACAACATTCCAAAACCTTCCCTTTGGGTCCTTCCTCCAATATACTGGCTTCTTTTGTAAACATCCAGTGTTACTAAAATATTTAATTTGGTGAGCCATGAAGGTTGGCTCAGGAAGCCTGGCAGACGCTGTTTATAAATGATTAAAATTAGCCCATAGAAAACGTGCCTCAGTCTTGTCAAAGGGAAACATAGTCGCCCAGATTTATGACCCCAAGTTACTCTGGTTTTAGAACACCCTGGGAAACACTGAGGGCTTCAAGCTTCCCCAAATGATAATTTTCAAAAGAGCTTAGCACATTTGGCAAATACATTTGAGCTTGGAATTTGTTGAACCTGAAACCGAGGGGAAAAAACCTACAGCCTTTCATAAGCTCTAGCCACAGATAAAAATATGGTGATGCCAAATGCTTCATCCTTAAGGATGCTCTCCGTGGGCATGGTCTTGACAGTGGTTGAAAGAAAGAGAGGCTCACCTCATGGGGAAGAACGCGTCCAGAGAACCACCCACAGCTGCCCCAACCCTGGCAGAGAAGGAAGCCTGTGAAAAACCCTCCTCGGAGGTGATCACTTTTATCAGATGCCCCAGAAAATTTAATCTTTAAACATTAATATTTGGTTTATTTGACATAGTTAGCTTCTGAAAAATCTCTTAGGATTTGATAATGGGATAAATTGGCATTCTCTCTCTGGCTTTGGGTATTATCTCACTCTTTTCATCTGTGTGTAAGCAGGAAGTTGCTTTATTTGTATCGTTGGCTATGGAAATAAAGCAGTATTAATAGATCAATATTTAAGATTAGATATGATTTTTCTCTTTCATGATGCATGGAATAGAAAAGTTGTAGCCGGCAAGCAGAGTGTATGATTAGATTGTGTAAGTGTGTGTGAGACTCTAAAGCTATTATTATTTTTTTTTGAAAATTTTCATTGGAGTATAGTTGATTACAACGTTTTGTTATTTTCAGGTATACAACAAAGTGATTCAGTTATACATACACGTGTATCCACTCTTTTTTAGATTCTTTTCTCATGCATCTAGGTCATTATAGAGTATTGAGTAGAATTCCCTGTGCTATAAGTAGGTCCTTATTAATTATCTCAGTCTCCCAATTCATCCCCCCCCCCTTACCCTTCTGGTAGACATAAATTTGTTTTCTACATCTGTGACTCTATTTCTGTTTTGTAAATAAGTTCATGTGTACCATTTTTTAAGATTCCACATGTAAGTGATATCATATGATATTTGTCTTTCTCTAACTTACTTCACTCGGTATGACAATCTCTAGGTCCATTAATCTTGATTCAAGTGGCATTATTTTGATCTTTTTAATGGCTGAGTAATATTCCATTGCATATATTTACCATATCTTTCTTATCCGTTCCTCTGTCAATGGATATTTAGGTTGCTTCCATGTCTTGGCTCTTGTAAATATGGCTGCAGTGAGCATTGGGGTACATGTATCTTTAAATTTTACTTTTCTCCTGATAAATGCCCAGGAGTGGGATTGCTGGATCATATCAAAGTTCTATATTTAGAACAACCTCCGTATTGTTCTCCATAGTGGCTGTACCAACTTACAGTCCCACCAGCAGGGTAGGAAGGCTCCCTTTTCTCTCCACCCTCTCCACCATTTATCTGCAGATCTTCTGATGATGACTGTTCTGACTGAGGTCTCCCTGGTGGCGCAGACAGTAAAGAATCTCCGTGCAATGGGGGAGACCTGGGTTTGATCCCTGGGTTGGGAAGATCCCTTGGAGAAGGGAATGGAAACACACTCTAATATTATTTCCTGGAGAATCCCATGGACAGAGGAACCTGGTGGGTTACAGTGCATGGGGTTGAAAAGAGTTGGACATAACTGAGCAACTGGTGCACACTTCTGATTGTCGGGAGATTCTGATACCTCACCGTAGTTTTGATTTTCATTTCTCTAATAAATAGTGATGTTGAGCATCTTTTCATGTGCTTTTTGGTCATCTGTATGTCTTCCTTGGAGAAATGTCTCTTGAGATCTCCCGCCCATTTTTTGATTGAATTGTTTCTTTTCTTGATATTGAGCTGCATGAGTTGTTTGTATGTTTTGGAGATTAATCTCTTGTTGGTCACTCATTTGCTGATATTTTCTCCCATCCTGTGGGTTGTCTTTTCATTTTGTTTATGGTTTCCTTTGTTGTGCAAGAGTAAAGATATTATTTCTTTGTCTAATTTTTAGTTGCAATATTTAATTAATTTTTGAAATTTAAATTAATGTTAAAGGAAAGCAGGAAACATTTCTGATTATGTAGGGGTCATGGATTAAAAGCTGGAATCCTGATTCTAAGCTCTTCAGTCCTGCAGGCTAGTCTCTCACAGGTCTAACTACCCTTTTCTTTCACCATACCCTCCCCCCATGCAGACACATTCTACCTGTTAACCACCCTCAAAATGGTTTTACACATCATATTTTGTCCCCTTCCTTTGTCTTTGTGTATTCTGTTGCTTTCCCCTTGATATGCCCCACCCTCACATTTATAACCAGAGAATTCCTATTTATCTGTAGACTAAATTCAAATGGCCTCTTCTCTGAGATGGCCTCCAGGATTACGCAAACACATTTAACGTTTCCTTCATCTGTGCTAATACAACTTTGTGTGCACCACTATTACTGTGCTTGTGTAATTGCAAAGGTTTTAAAAAATACATGAAATTTGAAAAAATACATTTATCTTATAAAAGGTGAAGTCTTTTTTTTTTTTTTTTTTAAAAGGTGAAGTCTTATACACAAAGATGAAGTCTCTTCAGCCATTGCCTCAATTCCTCCTTTTCATACTCCTTATATGGAGACACTTTTCGCAGTGTTGGGAGTATATTAGGCCATTTCTATTTATATAGGCATGTACATTTCCCTACATAAAACAGACAGTGCTATGTTGTGTGTTAGTTACAAAAACATGTTGTTCTTCAAACTGGTGAGTTCTCGGGATGTTTGTCTTACCTATTAACTTGTAGGGGAGTTCTACCCATTCCATCAGATGGTGATGACCATTGGTCCAAAGGTGATCTCTGTGTATGTTCATACATGTGTGTTTCATTTTATCCACTGCACGTTTTTGTCCACTGCTCCCAACAGTGCTTAGACAATGACATTACCTAATGTGTAGAACGTAGACAGCATATTAAAAATCAGAGACATTACTTTGCCAACAAAGGTCTGTCTAGTCAAGGCTATGGTTTTTCCAGTGGTCATGTATGGATGTGAGAGTTGGACTCTAAAGAAAGCTGTGTGCTGAAGAATTGATGTTTTTGAACTGTGGTGTTGTAGAAGACTCTTGAGAGTCTCTTGGACTGCAAGGATATCCAACCAGTCCATCCTGGAGAAGATCAATACTGAGTATTCTTTGGAAGGACTGATGTTGAAGCTGAAACTCCAATACTTTGGCCACCTGATGCAAAGAGCTGACTCGTTTGAAAAGACTCTGATGCTGGGAATGATTGAGGGCAGGAGGAGAAGGGGACGACAGAGGATGAGATGGTTGGATGGCATCACTGACTCAATGGACATGAGTTTGGGTAAACTCCAGGGGTTGGTGATGGATAGGGAGGGCTGGCATGCTGCAGTTCATGGGGTCACAAAGAATTGAACATGACTAAGCAACTGAACTGAAGAACTTAATTATTTTAGTCACCAAAGACAAATGATGATTATGTATTGTGATAGAGGTGCTGATTATCACTATAATGGCAATTACATTACATAATTTGTTATTCAGTTGCTAAGTTGTATCCAACTCTTTGTAACCCCGTGAATTGCAGCATGCCAGAATTCCCTATCCTTCACTATCTCCCAGAGTTTGCTCAAACTCATGTCCATTGAGTCAGTGATGCCATCCAACCATCTCATCCTCTGTCACCCTCTTCTCCTCTTGCCTTCAATCTTTCCCAGCATCAGAGTCTTTTCTAATGAGTCAGCTCTTCATAGCAGGTGGCCAAAGAATTGGAGCTTCAGCATTAGACATTGCAAAATAAATACATCAAAATAACATATGCATTGCTTATACAGTGTTATTTGTCAAGTATATTTCACTACAAAATAAAAAAAGATTATATGGATTGATCACTAAGTGATGAACTAGTCTATTTCATATGAGTGTTTTCCTTAAAATAAGGAACAGGTGAGAAATTATCTTTCCTCTTGATAATTGTTGGTCCACTGAAGGAGGTTAATGGAAGAGAAGTTTATTGAGGCCAGATCAAACCCAGCTTGGTGACATGTATTTTTTATCTGATTTTTATGAAGAACATCACTATTTATGCTCTGAAAATTTGCTCTGATTATCTGGGGGTAGATAACAGCAGACAACAAGCATAAATATTAACCACTCCAGTATTATATAAATGGCAGCCTCTTCTCTCAAGTGGTGGAAATGCTTCTGGCAGAGAAAAAAATGCCTGGGTGGCAGATTTTCTTTCAGTGTGTGTATCTTTGATACATTAAAAGACAAAGGATAAACAAACTCTCAATGACTGATCCTGTTCTTCCCGTCATCTAATGATTTTCTTGGATACCCAAGTCTTAAGGACCTTCAACTGTTTCTAATCTAGAGGCAAATAGGTTGATGAAAATTGAATCTTCCCTACTACGGCTACACCTCAGGCCAGTGGGGAATCACAGAACTCCTCATATATGGCCAGGGGTGAAGGCCTGCTACTAGAAGTCTGTTGGTTTGAAATCAGGAAACCTTGTTTCAAATCCCACTTCTGCCACTTCTCGGCTGTAAGAATTTTGGCAGCTTACTCACATTTCCTGCATCTTGGTGTTCTCATCTGATCGGAATGATCGTTTCTGTGCGGAGCATGAAGCATGATGTTAATGTCAAGTTGTTGTTTAGTCACTCGGTTGTGTCTGACTCTTTGAGACCCATTGGACTGTAGCCCACCTGGCTCCTCTGTCCACGGAATTCTCCAGGCAAGAATATTGTGGTGGGTTGCCATTTCCTTCTCCAGGGGATCTTCTTGATGCAGGGGTCAAACCTGCGTCTCCTGCATTGCAGGTGGATTCTTTACCCTCTAAGACATCAGTTCAAACTGATTAACGTGAAAATTGACTCATACTGTTTTTCTTGGTAACCTAAGAAAATGTTAAAAGCAGTGGAAATAGCTTCTATTAATTAAAGGTTACCCACAGGAAAGCAGTGGATGGTAGCAAAGCTGTGATTATTCTACAGATTGGACATTCATTGATGACCAGTGAAAGTAGATTGAATATTTGTTTTCCCTCCTCTGGGCTTAGCATGTGATTCTATGATGGAAGGATATATTTCCAGATGATTGAAATTCCAGGCATGATATAAGCAAGTAATAAATGACAATATGTTACCTCTTTGCTAGTAAGTGTGGAAAGCAAGTGTTAGTCACTCAGTCGTGTCCAACTCTTTGAGATCCCATGTACTGTTACCCACCAGGCTCCTCTCTCCATGGTATTTTCCAGACAAGAACTGGAATGGGTTGCCATTTTCTTCTCCAGGGGATCTTTCCAACCCAGGGAGCAAACCCATGCCTCCTACATTGGCAGGCAGGTTCTTTACCACTGAGTCACCAAGGAAGTCACTAATGTCAAATCAGTTGAAGTGTAACCTGACTGTGAAAGTGAAAATTGCTCAGTTGTGTCAGACTCTTTGCGACCCCATGAACTATACAGTCCATGGAATTCTCCAGGCCAGAATACTGGAGTGGGTAGCCTTTCCATTTTCCAGGGGATCTTCCTAACCCAGGGATTGAATCCAGGTCTCCCACATTGCAGGCGGATTCTTTATTGTCCGAGCCACAAGGGAAGCCCATTCTTAAAGAGATGGGAATACTAGACCACCTGACCTGCCTCCTGAGAAATCTGTGTGCAGGTCAAGAAGCAACAGTTAGAACTGGACATGGAACAATAGACTGGTTCCAAATAGGAAAAGGAGTACGTCAAGGCTGTATATTGTCACCCTGCTTATTTAACCTAATATGCATAGTACATCATGCAAAATGCTGGGCTGGATGAATCACAAGCTAGAACTAAGATTGCTGGGAGAAATATCAATAATCTCAGATATGTAGATGACACCACCATTATGGCAGAAAGCGAAGAACTAAAGAGCCTCATGTTGAAAGTGAAAGAGGAGTGAAAAAGTTGGCTTAAAACTCAATATTGAGAAAACTAAGATCATGGCATCTGGTCCCATCACTTCATGGCAAATAGATGGGGAAACAATGGAAACAGTGAGAAACTCTATTTTGGGGGGCTCCAAGATCACTGCAGATGGTAACTGCAGCCATAAAATTAAAAGACGTTTGTTCCTTGGAATAAAAGCTATGACCAACCTAGACAGCATATTAAAAAGCAGAGACATTGCTTTGCCAACAAAGGTCAAAGCTATGGTTTTTCCAGTGCTCCTGTATGGATGTGAGAGTTGGACCATGAAGAAAGCTGAGTGCTGAAGAATTGATGCTTTTGAACTGTGGTGTTGGAGAAGACTCTTGAGAGTTCCTTGGACTGCAAGGAGATCCAACCAGTCCATCTTAAAGGAAATCAGTCCTGAATATTCATTGGAAGGACTGATGCTGAAGCTGAAACTCCAATCCTTTGGCCATGTGGTGTGAAGAACTGACTCATTTGAAAAGACCATGATGTTGGGAAAGATTGAAGGTGGGAGGAGAAGGGGATGACAGAGGATGAGATGGTTGGATGGCATCACCGACTCGATGGACATGAGTTGGAGCAAGCTCCAGGAGTTGGTGAGGGACAGGGAGGCCTGGTGTGCTGCAGTCCATGGGGTTGCAAAGAGTCAGATGTGACTGAGCAACTGAACTGAACTGAACCTGACTGTGTGCCTGTGTTCACCTCTTGGTCATTCTGGGCCGTGTTTTTGTTGATTTCTTTCCCAAACCTGTTCTGGGGGAGAGTCTCTGACTGTCATCTTGTTAGGGTTTGTCCTGGAGGTTTTCGCGTTGCTCCTTGCACTGTCCTATCAGAGTCTGACCTTCTCTCATGGCATCAAGTTGCCCTCTGGCTCCTGGTCAGGCTTGACCAATGGGAGCAGGAGAATGAGGTCAGAGGATTTCTTCCTGCTAGGAGGAGGAGGGCGCCTGGGCTCCTGGCCACAGCTCTCCCTCAGGAGCCTGGTGACATAGTATTTTAATGTATGTCTGGTCCCCAGTAAGTGTTATGTATCCATAACTGGAAAACCATACTTACTGGAACCATACTTACTTAAACCATACTTACTTAAAACCATACTACTGGAGAACCACAGCTTCGAACTTATGGACCTTTGTTGGCAAAGTAATGTCTCTGCTGTTTAATATGCTGTCTAGGTTGGTCATAGCTTTTCTTCTAAGGAACTATAGGAAGACTAAATAGAATCAAACCAAAATTTAAGGTTGAGTGATGATCT
Organism: Cervus elaphus; assembly: GCF_910594005.1. Taxonomy (NCBI): domain Eukaryota; kingdom Metazoa; phylum Chordata; class Mammalia; order Artiodactyla; family Cervidae; genus Cervus; species Cervus elaphus. The sequence goes on along the minus strand of NC_057841.1, from coordinate 11,611,416 downwards.
ACAAGATGTTCAACATGTGTAGTTCCTAGGCAAATTTATACATCTACATGACTTTCAGTAGGTGATCTTCCTTATAAGTTAGAGTCAAAAGAAGCTTCCAGAGTGGTGCTTCAGTCAAAATTACTACAGAATACCAATTACAGTAAGTCCTCTAGATAGAAGGGACTTTCCTGGTGGCTCAGTGGTAAAGAACTCACCTGCCAATGCAGGAGATGCCGGTTTGGTCCCTGGGTCTGGAAGATCCCCTGGAGGAGGAAATGGCAACCCACTCCAGTATTCTTGCCTGGAGAATCCCATGGACAGAGGAGCCTGGTGGTCGATAGTCCATGTGGTCGAAAAGAGTGAGACATGACTTAATGACTGAGCATGCATACACCTACATATAACTGAGTTCTGTTCTGAAAGCTCGTTTGTAAGTCCAATTTGTTCATAACACCAACAAAGTTAGCCTAGGGATCCAGCTAACATGATTGGCTATGTAGTTTTGCACTGTAATAGTTTTATAATACTTTTCATACAAATGATATAAAGACATCATTTTTAAACATAAAAAACATTAAAAATGACATAAAAACAAGCAAACACAAAAAATAAAATTTTTTATCTTACAATACAATACCTTGAAAAGTACAGAAGTACAGTACAGCAGCTGGCACACAAGGGCTGGCATCGGGTGAACAGGTAAGAAAAGTTACTGACCGCAAGAGGCGGATGAGGTGGGAGATGGTAGAGCTGAGAAGGCAAGCTGCAGTTTCCCTCATGCCTGGCGCTGATGGAATGCACATTACCATGTTTGAAAGTTCATAACTTGAAGGTTCATATGTAGGGTATTTACTGTACATTGATTTTCCTTCAGGATAGTTTCCAAATTAAGATTACATGGACTGATCACAAAGGGATGACCAAATCCATATCATATGAGAGTTTCCCTTAAGTGAAGAACATAAAGTCTCCCTCCTTCACGGCCATGCCTCCTCCTGCTAACAGACACCCCAGTCTTGCCTGTAGGGTCCCCTGCTGTACAAACGCCCTCTTTCTGGAAGGCTTATGTGACGGTGTCTTGTCTTTCTGATAGACTCTGATCTCTCTCTAGAGAGCAAGGGTCTGGGGCCCCTGTCAGACTCCCCAGGCATCATGAATACAGAAAATCTGTGCTGATCGCTGTTCCATCTTCTCAGATTTGGACAGAGTCTAACAGCCCTAGAAGGGCTTCCCAGCTGGCTCAGCGGTAAAGAATTCGCCTGCCAATGCAGGAGATGTGAGTTTGATCCCTGGGTGGGGAAGACCCCCTGGAGAAGGAAATGGCATCTCACGCCAGTATTCTTGCCTGGGAAATTCTACGGACAGAGGAGCCTGGCAGGCTAGAGTCATGAGGCACAAAGAGTCGGACATGACTGAGTTCGTACACATATGGTAACAGACTAGAACTGCAGAGAAATCTGCAAATCTGTTTTCTGAGGTCCTAGTACAGTTAGATAGATGTATTTCTTTCTAGAAAGTTTGTTTAGAGATTTGATGAGAACTGTCTGCAACATTTCATGAGCAAGGAGTCAGTTATTATTTATTTTTTGTTGAAGTAGAGTTGATTTGTTGTTGTTGTGTGAGTCACTTAGACGTGTCTGACTCTTTGTGACCCCATGGACTGTAGCCTACAAGGCTCCTCTGTCCATGGGATTCTCGAGGCAAGAATACTGAAGTGGATTGCCATTTCCTTCTCCAAGGGATCTTCCTGACCCAGGGATTGAACCCAGGTCTCTTGCATTGCAGGCAGATTCTTTATCATCATCTGCTGCTGCTGCTGCTAAGTCGCTTCAGTTGTGTCCGACTCTGTGTGATCCCATAGATGGCAGCCCACCAGGCTTCCCTGTCCCTGGGATTCTCCAGGCAAGAACACTGGAGTGGGCTGCCATTTCCTTCTCCAGTGCATGAAAGTGAAAAGTGAAAGTAAAGTCACTCAGTCGTACCCAACTCTTAGTGACCCCATGGACTGCAGCCCACCAGGCTTCTCCATCCATGGGATTTTTCTGGCAAGAGTACTGGAGTGGGATGCCATTGCCTTCTCTGTTATCATCTGAGCTATAGGGAAGTCCCAGAGTTGATTTACAATGTTATATTAGTTTTAGGTGTGTAGCATAATGATTCAATATTTTTATGAATTTTACTCCATTTGAAGTTATTATAAGTGTTGGTTATGGTCCCTGTGCTGTACTTTTTACATGCTTGTATCTTATTTTATACCTAGTAGTTTGTACCTAAGGAGTCAGATCTTAAAAGCAGAAACAACCCCAAATCAAAACTGGTAGAAAAATGGAATGATCTGATAATTTTTGTATGTGGTGCAGATATGCAGTTTTTAAAGCATTGATGGCAATGATTTCATGCGTTATCATTTGATATCTTAGTCCATTTCACATAAATATTTTCTTGTAATTATCTTCAATTACTTCTATTAAGCTTTTTCTGTACACTTTTTGAAATATATAATAGCATCTCTAAGAAAATGTGAAATCTCTTGCAAGTTTAGTAATTTTAGTAATTCTAGTTTTAGAATTTTTAAAACTATATATTTTGAAGTGGGCTTCCCTGGTAATTCAACAGTAAAGAATCTGCCTGCAATGCAGGAGACTCAGGTTTGATCCCTGGGTCAGGAAGAACCCCTGGAGGAGGGCATGGCAACCCACTCCAGTACTCTTGCCTGGGAAATCCCATGGACAAGAGGAGCCTGGCGGGCCACAGTCCACAGGATTGAAAAGAGTTGGACACGACTGAAGGGACAGAGCAAACAGCACACATTTTGAAATAGCGGTAGAATGAATAGATGATAAGGTTTCAAGTGAGACAAAGTTGAATTAGAATTTTTAAGTCTGCCTTTTACTAGGTTTGTCACTTGGGGACAATTAGTTTTTCTTTTATAGCTTTGCTTACTTCAAGATATTTGTTAATAAGTAAATAGAATTATATCAGTAAAACACTTGGCATGGGTCCTGACATGCAGAAAGCATTCATTTACATGTCTCCATGTCTGTAACAAACCATCTCCTAGATATCTGAGACAGTGAATACACTCCTTGATAGAACCTTAACAAATATTCAGTTAAAATTTTTTTTTCTTGATGTGGACTACTTTTAAAGTCTTTCCTGAGTTTATTACAGCATTGCTTCTCTTTTATGTCTTGGTATTTTGGCTGCAAGACACATGGGATCTCAGCTCCCCGACCAGGTATCAAACATGCACCCTCTGCATGGAAGATAAAATTTTTATCACCAGACTGCCAGGAAAGTCCCAAATATTCAGTTTTTTTTATCCCTAAGTTTAGCATGCATTCAGGCTTCACTGTTCCATTAATGACTCTTGAGAAATGCGCAGAAATTGAGGCTTTATTGTCTCTATTGCTCTGAAAAGGAAATAGGATGGAAATAATGACCTCGTTGGAACCAGGACTATGGAGAGCATCTGTCTGTACATCTCTTGAGATGTGGTGTTCTCGGTGCAGTTTGTGAAGACAGAGAACGAACATGATCAAGGCTACTGCTAAAGTCAGCAGTCACACTCCCAGAGCTCCACGCCTGGAGGGAAAGAGCACCTTGGGTACAGCATCCTATCTCCTAGTGCCAGGGACAGCCTTCTCTGGGTGAATGTTTTGGAAACACAGATTTGAAGCACAGATTTTTCTACAGATGCTTTCATCACCATCCCCAGGTGAATGATCTCCTAGCCTGTTGCTCTTCACCTGAACCAGGGAGAGGGGTGTTTAGAACCGGCCTTAGAACCCAGCCTAGTCAGGTGCGAAAGGCCTCAGCTACATCCGTGCCCGTGAGTCTTCCAGGTGGCATTCTAAACTACCAGGCTCAGCTCTGTTCATGTAAAAGTGAACAGTGTGGGTCACGTGGCTAAAGGACTGCCCTGTGTTAGATTCAGGTCCTGGCTGAGTCTAGTGAGTCAACGGATCCTACCCTGGCTTCTCACAAAAACCTGATCCTGTCCAAGCTCCGGGCAGTTCCTAGAGCATTCATAACATTTTCATCCAAGAAATCTTTTGCCAGTAGGACATGTTTGCATCGTTCACGGCTTAGTTCTAAACTTACATGTAAATTGCTTATGCTCAGTTGCTTCCGTTGTGTCTGACTCTGCGACTCCATGGACTGTAACCCATTGGAGTGGGTTGCCATGCTCACCTTCAGGGGATCTTCCAGACCCAGGGATCAAACCCTCAACTCCTGTGTTGCAGGAAGATTCTTTACTGCTAAGCTACTGGGGAAGCTCTGTATGTGAATTAGAGATTTCAAAAATCTTTAATCTCAGACAGTGGTCTGGAGAACCCGAGGCTTCTAAAACCTGCGCATGAATCCCGCTCTTTATAGTTCCTCGTGGCGGGTAAAATAAACTATAAAAATGTAAAGTTCACACTGTGGTACTGCCCATTATGTTGTTTCTCTAATTTAAAGTGGCTTAATGTACGAGATGGAGAAGGCAATGACACCCCACTCCAGTACTCTTGCCTGGAAAATCCCATGGACGGAGGAGCCTGGTGGGCTGCAGTCCATGGGGTCGCGAAGAGTCGGACATGACTGAGCGACTTCACTTCCACTCTTCACTTTTATGCATTGGAGAAGGAAATGGCAACCCACTCCAGTGTTCTTGCCTGGAGAATCCCAGGGATGGGGTCACACAGAGTCGGACATGACTGAAGTGACTTAGCAGTAGCAGTAGCAATGTCCTAGAGGAAGGAGATGTAGCACTTCACTTATACCTTTTCAGAGTAGTTGCAGAACGAACATCATCATAAGACTATCCATAAGAAATAAGCTGACCTATTTTTTGAAATCTTGCAGAAATCTTGAATGTTCCAGGCAAACAGGGAGTCAGAAACAGTGAGGTTTTAGAAAATATCAGTGGCTGAAAAAACATATTTATTGTTGTTCAGTTGCTAAGTCATGTCTGACTCTTTGTGGCCCCATGGACTGCAGCACACCAGGCTTTCCTCTCCCTCACCATGTCCTGGAGTTTGCCCAAGTTCATGTCCCTTGAATTGGTGATGCCATTCAACCATCTCACCCTCTGTTGCCCTCTTTTCCTTCTGCCTTCTGTCTTTCCCAGCATCAGGATCTTTTCCAACGAGTCTGCTTTTCGCATCAGGTGGCCAAAGTATTGGAGTTTCAGCTTTAGCATCAGGCCTTCCAATGAATATTCAGGACTGATTTCCTTTTGGATTAACTGGTTTGATCTCCTTGTTGTCCTAGAGACTCTCAAGAGTCTTCTGTAGCACCACAGTTTGAAAGCATCAATTCTTCAGTGCTTAGCCTTCTTTATGGTCCAACTCTCAACATCTGTATATGACCACTGGAAAGACCATAGCCTTGACTAATATGGACCTTTGTTAGCACAGTGATGTCTTTGCTTTCTAAATACACTGTCTATACACTATTATATAAAAAAATAGATATTCAGTCAGGTTCTTCACCTTTAAATGGTGTGAAAGTGTTGGAAGAGCCTCTCTGTTTAGTTTGTTATAATCTCAGCTCACCAGCAATGGTATAGGCTGTAAAACTGTCCTTTGGAGAGGTGAGTGGAAGAATGGTAAAGAAGACAGAACTTAGGTTTAACTGTCATGAATTTAGTAATAGGTGTCAAAAGAACACACAGCTGATCCTTTGTGAATTGGGGATTGTTTTGGATGAAAGTTTTTGTGTGTCTCTGTGGTCTCAAGGTTCTGTGCCCCCGGATCCAAGGACTCTCTGACTTTACATAATGCAAGAGCAGCACCTTCAGAGGAGGTGAAATCGGCAGAGAAGAAGCCCTCTGCACATGGCATCCCCTGCATGTCCACCCTGCCGGCTGGCACACGGGTGCGGCCGGACCTCGTTTTACGTGCTCCCTGCAAGAAGCCCAGCGCTCATGCCACACTGCGTGTGAGCCTCAGTGAGACATGAGCCAGCCCACTCAGACACTCAAGGTCAAGGTCTGGAGTCCCCCTCCAGCTGGCCGCTGTGACTGTCAGCTTCCCTAGGTTCTCTAAGCAGACAGTGACTGCGGTGGGGGTGTCCATCTCGGCTCCAAAAGTTGGTTTGAAGGGCTCATGCTTCCCATTTCAACTTGAAAATGGCAACTGGCATCACTAATTTTGATTTAAGGATATTTTCAGCTTCTGCCACTAATACCGCCCAACAATCAGAGACAGTCATCGTACAGGTCGGAAGCATTGAATCAAGATCGTGCTGAATTTCAGAATGGCCGATTCCCAAGAATATGTCTTCTTTGTTTTTTTTTTAAAGAGGAACCATAAAATGAAATTCTCATTGTTCACAGGCTGATGTTCAGGGCCGAGGCTCTGCTCACTGCCTTCAATAATAACAATAAAGTTGCCGGGCCGTGACCTCCTGCTGGAGTTGTGGTTCCGTTACTCTGATGCTCATCCGTGAAAGGCAGGTGCTGGGTCTTCTCAGGTTTTGGCCTTAAATTCGGTGGCAGAGACTGCTGTGGGAGCCCACACTTAAGACATCCATGGGGGTCTCCGGAAGCTGCGGGGGTGTAGCAGAAAGGAACCCTTTCACTTTCCAAGCAAGGCGCTTCAGTCAGATGGCTATTGTGCATGTCCACAAAAATCATAATCTATAATTCTGGCCACCTCTGAGCTAAATCCAGTAAAAAAATTTTTTTCTGACTTTTTTCTCTCACAAACTTTGCCATAGTTACCAAGGAAGTTATTGGGAAAAGAAGGTTGGGAAAACCAGACTGAGAAAGCTAACATGTTGAGGTGGTCTTCATGAAGCCCAAAGAGCCCCTGGAAGGAGTCAATTCAGCCCGGTTGTGATTGGGAGATATGTCCCTGCAAACTGAAGTCTTACATTTTTCAGTGGAATATTTGGACTCATGGGACCAGAAGTGGGTGACTGAAAAGTGTTAGTTGTTCAGTCATGTCTGACTCTTTGCAACCCTATGGACTGTAGCCCGCCAGACTCCTCTGTCCATGGGATTCTCCAGTTAAGAATACGGGAGCGAGTTGCCATTTTCTTCTCCAGGGGATCTTCCCAACCCAGGGATCAAACCCTGTTCTCCTTCATTGCTGGCAGATTCTTTACTGTTGCAGCCACAAACCCCACCATGGGTGACTGTTGTGGGACAAATAAAACCAAGGCCCCTTACCACTTTACTTTCTGTGTGGTGTTACGTCATCCTCCCCTGCTCCAGGACACAGAAGTGGGGTGTAGGTAGGACTGTGCTGTCTTATCCTCTGCTTTTTTTATAAAAGCATCCTGTTCTACGTTATTGATCTTCAGTGATTCTTTTTTAACATTATGCATTTTGTCTATTTGTTTGGCTGTGCCGGGTCTTATTTGTGGCATGTGGGATCTAGTTCCCCAGATAATCAAACCAGGCACCCTGCATTGGCGGCTTGGGGTCTTAGCCACCAGATCACTGGGGAAGTCCCTGATCTCCAGGGATTCTTTTTCTTTTTTAATTTAATTTTTTAATTGGAGGATAATTGCTTTACAGCAATCTGTTGGTTTCTGCCATACAACAAGAATCAGCCATCATCATATAAATATTCTCTCCCTCTTAAACCTCCCTGCCCCCTCCCATCCCACTTCAGTGATTCTTAATTTTTTGCTTCTTTTCGTAGAATACAGATCTTATTTTTATATGACAGGGTCTTCCGCTCGTTCCCCTTTGCAGTCTCTTCCTTGTGGATCGCACTCATTCTTGTCCTCGTAACTATGGTGCCAGAGGCCATGCCTGGGCTCACCTCCTCCCCCTCCAGGCCTGGGTGCCATCAAAGTCCTTCTGTGGACCAGCTGTGTGGACCAGTGAGTTAATCCATCACTCGTACGTCTCGAGGCCTGGGCTTAAGTCACTGACTTAGTCTCCAATGTCGTTTCCTGGATCCTGCCTTGTTAGAGACTGAGCCCGTCTTTAGGCACAGGGATGTTACAGAACCTTATCACCAGGTTCAGGTGGCATTCAGAGCATGTGTGAATCAGGGTGGCCTGTGTGTCTGTTACGAGGCAGAGCTAACATGAGCCTCTGTGTTGCTGGACAACACCGCTGAGTGTCAGCTTTCAGTATCACACTCTCTGACATTTATGTTTACAAATCTGTCTCCTCCATCACACTCATCATACTGAAATTTCTCTCCCCATTCACACCTTAAATCCAGATCATGTTCAAGGTGCTTGGGTGCCTAAAATACTCTTTGAATTTGTTTGAATGAGTCATTTTTCTTTTTAGAAAAGACCTTTTTTTAAAAAAATTTTTAGAAAGCATCTTTACTGAGTCAAAATGGACATGCCTTAAACTGTACACATTCAAGTGTTAGTCACTCAGTTGTGTCCGACTCTTTGTGACCCCATGGACTGTAAGTCCGCCAGGCTCCTCTGTCCATGGAATTCTCCAGGCAATAATACTGGAGTGGGTTGCCAGTCCCTTCTCCAAGACTGTATGAGGCTTCCCTTTTCTCTACATCCTCTCCAGTGTTTATTGTTTGTAGATTTTTTTTGATGATGGCCATTCTGACCAGTATGAACTGATAGCTCATTTGAATTGGGAGATTGGGTTTGACACATGTACAGTATTGATACTATGTATAAAATTGATAACTAATGAGAACCTACTGTAGGGCACAGGGAATTCAATGCATTGTCGTGAGCTGATAGGGAAGGAAGTCCAAAAGGGAGGAGATATATATATATATATATATATATATATATATATATATACATGAAGGAAATGGCAACCTACTCCGGTATTCTTGCCTTGAGAATCCTGTGGATGCAGGAGCCTGGCAAGCTGCAGTCTGTGGGGTCACAAAGAGTCGGATATGCCTTAGTGACTAGACAACAACAGCATATGTGTTTATATACACACACACACACATACACACACGTGGCTGATTCACTTTACTGTATAGTAGAAACTAACACAACATCGTAAAGCAACTATATTCCAATAAAAATTAATTAAAAAAACCCTCCCAAACAAACAAAAATAAATAGAATACTAAAGATAAGAGTCTGGGATAATGGGCCTTGGAAGCCACATCGTTCCTCCTTGGGGGACAAGGAACCACCTCCCATCTGCATCTAGAGCGTTTCACTGTGGGCCCTTTAGATATAAGACCGTTGGTTCCAGTTATCCCTGAGACTGTTGTTGTTCAATGACTCAGTTGGGTCTGACTCTTTGTGACCCCATGGACTATAGCACGCCAGGCCTCCCTGTCCCTCATCATCTCCTGAAGTTTGCCCAAGTTCATGTCCTTTGCATCGTGATGCTATCCAGCCGTCTCATCCTTTGAGGCCCTCTTTTCCTTCTGCCCTCAATCTTTCCCAGCATCAGGGACTTTTCCAATAAGTCAGCTGTTTGCATCAGATGACCAAAATACTAGAGCTTCAGTTCAGCATCAGCTCCTTCCAACGAGTATTCAGAGTTTAACTACCTTAAGATTGACTGGTTTTATCTCCTTGCTGTACAAGGGATTCTCAGTAGTCTTCTCCAGCACCACAGTTTGAAGGCATCAATTCTTTGGCGTTCTGCCTCCCTTACGGTCCAGCTCTCAAAACTGTACATGACCACTGGGAAGACTATAGCCTTGACTATACGGACCTTTGTCGGCAGAGTAATGTCCCTGCTTTTCAACACACTGCCTAGGTCTGTCATAATTTTCCTGCCAAGAAACAATAGTCTTCTGATTTCATGGCTGTAGTCACCATCTGTGGTGATTTTAGAACCCAAAAAGAGGACATCTGTCACTACTTCAACCTTTTCCCCTTCTATTTGCCATGATCTTAGTTTAATATTTAGTTTTAAGCCAGATCTTTCCCTTTCCTCCTTCACCCTCATCAAGAGACTCTTCAGTTCCTCTGCTTTCTGCCATTAGAGTGGGTCATCCTCATATATGAGATTGCTGATATTTCTCCCGGCAATTTTGATTCCAGCTTGTAGCTCATTCGGCCTGGCATTTCTCATGATGTGCTCAGTGTGTAGGTTAAACACACAGGGTGACAGCAGACAGCCCTGTTGGACTCCTTTCTCAATCTCTAGCCAATCAATACAGGGTTCTAACCGTTGCTTCTTGATCCACATACAGGTTTCTCAGGAGACAGGTAAGATGATCTGGTATTCCCATTTCTTTAAGGGCTTTCCACAGTTGGCTATGATCCACACAGTCAAAGGCTTTAGCATAGTAGGTGAAACAGAGGTAGATATTTTTCTGGAATTCCCTTGCTTTCTCTATGATCCAGCGAAATCCAGCTAAATTGGACATGGTCAAGCAGAAGATGATAGGAATAAACATCAACATCTTAGGATTCAGTGAACTAAAATGGATGGGAATGTGTGAATTTATTCAGATGACCATTATACCTACTACTATGGGCAAGAATCCCATAGAAGAAATGGAGTAGCCCTCATAATCAACAAAAGAATCTGAATTGCAGTACTTGGGTGCAAACTCAAAAATGACAAAATGATCTGAACTTGACAAACTATAGCTTTGATTATATGGCCTTTTGTTGGCAAAGTGATTTCTCTGCTTTTTAAAATGTCTAGGTTTGTCATAGCTTTTTTTTCCCCCCAAATAGCAAGCATCTTTTAATTTCATGGCTGCAGTTGCCATCAGCAGTGATTTTGGAGCCCAATAAAATAAAGTCTGTCACTGTTTCCGTATCTATTAGCCATGAAGTGATGGGACTGAGATAGACATTTGAAAATATCAATTGCTCAAGCAGAAAACACGTGTCAAAACATGTATGACTTGAGGGTTAATAACAGAAGATAAACACAAGGTGTCAATGAGCCAGAAAAGCAGGGATGAGAGGGAGAGCAGATTGTTTTGAGGCAGCACATGTATTCATAAGTAGATCGTGTGAGTAGGTTTTCCCTGCCATCAAGGTGTGCCGTTCATAGTCATGATCCAACTAGTCCATCATAAAGGAGATCAGTCCTAGGTGTTCATTGGAAGGACTGATGCTGAAGCTGAAACTCCAATACTTTGGCCACCTCATGTGAAGAGTTGACTCATTAGAAAAGACCCTGATGTTGGGAGGGATTGGGGGCAGGAGGAGAAAGGGGCAACAGAGGATGAGATGGCTGGATGGCATCACCAACTCGATGGGCATGAATTTGAGTAAACTCCAGTAGTTGGTGATGGACAAGGAGACCTGGAGTGCTGTGACTCATGGGACTCATGGGGCCGCAGACTCGACTGAACGACTGAACTGAACTGAACCTTTCTTTAATGCACAACCTATGATGATCCATTATCCAGTTGGGCTGCAATTGAACATTTGCACATTCTCTTTGAAGTGGCTTCTCCATTAATATTGTAAAGTACTTTCAATTCCTAGACATCTTTTTGCCCAGACAGTGAAAGTGATGCCTGTGTAGCAGGCTCCTCGAAGTCCATCTGCACCACATCTTCCAACCCCTTCTTGCCTTCCGTGACATTTGCCCCCATCTCTCACCTTGGTTATGGGACACAGAATCCGACCCTTGTAGTAAGTTCTAAGGTGCTGTGCAGTTTTCAGTTGGCCGTTGTTTAGTCACTCAGTCATGTTTGACTCTTTTGTGACCCCGTGGACTGTAGCCCTCCAGGCTCCTCTGTCCATGGGATTTCCCAGGCAATAATACTGGAGTGGGTTGCCATTTCCTTCTCCAGGGGATCTTCCTGACCCATGGATCAAACCTGTGTCTCTTGCATTGGCAGGTGGATTCTTTATCACTGAGCCACCTGGGAAGCCCAAGTTTCTAGTTAGATCTGCTATATTTCATTTTATTCGTGATGTTAAAAAAAGAACCTTCAACACGACTCTTAAAAAGTGCCTTCACCTTTGGAAAACATGTCCAGAAGTGGGGGGGCATGAAGGCATCCACGAGGTCCCCTTGAGTGATGACAGAGGCTAGAAGTATGGGAACCCCGACAGCTCTTCCTGGTTACCATGGCGAGGGGCGGCCTTCTTGTGGATGGACCATTAACAGGATGCTTATGCTTCGCAAGGTTTTGAATTAATTGTTTGGTGCACACCCCCTTCCTCCTCCTAATGTGGGTGTATTGAACCTGTCTATCAACCTTACTTGACAATCGGCTCATCTTAAAGAGCTGATTTTTGAAGATGAGCAAGGCGTCTGCTTCCCATCTCTAAATCCTGTGCATGGAGTAAACGTGCCAGGCATCATTATTCCATCCCGCATGTGTGTCTGCAAGTGCCTCTGACCATCTCCAATATTTCTTTGTGAAATAATACGCATCCTGTGGCCTGACACGCCATACAAAACCAGAGAATTAATGCCGCCCGACTGCGGAAGCCTTCCGTGTGATGAATAGGGCTCTTAGAGTTGATGTACCTTGTACCTTCATTTCAAAGCAATGCTTTCGTACCATAAAACACACTTGCTATGCAAAACTCATTTTTACATCCTGATTTTTCATTGCTATTTGGGATGAACATTAGACAATTCCTAGCTTGCTTTTTTCCTAGCCGCGGATAATTATTTCACTTCCTCCAAAGTCGACGCTAACATCTTTTGAACAAGTGGTGTCTCTGTGATAACACCTTTGTGTGAGTACATGAAAAAAACTCTCAACCATATCCTGCACTAATTTCTTTTCCTTTATTTTTATCAGGTGTTAAACGAAAAGTAATGAGAAAGCATTCATAATAAAGGCAGGATTGAAATGAGCAGAACTAATTGTGCTACCATTATATTGTTATCACACAAGTGTGTTTCTTCTATTTTCCCATGGAGGCACATGTAATTATTTGCGGAAGCAGGAAAGATAAAATTTATATGAATTTTTGGGTGTCTTACAATCTCTGGATTCCAAAGACTGGGATTACTCACCCCTTGATGGTCTGCTCAGTTAATGAGAAAAATAACATAGAATTCGGGCCTCATGGGAGTGCCTGGGTGGCTAGTTGAGATGTGTAATGAGGAATTCAGCTTCAGTAGAAACTATTGGCTAGTGATAAGAGGAAATTTAACTACAACGTGAATTAAAAAAAAAACCTTTTTCTTCTATATTGGCGTGTAGCCAGTTAACAATGTTGTGACGGTTTCAGGTGGACAGCGGAGGGACTCAGCCATGAATACACATGTATCCATTCTCCCCCAAACTCCCTTCCCATCCAGGCTGCCGCCTAACATTGAGCAGATTTCCCTGTGCTCTACACTTATCTATCTAAAGTAACCTTGTTGGTTATCCATTTTAAATACAGCAGGCGACACCTTCTCTTAATGTATGGTTCTTACAACTAAGGATCCATTCTGTCATCAAGGATAAACTTCTCTTTTTTTAAAGTTGTGTATTTATGTACTTACAGTTGTGCTGGGTCCTTGATGCCGTATGCAGGCTCTCTCTAGTTGTGGTGCGCGGGCCCGCTCTTCACGGTGGTGCGTGGCCTTCTCCCTGCGGTGCCTTCTCTTGCTGCAGATCACAGGCTCCAGGCACACGGGCTCAGTGGTTGCCACGCACGGGCTTAGTTGCTCTGTGGCATATGGAAGCTCCCCAGATCAGGGATCGAGCCTGTGTGTCCTGCATTGGCAGGTGGATTCTTATCCACTGTCCCATCAGTGAAGTCCAAGGTTAAACTTCTGTTATGAGTGAAATACCTTGTAGTTTCAATCAGGTCTTGACTTGGTTGAATCTTGTGACTTGTTGTTGACAAGACGGGTCTAGATGAACTCTGCTGAGTCACTAATTGTACCTGATAACTTTTCTCATTTTCCTATAATTGTCTAACCTCTGGTTCTTAACAGCCAAGAATAAGAATGTTATTTTCTGAACTCTTCTGTCTAAGAGGTGTAGCCATGTTCTGGCCAAGTGGGATTTGAGCAGGAGGTATGAGGCCTGCCCTCCATCCCCCCTTTTCCTTCTTAGTAGCAGGACCTCAAATGTGAGGCTGAATCCTCTGAGACCGCCAAGATGAAGCAACCCTTTCAGGATGGCAGAGTGACCAGCTGAGGAAGGTGCCCATGTTCCAGACCCCAGGAGCCGCCCAGCCATCTCTTGGATGCCTTTTACCCAGACTATTGGGTGAGTGAGAAAAATGTTCAATCATGTTTAAGCTACTGTTATTTCAATTCTGTGTTCTAGCAGCCAACTCTAATCTTAACCAACACAGAAAGTTATAAAAAATATGAGCAAAAAAAAAAAAAAAAAAGAAAAGAAAGAAACATCATGAAGTAGAGAATCAGGCTACAGGGGTTTATGGTAAGAGGGAAAAAAAACATTTGTTGAAAACAAAAGCAAGGTATGTTTTATATGTGGAATCTAAAAAGAAGTGATACAGATTAACTCACTTACAAAGCAGAAAGAGACTAACAGTCTTAGAAAACAAACTTATGATTGTTGGGGTGGAAGGGACAGTTAGGGACTTTGAGAAGGTCATGTACACACTGCTGTATTTAAAATGGATAACCAACAAAGACCTGCTGTAGAGCACAGGGAACTCTGCTCAGGGTTATGTGCCAGCCCGGATGGAAGGGGAGCTGGGGGGAGAATGGGTACATGTGTGTGTATGACTGAGTCCCTTCGCCGTTCACCTGAAACTATGACAACATTGTTAATCGGCTATACGCTAATACAAAATGTTATTGGTGTTTAAAAAAAAGGAAAAAAAAGAATCTCTTGTAAAAGAAAAGAAAAAACAAGATGTGTTTCTCAGCTGTTTCCACAATGTCAAAGGCAGAAACCAGTGGAAAGTGGGTGCTCGAACAACATTGGCTAAAGCTTATGTTAAGTGAGATCCAAGGGGTAAGGTAGGAAGATCTTAAAATCCAACACAGTGGAAATGAAGGGGGATCAAAAGCACCTCTTACTTTTATACTTGCTGGAGGAATACAGCTTTTTAAGAAAAATGCCAAGCTTTGTGGCATTCATGCTAAGTGACTTCAGTTGTGTCCGACTCTTTTTTTTTTTGGTGTGTGTGTCCGACTCTTGAACTCTATGGAGTGTAGCCCGCCAGGCTCTGATCCAAGGGATTCTCCAGGCAAGAATACTGTAGTGGGTTGCCATTTCCTCTTCCAGGGGATCTTCCCGACCCAGGAATTGAACTCACATCTCTTTATGTCTCCTGCATGGGCAGGTGGGTTCTTTACCACTAGCACCACCTGAGAAGCAGAGGTTCTCAATGTTACTCAGACAACCTAGCTCTAGACTTTGGACATTGCAGCAGTAGCAGCAGCAGCAGAAACAATATAAGTTAACCCAACACACCAGGAAGGGTAGAGACTGCATTTGTTTCCTGGGAGAAATTGAGTAAAAAGCTTTCCTCCTGGAATAGAAAGTGCAGAATGATTGTTAATCTTGATAATCTGCTCAAGGGAAACTAGTATTTAGAGACTAATATTTCAAACTAAGGGAAAACAGGCTGCCAGAAACAAAGGCTCCTGAAATCCCTCAACATGATATTCAATCGGGAGCACAATTTATGTAGAATATCTTCAGATGGGTGTGCTGTTTGAGATACAGCAGATGCATCTTAATGGGTGTTGGAGCAATTAATTATAATCAATAGACTCGATGATGCATGATCTGCTAAGATATCAAAGAAATAATTCAGTTTAACAAATATTTATTGAGCACTCTGGTAAGATTTATGAAAGATGCAAATGAGGCCACATATTTATCTCTGCTCTTAAGTGACTTTCTAAGAGAAAGCCTAGTTGTACCTGAAAATGTACTTCCTAGAGGAAACAGAAATGAAAAACTAGTTCTTTCCATGGAACTAGTTACTGTTATTTCTATATGAATTTAATACCTCTTCTAAATGGAAAAATATTTAATTATACTGAGTATTTTTTTGGTAAATATGAACTATAGGGATCAGCTAATGCTTTCAAATTATGGTGTTGGGGAAGACTCCTTTGGACAGCAAGGAGATCAAACCAGTCAATCCTAATGGAAGTCAACCCTGAATATTCACTGGAAGGGCTGAAGCTGAAGCTCCAATACTTGGGCCACTTGATGCGAAGAGCCAACTCATTGGAAAAGACCCTGATGCTGGGAAAGACTGACGGCAGGAGGAGAAGGGAGCAACAGAAGATGAGGTGGTTGGATGGCATCACCGACTCAATGGAGATGAACGGCAAACTCTGGGAGATAGTGAAGGACAAGGGGACCTGGCGTGCTGCAGTCCATGGGGTCCCAAAGAGTTGGACATAATTTAGCAATTGAACAACAACAATGCAGGGATCACTGATGCCTTGTTAATATCTAAATGCATGTGTTATGACTTTCTCATATGCTTGAGTGAGAAAATTGAGTCAGACTTCCTGATGCAGAAAGGATACACGCATATTGATTGCTGAACATGAAATAACTACATTATTTTCACAGCTTGTAGTTTTTAAGCAAACCAAGAATCTTCTTCACTTTTCTTTTTTTTTTTTTCTTTTCTTTCTTTCTTTTTTTTTTGAATGCAACGCTTCCAGGGATAAATCTGTCTGTCTTACTTTGTGTCCTGTGTACAAATATGATCCAAGGAAGGTGAAATATTTTAGTCTGACTCACTTCAGGGCAGGGTTGGCTGCAAACAAGCCAAATAAAATGGGCAGTACTTTTTCTCAAATGAGAGAAAGGAGATTTGCCAAAGGAAGTGATTCTAGGTATATGCCCGTGACTGCTTAAGTTCACTGAAGTTTAGACGACTACTCAGGAGAAAGAGGGAAAAATTGGTGATTTATTTTCACTAAGTAGAAGATGGGAGGAACAAGAAATAAGGTAATGTTTTAATTTCATCTTATGGCTTGAAGGTAATAACACTGAGGAAAAAGGACAGTGTGAAAACTGAGTACCTGATTATTTTGATTTTAAGGAATTTTAAGGAATAGGATTAAAAAATGTATTTAGAGTAGGTAGATGGCTTAGGACAGTAATTCCTAAGTATGTTTTCTGTGTGATTATATAATAAGAGGATTCCATGGGCTAATATGTCTTCCCTGGTGGCTCAGTGGTAAACAATATGCCCTTAGTGCTGGAGGCCAGGATTTGATCTCTGGGTTGGGAAGGTCCTCTGGAAAAAGAAATGGCAATCCATTCAGTATTCTTGCCTGGAAAATCCCATGGACAGAGGTGCCTGGCAGGTTTCAGTCCACGGGTTTGAAAGAGTTGGACATGACTTAGTGACTAAACCACTACCACCATGTGCTAATGTATCTGGTGAAAATTGCATATTTTATTCTTTTCTTCAAAAATTTTTTTTTTCTTTTCTTCAAATTTTTCAGTTCACATTAATATACAAAAGGCTGAAATGTCTTAGGGTAAATAAACCCTAAAACACCATTTATTCCTTTTGACCAGAGATTAAAAAAAAAAGAAAAACTTACAAAATATTAAAATTCCAAACAGTAGTTTGGGAGCACAAGAGCACCATCCATTTCAAGAGAGCTTGGACGTAAATTTTTTAAGGATGAGAAAAGGTTGAAATGACTACATGAAACCAGGCATCGTGAAGTATAGAAGGTATAATTTAGAAAAATTATTAAATATCAGGAAATGGCAATGGGGAATTAAAAGGTACACTGTCTTTGAAAACTGTCAGATGTTTCTACATCAAGGAAAAGGGTATGAATAATAATCAAACACAGAGGTGTACATATGATCTTAGGCAAATTATTAAACATAGGATTTCTGTTACTTATTGAAAAAGATAGCCACTCTTAAGCATGTTGGAGCTAAATAAATACCAATTACTCCAAATGAAGCTTCTGTTCTATACAGATCAATAAACTCTCATAAACAGTGTATGTCTGGGATTCAGAAAGGCACATGTAATGGACTGCATTGTCTCTTGCTGCCGAAAAGATATATTGAAGTCTTAAATCCCAGAACATCAGAATGTGACCTTTTTGGGAAATAAAGTCTTCATAGAGGCTCTCCAGTTAAAATGAGGTCATTAGGGTGGGCCCCGGTGCAGTATGACTGGAGTCCTCATAAACAGGGAGGTTTAGATGCAGAGACAGGCATTAAGCAGGGAAGATGAAAGACACACGGGGAGAAGACGGCAACGCGACCGGAGGGTATACCAGCAAGCCGAGCCCTGCTGGCCTGTCAGCAGACTTCCTGGAAGAGGTGAAGGCGGTCCTCCTCCAGAGTGGGGGCGGGGGGGGGCGTGGCCTTCCCGAGACGCTCGTTGTGCCGTCAATGCTCCTCCGCTGAGCCTTGCCCCTCTTGACACCTTCATTTTGGACTTCCAGCCTTCAGAACGGTGAGACCGTACATTTATGGTGTTTTAAGCTGCCCAGCTGTTGGAATTACTTTATTGATTTATCTTTGGCTGCACTGGTTCTTGGTTGCTGTTTGCAGGGGTTCTCGAGTGGTGGCGATTGGGGTCTACTATCTAGTTGCTGTGGGTGGCCGTTTAGCTGGAGTGACTTCTCTTGTTGTGTGGCTTGGGCTATAGGTATGCGGGCTCAGTTCTTGTGGCCCTGAGGCATATGGAATCTTCCCAGACCAGGGATCAAACCCATGTCCCCTGCTTTGGCAGGCGAATTCTTCACCACTGGATCACCAGGGAAGTTCCAGGTACTGGAATTTTAAGCTGCCCAGTTGTTGGGACTTTGTTATGGCAGCCGTAGGAACCCAACACAGCATACAGCAAGGTCGTGACATCAGTGTGACATGATCCTCTTTTATTTGCAGCCCTTCCATCCCAACTTCCTATAGATGCTCAGAAGCACTCCCAGCACCTGGAAACTTCAGGTTCTGTCTTCATGATGTTCTCAGAGTCATCAGTACCTAATTAGCCCCCAGTCAGTGCTCCCTGGTTCCTGGGGTTATTCTTTAACACAGCCATGCCTCCCGAGTGCCCTCAGCTTGTCAAGCGGACATGAGAACGAGTGCCTGTCACCTTCACAAATGAGCTCATACCAATGTGTTAGGTAATGCACTAAAAATCTTCAAAAAAACACTCAGCCGTCTGGAAGATCATCCAGAACAGATGACGTTAATTCGAATTTGTTGTTGTTGTTCTTGTTCAGTCACTAAGTCATGGCCAACTCTTCGCAACCCCACGGACTGCAGCACGCCGGGCTTCTCAGTTCTTCACAATCTCCTGGAATCTGCTCAAACTCATGAGTTGGTGATGCCATCCAACCATCTCATTCTCTGTCACTCCTTTTTCTTCCTGTCCTCAATCTTCCCCAGCATCATGGTCTTTCCCAGTGAACTGCCTCTTTGCATCAGGTGGCCCGAGTGTTGGAGCTTCAGCTTCAGTATCAGTCCTTCCAATGAGTATTCAGGGTTGGATTCCTTAAGATGGTCTGGTTGGATCTCCTTGCAGTCCAAGGGACTGTCAAGAGTCTTCTCCAACAACGCAGTTCAAAGGCATCAATTCTTTAGTGCTTAGCCTTCTTTATGGTCCAACTGTCACATCCGTACATGACTACTGGAAAAACCATATCTTTGGAAGAATGTGAAAAACTGCATCTCTCTTCCAAAGGAAAGCTCTGAAGTCCCACCTCCAATGTTATTCCCTTTCTTTGGGTTTCTGCGGGGAAATCCTACGTGTCCTTGAGGTCACCCAGCTTTCAGCTTTGTCTCCTGCGGTGCTGCCACTGATGTGCAGGAGGACTGTGCTCCGCACACAAGCCGCTGCCTCGCTGACTCCCCTTTGCACGTGTATCTGTCTTTGCACTAGGCTGTGCATGCACCTTATCTTTTCATATACCACACCTGTGATCAGAGTAGGCACATGGTACACATTTTTGAAATGTTGAACCAAATCTTCTTACTCAAGGCCAAGAGATTTTGGCAGCATGGATAATTTCGTTAGGTACATCTCAAGCAGTTTGAAAAAAATCTGTCTGAAGGATAAAGGAACACTTGATGGAAAAGAAATGAGGACAGTCTTTTATAATCAGATAAGAAGAGAAACAGAGTCAGGATCTCAGATGAACCGCACTGATTCCTCAAGGCCCAGTGTTTGACAGCAGCCATGTCTATTTTTAGATCTGCCTAAACTAGTTCTCCAGTAATATTTAAATACTGTCCTGCTGATTTTTTTCCCCACTCTTATTCACTTTTGGCTTGGTGAGTGCTGTAGAATATTATTGTTTATAGGATGCATCTTTTATTAACCACAAATGATAATATACTACTTCCACTTGCCAGAAAGAGCTCTTCTTTTTTCTTTTGTTTTCAGGAGCCTTCTATGTTACTGATAGTTCTTTACTGAACAGCTGCTAAATGCAAAGCACTAGAGATGCAAATGTATGTATGTTGTTTCATCCATTTGAGAGTATTTTCATTTAGAATGGGAAATATTACAGATATTATTAAAAATGCAAGGTTGTATATAAAATATATTTCAAGGGCAGTATAGATAGTAAATATTATGACATCTTAATAAGGAGCAATTATTGGATATGTTCTCAGCTGGGTAATGTTTCAGCTGGATCTTAAAAAAATAGAGTTTTTTAAAAATTAATTAATTTATTTTAATTGGAGGCTAATTACTTTACAATATTGTAGTGGTTTTTGCCATACATTGACATGAATCAGCCATGGGTGTACATATGTCCACAATCCTGAACCCCCCTCCCCCGTCCCTCCCCATCCCATCCCTCAGGGTCATCCCAGTGCACCAGCCCTGAGCGCCCTGTCTCATGCATCAAACCTGGACTGGTGGTCTGTTTCACATAAGATAATATACATGTTTCAATGCTATTCTCTCACATCATTCCACCCTTGCCTTATCCCACAGAGTCCAAAAGTCTGTCCTTTACATCTGTGTCTCTTTTGCTATCTCGCATATAGGGTCGTTACCATCTTTCTAAATTCCATGTATATGCATTAATATACTGTATTGGTGTTTTTCTTTCTGACTTAATTCATTCTGTATAGTAGGCTTCAGTTTCATCCACCTCATTAGAGCTGATTCAAATGCATTCTTTTTAATGGCTGAGTAAT
Organism: Cervus elaphus; assembly: GCF_910594005.1. Lineage (NCBI taxonomy): Eukaryota > Metazoa > Chordata > Mammalia > Artiodactyla > Cervidae > Cervus > Cervus elaphus. The sequence goes on along the minus strand of NC_057841.1, from coordinate 11,590,513 downwards.
ATTCTGTTGTGTACATGTACCACAGTTTTCTTATCCATTCATCTGCCGATAGACATCTAGGTTGCTTCCATGTCCTGGTTACTGTAAACAGTAAAAATGGCAGTTTTTGTATAAGTAGAGATAAAAGTATACCAAATTTATAGCAATTCATTATTATATTACCTAATGAATTCTGTCATTAATTTTTAATTGACAAAGATTTTAATATTTAAGCCACATTTCCAGAGAAAGTTCTAGAAGTTTCAAGACTTACTGAAAAGTGACCGTAATCAAGACAGTATAATTAACAAAAAGGTAGACACACATCACTAGAAGAGAGTGGAGAATATAGAAATATACCCAGGCAAATATGGTCAATAAATTTTGACAAAGTTGCCAAGGTAATTCCGGTAGGAAATTATAATCATTTTTATAAATGATGTTATAACAGCTAATTATACATCAGACAAATAAACATCAACACATACCTCATACCACAGATGAGATTTAACTTGAAATAGATGTAGATCTAAGCATACATGTTAAAACTACAAAACATCTATTAGAAAACAAGATTAAAATCTTTGCAAACTTGGATTAGGTAAATATTTCTTGAAAAGCACACTGAAAAGTACTTATAAATGAGAAGAAATGATAAATGTGTGGTGGACAGAGTAATGCTTCCTTCCCCCAGATTTGTCCATATCTTAACCCCCAGAACCTCTAAATATGTTAGTTGTTGTTTAGTTGCTAAGTCATGTCTGAATCTTTTTCAACCCCATGGACTGAAGCCCGCCAGATGCCTCTGTCCCTGGTGTTTCCCAGGCAAGAATACTGGGATGGGTCGCCATTTCCTTCTCCAGGGTACTTCCTGACCCAGGGATGGAACCTGCATCTCCTGCATTGCAGACACATTCTTTAGCAGTGAGCTACTAGGGAAGCCCAAAAATGTTAGACTGCATAGCAAAAACTACTTTGCAGGTATGATTATGTGATGGGAGAAGGTTTTCTTGCATTACCACGGTGAGCTCAGTCCAACTGTGGAAATCTCATCAGAGCAGAGAGAGATGACTAAGGAAGATGAGATGCAATGTTCCTGACTTTGAACATGCAGGTAGGTGAACATGGACCTAGGAATGTGGGCAGGTTCTGGAAGCTGGGAAGCTGAGAAAAGGCATCTTTTGCCAGAGCCTCCAAAAACGAATGAAAGAGCTGGGTCAGTTCATTAGAAATAGGTTGTTTATAGCAAGAGAATAATTCTTCATCCTCCCCTAGAATGAATGACTTGAAAATAAGCTGTGATGTGGAAATCGTAATGATTAATTATAGAGGATGGTAATCACAGGTGATCTGACACCCACAACTTACAAAGGCTGTCACAGCCAACCCTGCCTTGGTGAAAACTTGATAAATTTTTTTCAGTATGGCTTTTTAGCTGTTCTAATTGCCCAGCCTAATTCATCAATCCTAGAGTTCATGTTTGAATGGATGGTAGTTGTAATAGTTTAAGGCACGGATGAAATACTAACGAGAAGTTTCGTCACTTACCTTTTCAGAACGAAGAACACTTAGTGCTTAATTTACAAAGCAATCAGCTACTTCAAGCTTTCTGTATTTGCATTGAATATCCAACCTCATGGCTTCCTCCCTCACACTTAGGAGACAGGTTGGCTTTGAGAAAAGCCTAGAAACATTAACTTTCTGCCTCTCAGTCTCTGGATTGAATTGTATCTCCACTCTCCCTTCACGCCTCTGCTCCAGTGCAGACGCTGATTTCTCCTCTCTCAGTTGAGTAGGTCTTCTGTGTCTATCTCTGTGTCACCCTGTCCCCAGAGAGAACTTGTTTGCAAAGTTTACCCCTTTATCTCCTTTCTCGTTGCCTCTCCTCTACTTACTCTTTCCAAACAGTTTTAAATCTGCTCAGATCTTTTCTTCCTTAACTTCCCTCTCAGGGCTGCCTGTACTAGCATTTCACAACCAAGCTGCTCCTCAGAACCTTCAAGGGTGATTCTTCCAAGTACATTTATTCTAGCTCTGTAATGAGAAGTTCAGATTCAGTAGGTATTCTGTAAGTATTAGTGACTTGCCTTTTATTGTTTAATCACTTTATTTTTAATGAGCCAGCCGAGTCTGTGTAAATATCAAAGTCTCGTTTTTGTTTAGACTATTTTTTGTGTTGCACTGTGCTGCTGTTGGACACAATGGTCAAAGAAATGAAGGATTACATGCTTTAAGACTTAAAATAGTGTTAGTAGAGACCTAATGAGTTCAAATCACATCGTGTTTCTGACAATTCTTTACTGCTAAGGGAATGATCATAATATGTTAGATTTAATAAAGAAGGCTGAGTGCCAAAGAATTGATGCTTTTGGATTGCGGTGCTGGAGAAAACTCTTGAGAGTCCCTTTGACTGCAAGGAGATCCAACCAGTCAATCCTCAAGGAAATCAACCCTGAATATTCATTGGAGGGACTGATGCTGAAGCTGAAGCTCTAATACTTTGGCCACCTGATGTGAAGAGCTGACTCATTGGAGAAGACCCTGGTGCTGGGAAAGATTGAGGGCAAGAGGAGAAGGGGTTGACAGAGGATGAGATGGTTGGATGGTATCACAGACTCAATGGACATGAGTTTGAGCAAACTCCGGGAGATTGTGAAGGATGAGAAAGCCTGATGTGATGCAGTCCGTGAGGTGGCAATGACTGAGCAACAACAACATAAATTATCAGCTTTCAGTATCTCCTCTTTTCAACCCCCATTCATTCCTTGGCTCACCTGCTCAATAATACTTGTGTCTGTCTTTGGGAATTAAGCAGTTGTCCCAAGACAAGAAACAGGGGATTTTAAAGCATTTTATCACATTATTTAGCACACTGACAATACATGAACATGAAAACTTGGAAATATTAACATGTAGAGAAATATGGCTATCTACCAAGCTTTGAAATAGCCCAAAGTACAGGGCAGCACAGAAATGCTTACTAAACTTTCTGTTGCTTAACTACTCTAGAAATAGAACTTTAAAAGCCTATTGGGACTTTCATGACATTCTCAAGCAGCTTGTAGATTTGGAAATTTTAGCTATTTATACATTAAAGTCACACTGTGACAAAAGACTCTGTCAGCCAGACCTGTGGCTACAAGTCATAGATTGTGATTTGCAACAAAGAAAGAGCTGGTTCTTAATAAAGCAAAGCTGTCTTTCTATAGAGCTCCCTTATAGGCCCAACTTTTGGGCTAATACCTTTGCTAATACCTTTTGGGCTAATGGTATTGAATTCCATATTTATTTCCAGCCTTATTTATAATTGAAATTCCTCTGATAGTGTATTTTTGGGTGTCCTGTTCATATTTAGCAATCTTTTCATTTATTGCTAATAATAACAATAAAATCTCTTATTTTGGAGGACTCCAGCTTCCCGGGTGGTTCAGATCATAAAGAATCTGCCTGCAGTTCAGGAGATGAGGGTTCAATCCTTGGATTGAGAAGATCCCCTGGAGAAGGGAATGGCTACCCACTCCACTATTCTTGCCTGGAGAATCCCATGGACAGAGGAGTCTGGCAGGCTATATAGACCATGGGGTTGCAAAGAGTCGGATGTGAGTGAGTGAATAACACTTCCACTTTTTATTTTATTCTGCGGTAAATCCTGTGGTGTTTCTAAAAGAAGTGATTTCAGTGGCTGAACAGGCAATGGGTCTATCTGTATCGGCTCTCTTGTCTGTATTTTTGGAGTGAGTGGTTAATTATTGCTTTTTTTTCACTAGACTTCTCATGATGTCTTTGACAGCTGGCTTCTAGGTAGTTCTGTGTAGGTGAGTTCAAGGCATTTAGGTGTTAAATTCCTAGACATGTTTAGCCAGCATTTGTGTTTCTTACTCTCATTAATGCTAATGTGCAGTCTTCAGAAACGAGCAGACCATAACAGTTCCTTTCTTGTTGTTGACCAGATGTCTGGTGTGTTTCCCTGAAACCCTGACTGGCTCACTTCATTGCCCTCATTTATGTTGAATGTTCCTCATGCATAAGTGATTCAGTTGGTGCTTACATTTCTCCATTTATGTATTTAGCAGATGTTGGTTGAGTTCTTGTAGATTCAGCAGTGAACCTAAAGTATCTTCATTTGATTTGATGGCTGTTCTGGTTATCCTCGTAAATGTTTACCCTTGGTACACAGTGACATGCGATTTAACCAATTCAGAAGCTCCCTGCATTTTTAGGGTTAGTTTTCCATGACTTGGTATTGAATTCCATATTTATTTCCAGTCTTATTTATAATTGAATTTCCTCTGAGAGCATATTTTTGGGTGTCATCTTCATATTTAGCAATCTTTTCACTTATTGCTAATAATAACAAGCATTCAGTATTAACTATCTATCAGAAATGTTCTTTGTATAATATGCATATTGATGCTTTATATAAATTAGCTCATTTAATCTTTACAACCATTGCATGAGGTGGATACTATTGTTATTCCTCTTTTACAGATGAGAAAATTGTTGCACAGACAGGTCAGTTAACTTGCCCAAAGTCAGCTAGTAAGTGGCAGAACAGGTGTTCAAACCTAACCCATCTGGCTCTGGAGACAGTGCTTGTAAGCTGCTACCTGGAGTGTTCATTTCGTACATGCCTTTTAATACAGTTCATGTATGCAGTTGAACAAATTTAATATAGAACATATAAAAGGCATGTAGCAGCATTTGTATTGTAAAACCAATTTTAACTAGATATAAAACCACATTTTTCAATAAAATTGAAGTGAAGTGAAGTGAAGTCACTTAGTCGTGTCCAACTCTTTGCAACCCCATGAACTGTAGTCTACCAGGGTCCTCAGTCCATGGGATTTTCCAGGCAAGAATACTGGAGTGGGTTGCCATTAGCAATTCAATAAAATTAATTGCTATTAATTCATGATGTCTTTCACCCTCAGAATCTTCTACCTTTCTGCCTAATACACTATCTGGTGCATCATTGGACTTATGTGTCTGCATCTCTAGCACCCATGGTTTTCACAGCCCATGTATAATTTTCTTTTGAAGATAAAAGAAGTGATGGGTGAAGAGATAAGAAGTGCTGTGGACAGAATCGTATCCCCCTGTAAATTCATACATGCTCATGCTTAGTTGCTTCAGTCATATCTGGTACTTTGCAACCCTGTGGACCGTAGCCTGCCAGGCTCCTCTATCCAGAGGATTCTCCAGGCAAGAACACCAGAGTGGGTTGCCATTTCCTCCTCCAGGAGATCTTCTAGACCCAGGGATCAAACCTGTGTCTCTTATGTCTCCTGCATTGGCAAGCAGGTTCTTTACTACTATCACCACCTGGGAAGCCCCTAAATTCATATATTGAAGCCTTAATCTTCAATGTGGTGCTATTTGGAGGTGGGGCCATTGGGAGGATACTAGGGTTTGATGTGGTCATGAGGGTGAGGCCCTCATGATGGGATTAGTGGCTTTATGAGAAGAGGAAAAGAGAGATCACTCTCTGTGCCGTGGAGGACACAGAGTAAGAGTGACCATCCGCAGACCAGAGACTGAATGTGCTGGCACCTTGATCTTGGACTTCCTAGCCTCACAACTGTGAAAGGTAAATGTGTGCTGTTTAAGCCACTTAGTCCGTTGCATTCTGTTAAAGCGGTCTGCCCAGAAAAAGACAAGAAAGAATCAAAAGAGGCGTTAGAGGTGGAATTCTCATGGGAACTATAATTTAATTTTAACCAGGTCTCAAACCTACTTTTTTCTCTATTTTGTTTACAAAATTCCTAAAAATTATAACTAAAGGTTGAAAGATATATATATATATATATATATATATATATATATATATACACACACACACACACACACACACACACACATATATATACTTATGTATACTCAATTATTTAAACATATGCTTAGCTATATAAATATGGACTTTAAATAGTTATATATGTATATGTACTTGCAAATGAATATACTTTTGTTGAACTTTCTGGTTTCATGAGCTGTTAAATACTTTAAAATTTATTACTGTAGAATAAACATTAAAAACTTTTTGTCAGCATCATCTTTGTGTGTGTTTAAAGATTATTTCCTGGCATGTATCACCATCAAATGACATTGTTATTTCTTAACGTTTGTATTATTCACTTGTATCTGTTGGTTTGTTGAACTGCATGAACATTTATGAGGCAACCTGGTTGTAAGGTCCACAGCTCCCTTAAGGACTCAGACTGATGGGCATATATAACTTCACTTTTTATTTAAATGTTCTTCTAAGACCAAACAACTAGAACTAGAGGAATTGCACTGAGGTTGGTATTCATATAATCACAAATTTAGATTTTTTTCCATACTGATCTAGCTCTGAAGGAAAAAAAAGTACTTTTTCCTAAAAACTTAGTGGATGCTAGATAAATAACCAACCCAAATATGGAAATCTGAAGAAATCACAGCCACTTTTTGGTAAAAAAAGAAAACAGTCAACTTCTAGGATGATACATTGTTTCAGAGAGCTATAGAACAGAGGAAAAAAAGAAAAAGTTTCTGGAATTGAGCTACATCTTGAGTAAATGCTAGATTTGTGGATTGGGCTGTGAGTCTCTTAAAATTTTAATTTGTAAAATTTCATTATGCCAACTATACTGTCCAGGAGAATAGATGAAGTTACTTGACCAAAGAACATTTGTATACTGGTTGTGTTCTACATTTTTTTCTATGCCAAAAATATCCCTATCATTTAAAGGTATCTTTCTAATATTACTGAATTATTTAGGGCAAGATATATGGACTAGAACCAGTATTACTCTTAGTGAGACTCTCAAGTTATATTTCTATCAGCTTTGAAAGATTCAGCCAGAAAGGATTAGGCAAAACATAAAATATTGTGTATGTGTTTGCTTATATATGTAGGTGCATATTTAGGAATGGGCATTGCATAGAGAAGTATATAGTATATAATCGACAGAGGAATGGATGAAGATGTGGTACACAGATGCAATGGAATATTACCCATTCAAAAGAATGAAATAATGTCATTTGCAGCACCATGGATGAAACAGGAGATATCACACTGACTGAAGTAAGCCTAACAGAGGAAATATATTGTATGACATTGCTTATATGTGGAGTCTAAAAATAAATGATGCAAATGAACTTACAAAACAGAAAAAGACTCACAGACTTAGAGAACAAACTTATGGTTGCTGGGGGAAGGATGTGGGGGGAAGGGACAGTTAGAGAGTTTGGGATGCTGCGTTAGAAATGGATCGCCAACAAGGACCTACTCTAGAGCACCGGGCACTCTGCTTGTGTTATGGGGCAGCCTGGATGGGAGGGGGGTTTGGGGGAGAATGGACACATGTACACGTGTGACTGAGTCCCTTCACTGTGCCCCTGAAACTATCACAGCGTTGTTAATTGGCTATATTCCAATATAACATTAAAAGTTAAAAAATAAACTTACACTGGTTCATCGAAAAAAAAATAGAAACAGTTGTTAATAGAATATAGAATGATGTTATTAAAAATAATCCCTCTTAGCTTTCAATATACTATCATAATGGTAGATACAAAATCTTAGGGAAACACATTGAAAAGATAGTTAATAAATTTTTAAAAAATTAAGTTAAATTCTGAATGGCTTTAATAATGACTGGCTGAAATGGAGTTGGGAGTTGCATAGCAGGGGGAATGAAAACCATTTTTCTTTCCACTAGACTTGAGGCCATTTATCTGTCATCCTCTGTTTTTCCTGACTATCTTCCTGAGGGCTGTGTGTGTTGCTCTTTGCTCACAGAGGTGGTTTTGTTTATTTCACATTTTTTATCTTTTATATGCAGTTCTCCACATAATCATGAAAATCTGCCTGTAAGCCTCAAAGCATTTAGACATGCTTTGAATTAAGGATCCAAAACAGAGTAATAATCTTCCCTTAGAAATCCTTGATACACTCTGCACCAGGAGGGCCCTGTTCTCTTATGGACAGCATGCTGATTTTGTTTTCCGAGTATTTTAAACTCGAAGGGGGAAAAATGTTAACTTCTTAAATAAAAGTGGTCATCAACCGCTGTTCTCATTTGAACACAGTTTGTCTTAGTTTAACAGACTTTATAGTGAAGGGTCTAGAATATTTTTTATTTAGTGATTTTTGTGTGTTAGTAGCTCAGTCATGTCTGACTCTTTGCAATTCCATGGACTGTAGCCCGCCAGGCTCCTCTGTCCGTGGGATTCTCCAGGCAGAAATACTGGAGTGGGTTGCCATTCCCTTCTCCAGGGGATTTTCCTGATTCAGGGATTGAGCTTGAGTTTCCTACATTGCAGGCTGATTCTTCATTGTCTGAGCCATCAGGGAAGACCCAAATGATTTTTAAAGGCAGGCTATTCAGGCCGCAGATACTGTATCTTTAGAATAAGGCCAAATGAAGTCTCAAGCTGTGTCTTAGTATAGTGTATTATTCTGATCATGTGGAGGAGAGGACAACAAAATGCTGCATAATACTTTTGAGATCCTTTCTTTAAAAGCTTTCTTTGCTGATGCTTTTTTTCCTGAAGATGACATGGAGAGAGAGCCACATCTCATTCAAGGTGGTTCTTTCTTGAGTGTGTGCTAAGTCACTTCAGTCGTGTCCGACTCTCTCTGACCCCGTGGACGATAGCCCGCCAGGCTCTTCTGTCCACGGGGACTCTCCAGGCAAGAATACTGGAGTGGGTTGCCATGCCCTCCTCTGGGGATCTTCCTGATCCAGGGATCGAACCTGGGTCTCCCAGATCTCCTACATTGGAAGGTGGGTTTTTTGCTTGTTTTTTTAACCACTGGTGACACCTGGGAAGCCCAGTGGTTCTTTCTTATTTACTGAATTTAGCTACTCTGGTCACACGAGTGCCCTCCAGGAAGGCTTCATAGCTGTGGCAGAGCCACCTCTTTTGTTCTTGAGGCTTTAAGCCTTTCTTTCAGGGAACAACTTCGTGCCCTAGGTGTGAGTCTCAAGTATCTGGTGTCAGGGAATTGCGTGAAGCTGTCTATCCTGATACCTTGCAAGACCTTGTGATGGCATTATATTATCTGATGCTTGTGTACCTGGTGATCTTTCCCTCCATGAGCAGGTCCATTCCTGCTGAGCTGTGTCATCACGGAGTGCTTCTAGGAGGAGGTGGCACAGCTGTGGAGTCACGAATCAACGTGCTTCCCATCACTCCCTTTTCAGTGCGCTTCTCAGTAGAGCATCACCAGCTACATGATGCCTGATATGCAGGTCCTGCTCCTGAGCACCAGATGAATTTCTCCAAGTGGCACTTCCATAACCAGTCATGCCTTATTCTCAAAACATTCAGAACTGAAATCAGCTCCACCGTGACCCCCACTAAACCTGCAGGGCCTTCCAAATCCCCAGCCTGCAAAGAGCTGTCTGGGAGTCATTCTAGACTTTTTCTCTCCAGCCTTCCCCTCCCTTTCTCGTTGACCTTTGTCATGTCAGTGGCTTACTTCCAGCCCCTACCGTTTGGCACTGAACCGCTGTGAGAGGGGTGAGTTTGAGCTCTCTGCTTTCAAGTTTGTCGCCTGACAATCTGTCCCTAGTCTTTTTAAAGAAAAGAGAATGAGATGTAATTTATACTCAAATTACTTGTGCCAGGATTACTTTTCTAAAAAGAAAACCAGAATCTGTGCTTCTCCAGCTCGAGCTCATGAAGCGCCTCCCACTGACTGTAGGTTTCTTATCTATAAAGCGGGGATAGTCGAGGCTGTCCTACAAATTTATTGGGGCACTCGGTTAGATAATGGATATAGTGCCCATTGCATCCTGAAAGTACATTGTTATTAATGTGGCCAAGGCCCCAGCCCCCTTGTCCTCAGCTCCTTGCCACGTGGCTCTCCAGAAACAGCTCTGGGTCCGCTACTGCCCCCTGCAGGCTGGGTTTCAAAATCACTGGGAGCTTAAAATTCATTTGGGGCTGCCCTTGTGGCTCAGGTGGGTTTCAGTATTATTCCTCTTTGAAACTTCTCATGGCAAAACCCTCCCTTGCTCCTGAATATGAACTCCTTGGCCACCAAAAGACTCTATGTTAGTTTCTGAAATAATATATGTGAAGCACTTAGCCTGGTTCTTGGAAGAAGCTTCTTTCACTGGTTAAATGCCACGTCTACGCTTGCACCCATATCTGCATCTACACCAGTACTTGTTTATACTATACCTGTATCTGGCTATACTTACACTTGTGAAAGAAAGTGAAAGTGTTGGTCGCTCAGTTGTGTCAGACTCTTTGCAGCCCCATGGACTGTAGCCCGCCAGCCTCCTGTGGCCGTGGGATTCTCCAGGCAAGAATCCTAGAGTGGGTTGCCATTCCCTTCTCCAGAGGATCTTCCTGACCCAGGGATTGAACCTGAGTCTCCTGCACTGCAGGCAGACTCTTTACCATCGGAGCCACCCTCAAGTAAGATGGTAACTTACTTGAACCTGGATCTATCTCCAGACATATTGAAATCTCTACCTATATCCAATCATCTATACTATTAGGAGAATGATCCTGTTAAAATAACATGGAGAGGAGGCTTCAAAATTTCCCAAGCAGACAAAACCTTTTAAGCCACATAAGCAAAACTAAATCTAGTTTACTGCATAAACAAAAGTGAAACTTAACTTGTTTCTTATAAATAAATACCTCTGGTAATCACAAGAGAAACTTTAGTCTTCTTACTGAAAATGGTATAAGATAATCACTTTTGACCAGTTCCCGGCTGTGTGGCTTCCCTGGTGGCTGAAGCGATAAAGAATCTGCCTGCAATCCAGGAGCCACAGGAGACGCAGGTTTGATCCCTGGGTTGGGAAGATCCCCTTGAGGAGGGCATGGCGACCCCCTCCAGTATTCTTGCCTGGAGAATCTCATGGACAGAGGAGCCTGGCAGGCTATAGTCCAGGAGTTGCAAAGAGTGGGACATGACTGAAGCAACTTGGCACTCACACACTGGTGTATGGAGAAACCCCCCTTTTAAAAATGAATCAGTGTTAAGGCCAAACAATCCTTAGTTTCACTTTCTAAGCCATCCTGCAATGTTATTTCTCTTGAGTGTCATGTCAGTTTTGGATTTCAGAGCTCCCAGTTTGAAAACTATTTTTATGTGCACAATAAACTCTTACTAATTATTTTTATTGATCTAATGCTTTTAATTTTGCTCTTCCTGGGTTTTTGACACACTGTTTAAAATGCACATTTCATTGTGACACTTCTCTGATTAAAAAGACTCAAGTATCTTCAGAGTCTAGAGGATAAAATGCAGAGCCCTTGGAGGGGCTGCAAGTCTGTGATCTGATTCTTGGTGGATTCAGTTGTCTCGTCTACAAGGACAAAGATGTCCCAAAGCTGGGAAGCTCCCTGGATGGACCTCTGAGATCTGTGTACCATTTGTGCCATTGACAAAATCTGGTTACCTTTTTACCCGTTCTGGAAGCGCTCCAGGTATCAGCTCTGAGAAGCAGGTTCTAAGCACTTAATCTTTATTATCTCATTTCATCCACCTCATTGCCGGATGGGATAATTATCACTATAATTCCCAGCTCATTATTGATGAGAGGTAGGCGCAGAAGTTTAAAACGTGCCTGTGGTCATATGGCATTTTCTTTCTCCACTGGATTTGAAATTTCCAAGGTAGAGACAGTTCAAGTTTAATAATTAACCAGTGTAGCCGTAATGTCTGCTGAGGAGATGAAAAGTTCACCAATAACACGTCAGATACCTGCTTCAGCCTCACCACTTTCTATAAAGTCAGAGCACTGTGACAACTTCACACTGATTTTGCCGGAATGTGTCTTACTTCCAAAGAACTTTTGGCCCTTCTTCCTTTGGTTTGCTGTGTTGCTGTGAATTTGTGAATCTAAACATGGCTTAATACCGGATAGTGTCAGGTTTCAACTCTGAATTTCCAACCTTAGGGGCTGGCTGTAGGCGTGACAGTTCCGCAACCCTGAGTCCCACGTCTACCAGGCAGATTCAAGTTCCTCCTGCGATCGTTGCACACAGTGTTTGGTGAGGTTCAGTGAGCATTTTAGTAAAGGACTAACAAGTTAGTCTTGGGATTTGGACATCAGCAAGGGTAGCAGGTTTCCCTGGTGGCTCGGATGATAAAGCGTCTGCCTACAGTTTGGGAGACCTGGGTTCGATCCCTGTGTTGGGCAGATTCCCTGGAGAAGGAAATGGCAACCCACTCCAGTATTCTTGCCTGGAGAATCCCATGGACAGAGGAGCCTGATGGGCTACAGTCCATGGGGTCGCAAAGAGTCAGACACGACTGAGTGACTTCACACACACAAGGGTAGCAGAGGGCTTCCCAGGTGGCTCAGTGGTAAAGAATTCACCTGCCCATACAGCCCACTGGGTCCCAAAGAACTGGACACAATTCAGTGACTAAAACAACAACAGCAACCACAAAGGTAGGAAGAAACATCTCCAGGTCTATTCAGTGATACCCTACTCTCCACTTAATGATTAACTTGTCTAAGGGCCAGATCACCAAATTTACAAAACATACTGACTTAACAAAATGTGATTTTTAACAGTTTTGACAACATTGCTACTGACTTTAAAGCAAGATTTTAACAACTTCAGTAAGAATTTTTGATTTCCTAAATGTGGAAAATATGTCTGTATGCTCAGTCACTCAGTTGTGTCTGACTCTCTGTGACCCCATAGACTGTAGCCCACTAGCCTCTTCTGTCCATGGAATTTTCCAGGCAAGAATACTGGAGTGGGTTGCCATTTCCTTCTCCAATATGTCTATATATTCTTAACAAATCAGTAAATCGGTGAATTCAGCAAATTAGCCCTATTGCTGAGAAAACTCTTCTGACACCAGTGTGCTTATGAATTTGAACTCCAGGAGGACATAGAACATGGGTATCTTGTTTAGTGTTGTTTTCTTAATGCTCAGCTGTGTGCCTAGGACATAATTAATTGAATAAATCTTTGTTGAATACATTAATAAATGTGTATATGAAATTGTGGTTGACTGTTGTGCAGAAACACATTAAAATGAGCATAGGCTATGGCAGTTTTCAGGCTTGTGAAAATGTTGGTTAATATTACTATTTTGTTATATTACTTTTAAAGTTGTATTAAACATACTTGAATTAGGTGAGCTATAGCTCCTTATAAAAATACAATAAAATATAAACATGAGTTTCTAAGCTTAAGTTTAGTGATCATAACTCATAGATTATTTTAATAGATATTTCAATTTGGCAATAGTGCAAGCATATGTGCTAACTTGCCTCAGTTGTGTCTGACTCTTTGCGACCCCCCAGGACTGTAGCCCACCAGATTCCTTTGTCCATGGGATTCTCCAGGCAAGAATACTGGAGTAGGTTGCCATGCCCTCCTCTGATCTCCCCAATCCAGGGATTTAACCTGTGTCTCTTACATTTCCTGCATTGGTAGGTGGATTCTTTACCACCAGCAATAGTGGTAAAGAAGCCCTCAGCAGTAGTATTTACCCAGAAAACCAGTTATAATGATTTGGAAATTAAAGAAAAATCATGAACTTCAGTATGTATACTTAATCCATTCTCTTAGGCAGCGTAATGGCTTAATCAGTAGATGGTTGGAAGTTAGGAAGACAAAACACATTTTGTTAATGTGTTACACAATTTGTCTCATTTTCATGTGAAGGACTGAATTGTTGCCTAGACTTAGAATCATCATATTCAAACAATATGGTTGTGATGATTGATTACACAATTAGCTTTATTACCAAGACAAATTGTGATCTTCTGATAAAGTGCTTTGTTTTGGATAATAGAGGGTTATTTCAGCCTGAAGGAAGGAGGTAAGCAATGGAATGCCAAGTTGTCTTATTTTATGTAAGATCTAACTGAACTAGTCATGAAACATAACATCATTTCCTATTTTTCAACCTCTGGTAAAGTCAATTATACTCTATCAAATTGCCCCCTGTAGTTTATTATGACAACTAAGAACAGATGCATGGCTGTCTTACTGTTGTTAGATAGAGATCTAAAGGCTCAGTCAAAGCTCAACATCTTGTTATTCAACCTGGAATGATTATTGTTTCTTTAAAGAGAAAGATAAGCAAAATCCTTGAACAACTGTATATTTGAGTGAGGGGTACAATGATGAAAAATAGAGGCTCCATGAATGAGAAAAACCAGGCAAAGCACATGTATATTCATTAAATTATATGCTGTTATTTTCATATTCACCTATGGTTTTCTGCATCAATTTAAAAATGTGAATCTAGGTTTGAAAGTTTCATTGAAAGCTTGCTTCTAGGTATAAGTAATAATATCTAAAAAAAAAAAAATCCATTGAACTTATGCCAGCTGTGAGGTTGACCATTGTGTATTTTTGGGGGGTTTTCCAGGTGTTGTTTTGTTCAGTCATTAACTCATGTCTGACTCTTTGTTACCCCATGGGCTGTAGCACGCCAGGCTTCCCTGTTCCTCACTGTCTCCCATTTGCTCAAATCCATGTCCATTGAGTCAGTGATGCTATCTAACCATCTCATCCCCTGCTGCCCTCTTCTCCTTTTGCCTTCAGTCTTTCCCAGCATCAGGGTCTTTTCCAATGAGTTGGCTCTTCGTATCAGGTGGCCAAAGTATTGGAGCGTTAGCTTCAGCATCAGTCCTTCCAATGAATATTCAGGGTTGAATTCCTTGAGGATGGACTAATTTACGGCCTCTAATCACCAGCAGGTGTGTCAGATTTCCAGCCCATCTTCCAGTGTTTCTCTAAGACGCTGCTTTTTCTTATTTACGTAACTTCTTTTTCAATATTGCATTGTCCTCTCAGGCAGTTACTTCCCTTGCAAAACCACATTCCCAGAAAATTCATACTCTCCTCTTTCTAATAATAAACTAATACCAATAGCAATAATAATAATAATGAGAATCATCAACATGTGTGAGCTTACTTAATATGTACTAAAGCACAATTTTACTGAATTACCTGTAATTCTCTAGTTTAATTTTCACTGTAAACCTATGGGGTAGGTGCTATCATTATTTCTTTTTTTTTTTTTTTAATTAATTTTTTTTTTTTTGGTCATACATTGATATGAATCAGCCATAGATTTACACGTATTCCCCATCCCGATCCCCTCTCCCACCTCCCTCTCCACCCGATTCCTCTGGGTCTTCCCAGTGCACCAGGCCCGAGCACTTGTCTCATGCATCCCACCTGGGCTGGGGATCTGTTTCACCATAGATAGTATACATGCTGTTCTTTTGAAATATCCCACCCTCACATTCTCCCACAGAGTTCAAAAGTCTGTTCTGTATTTCTGTGTCTCTTTTTCCGTTTTGCATCTATAGGGTTATCGTTACCATCTTTCTAAATTCCATATATATGTGTTAGTATGCTGTAATGTTCTTTATCTTTCTGGCTTACTTCACTCTGTATAAGGGGCTCCAGTTTCATCCATCTCATTAGAACTGATTCAAATGAATTCTTTTTAACGGCTGAGTAATATTCCATGGTGTATATGTACCACAGCTTCCTTATCCATTCATCTGCTGATGGGCATCTAGGTTGCTTCCATGTCCTGGCTATTATAAACAGTGCTGCGATGAACCGTGGGGTGCACGTGTCTCTTTCAGATCTGGTTTCCTCAGTGTGTATGCCCAGAAGTGGGATTGCTGGGTCATATGGCAGTTCTATTTCTAGTTTTTTAAGAAATCTCCACACTGTTCTCCATAGCGGCTGTACTAGTTTGCATTCCCACCAACAGTGTAAGAGGGTTCCCTTTTCTCCACACCCTCTCCAGCATTTATTGCTTGTAGACTTTTGGATAGCAGCCATCCTGACTGGCGAGTAATGGTACCTCATTGTGGTTTTGATTTGCATTTCTCTAATAATGAGTGATGTTGAGCATCTTTTCATGTGTTTGTTAGCCATCTGTATGTCTTCTTTGGAGAAATGTCTGTTTAGTTCTTTGGCCCATGTTTTGATTGGGTCATTTATTTTTCTGGAATTGAGCTGCAGGAGTTGCTTGTATATTTTTGAGATTAATCCTTTGTCTGTTTCTTCATTTGCTATTATTGTACTAAAGCACAATTTTACTGAATTACCTGTAATTCTCTAGTTTAATTTTCACTGTAAACCTATGAGGTAGGTGCTATCATTATTTCTTTTTACAAAAAAAAATTAAATTACTTAAACAGATTTCTTCTCATGGAGGCTATTATTACTATAATATGCTATAAATATACCATCATCTCTGGCCGCTGTTTCCTTATTTTTTTAATCTTGACTATGGCAATGGTTGGAGAAGGAACTGGCAACCTACTCCAGTATTCTTGCCTGGGAAACCCATGGGCAGAGGAGCCTGCCTGGTGAGCTACAGTGCACGGGGTCGCAAAAGGATTGGACACAACCTGTCGACCAAACAACATGGCAATGGTTGGGCTTCCCTGGTGGCTCAGTGATGAAGAATCCATCTGCCACTGCAGGAGATATGGATTTGATCCCTAGATTGAGAAGATCCCCTGGAGGAGGAAATGGCAACTCGCTCCCGTATTCTTGCCTGGGAAACCCTGTGGACAGAGGAGGCTGGCGGGCTACCATCCTTGGGGTGGCAAAGAGGCAGACATGACTTAGCAACTGAGCAACAACAACAACAAATAGTCAACTAACAATATTGTGATAGTTTCAGGTGAGCAGCAAAGGGACTCAACCATACATATACATGTATCCATTCTCCCCCAGCCTCCCTTCCCATCCAGGCTGCCACAGAGCATTGAACAGAGTTCCATCTGCTATACAGTAGTTCCTTATTAGTTATCCATTTAAAATATGGCAATGTGTATATGCCTATCCCATTTGTTGTTCAGTCGCTCATTCGTGTCCAGCTCTGCAAGCCCATGGACTGCAGCATGCCAGGAGTTTGCAAACTCCCGGAGTTTGCTCAAGCTCATGTCCATTGAGTTGGTCATATCATCCAACAATCTCATCATCTGTTGTCCCCTTCTCCTCCTGCCTTCAATTTTTCTCAGCATCAGGGTCTTTTCTAATGAGTCAGCTCTTCACATCAGGTGGCCAAAGTATTGGAGCTTGAACTTCAGCATCAGTCCTTCAGCATCAGTCCTTCCAATGAATATTCAGTATTGATTTCCTTTAGGACTCACTGGTTTGATCGCCTATTCCATCCTCCCTAACTGTCCCTTCTCCCTAGCAACCATAACTTCATTCTCCAAGCCTGTCAGATTCTTTCTGTTTTGTTAGTAAGTTATTTATATCATTTCTTTTTAGATTACACGTATAAGTGGTGTCATATGACATTTCTCCTTCTCTGTCTGACTTACTTCACTCAGCATGACAATGTGTAGGTCCATTTATGTTGCTGCTAATGGCATTATTTCATGCTTTTTAATGACAGTAACATTCCATACCTCCATGCACCGGGAAAAAGCAATGGAGACATGGAAATATTACTTGCCATTGCTATGTTGGGAGATTGTAAAGTATTTGAGAACTATCAGCAAGCTTTCTCAAAGCATTTTTATCCATTATGCTGACTTTCAATGAACATGTATTGAATTAATGTAGTGAATTAACATGTGAGTGGGAAGGTGAGCTGTGTTTGCTTATGTTAATGACATGTTGATATCATCTCTCCAAAGAGGAATTTTAATGACAATTGCACATGTCAACTGAAAGTTGCCAGAATGTGTGTTAAATATATCGGCCCAGGTTTGAGGTCTCCAGCTCCGTATCTGGCCCCATTACTCTTTCCTATGTCTCAGTATCCCCTGGGACTTTGAAATCAAGCCGTAGTCACTAGGTCAATGTGTCACATCAGAACAGCTCAGCTCTACATTCTTTTTTTATTTAGTCAACATATATTAGTAAGATTTTATTGTGTGATGGATTTTGGCTAGATTGTTGAGATGCAAAACACGTACAGTTTGTCTTCTCAGGGAGCATCTAACCAAGTTTGCAGACAGGGACCATGTAATCATAAGGATGACAAGTGTTATCAAAGTGGACATGAAGGTTGCTGGGGAGGTAAATTACAGGAGCTCGCCTTACCTGAAGCTTCAGGGAAGGCATCTGGCGGGAAATGGTGTTCCAGAAATGTGCAGGGTGTGTAGGAAACAGCAAAGTGGAGAGAAGGGTCAGGGTGCCGTAGCCACAGCCGTGCGTGTTAGAGGAACTGGCTGGAAGACAGCATGATGGAAGAGCAGAGACAAGGGGGTCTCGGGGTGGAGGGTTTATAACTTAGCACGAGGGTTTTGACTTGGCCACGGGAGGCCACTGAAGCTTTTGAGAAGAGGAGAGCATGAGCAGTGAGGCACCACTGGTCGCTTGCCCGCTCCGGCTTGCCTGCTCCAGATTCACTGGCAGCTCTTGGTGGCTGGGGGATTCCCAGCTCCCTGGTGCATCCAGGCTCCGTCCCCCTCCTGAGGGGCTCTCCTGCCCAGGAACCTCTTTGGCAGTGCGGTGTCTTGTTCAGCCGGTGTGCCAGTCAGCAAGCGTTGGGGCGTTTCATGCTATAACCATCAGTTTTCAACAAAGGAGAGAGAGTATGGAGTTTTTCAGAGAGAAGAAACTGAGGAATCACTCCAAGATCCTTTCAAAAGGGACGTCCTAAAGGGACAGAGCTCTAGTTCCTCCCCCTAGTAATCTACTTATTTGTTTTCTCCTTTCTCTATGGCTTCACTTGTATTTCCAGAATCACATCCCAAATACACTGCCTGCATGAATGTTCTTATCTCGGTGTTTTCTATTTAAGGAGCTTGAATGAAGAGGGTTAGGACTGGAAATCACAATAAAAGCAGACTCTAAGAATAGGGCTCTGGAAATTGGATCATTCACCGATAATAGGGCATCAAGAATGTTGCTGGGCGGTAGGAAACGGGACAGTAATAATCCCCACAGGGTTGTATCATCATAATTACTCTGTCATCCCTGCACATCGACTGAGGTGGAGGCTGCAGCAGAACCAGTAACTTACACCATGACCCCTGTGCCTGAGGCTGGTATGGGGGCCATGGTAATTACATGGATTATGGAGTTGTCTTCTGTTCACTAGCATCCCCTGAAGGCTAAAGAAAGAAGATGACGGGCTCAGATCAACAGCTGTCATTCAGCGAGCACTTTGAAAACTCCTGCAGCCACAGGTCAGGTTATATTTCAAATCTGATAGGAGATGAAAGTCTGACAGAAATGGAATGCACAGTAGTTTGCTCATGCAAAAGTCAGGGTCCTAGTAATAACGTAATAAGACCCTGAGACATGGGATGAGGGCTTTGGGAGGGGGACTTATGATAACTTTGGGCTTCCCTGATGGCTCAGATGGTAAGGATCTTCCTGCAAGGCAGAAGACCTGGGTTTGATACCTGGGTTGGGAAGACCCCTGGAGAAGGGCATGGCCACCCATTCCAGTATTCTGGCCTGGAGAATCCCATGGACAGAGGAGCCTGGCGGGCCAGCCCACCAGGCTCCTCTGTCCATGGGATTCTCCAGGCCAGAATATTGGAGTGGGTGGCCATTTCCTTCTCCAGGGAATCTGCTCAACCCAGGATCGAACCCAGGTCTCCCGCACTGCAGGCCTACTCTTTATCATGCTTTTTGTGATCACTTCCCAAACAACCCACCTACACCCAGGTCCTTGTTTCAGGGTTAGTTGGGGAATCCCCACTAACACAGTGTTTGAAAAGGTCCTTCTAGTTGCAATGGGATGTCGAGTGGAAGGGGTAGAAAGACCAGTAAGGGAAGTATTAGTCATCCAAGTCAAAGAAGCTGGTGGCTTAGGTTAGGATTGTGACTGACCCTGGGCCAGTGCTTGGGATGGAATTCACAGCGCTGATTGCATGCTGAGGGGGGGATTGTTTGAATTAATTTCTTACCTGTAATAGTTGTTCCTATTGCTGCCTTCAGACCTGTGTCTGCTCTGGCTCTTAGCATTGCATTTCCAATATTTGGGGAGAAGACGTTTTGCTTCTGAATACATGTCCATTTCTGGGATTTTGTTCTTGATTTTCGTATCCCTCCTGAAGTCAACTATCATGTAGACTTGAATCATTACCTATCAGGTTTCAGGTATGTTCACATGCCTTTTAATCACCTTCCAGCTGCTTCCTGGCTGGTCCATCCTCTTGTTCAACTCAAGTGGTTCTTGCTACTCTGTCTGACTCTTCATGATCAGGCATAAGTAACAGATGATCATCAATTACCTTCCTACCAATGTAAACAAATCACCCCGTCAAGTTGCCTTGATTCATGCAACTATTCAGCACCACTGACACGGATTCGTATCATGTGAGGATGCTTTTGGTGGGATCTGAGTGCTGCTTTTCTCTATGCCTGAGAAAGAGCTTGAGCACTTTAGATGAACTATACTGCAGTTCTGTCTACCTCGCCCCTTAGATTCCACCTCTTGGCTGGAGTGGGTAAGCCTTCTGTTTGGCTGAGAATATAACCCTCTCTCTTCAACTTTCACAACGGCGTGGCAACTCTGTCTTCCTACATCTGGTGCATAAAACATACAGTTCCGGCTCTTCACCACATCCCAAAATATCCGCTTTAGAAGCCCCCGTTAGTGAATCCAGTAAGGATTGACAACAAGCCAGAATCTGATAAAGTTTAACTAAGATCGCTAGTATTTGCAAAGATCTGTATATTTAAGTAGATAATAGTTAAATAGATAATACTTAAATATACAATACATATACTATACATATATAAAATGTTAAATCCCCAAATGATACGATTAGTAATTAAAGGAGAAATGTTACATGTGTCTGAAGAAGCACTATTTTTATGGGTGAGAAACCTAGCTGTTTAGAGAAGTCCACATCCTTTTCTTTTTGGCCACATGGCTAGACTACAATTTGTAGTTTCCCGTGAGGTTAGGAATGGCATGTGACTGAGTTCTAACCAAGGGAATTGTGAGTAAATATGATGCCTCTACCTGTAATTCTGGCTGAAAGTCCCTCAGTCGTGTCTGGCTCTTTGCAACCCCGTGGTCTATACAGTCCATGGGATTCTCCAGGCCAGAATACTGGAGTGGGTAGCCTTTCCCTTCTCCGGGGATCTTCCCAACCCAGGGATAGACCCCAGGTCTCCCACATTGCAGGCGGATTCTTTACCAGCTGAGCCACCAGGGAAGCCCGTAATTCTGGCTAGGTTTCCTATTAGTGCGTCTGTCCATCTGTCCCCTTGGTAAGGCTGGAGTGGAGACTGTCACCGAGGTCACCTTGGAAACGATGCACCAAAGCCCTTTGTCTTCCTGGTCAGTGAATCCCGGCTCTGAGCTGGCCTGTCCCCACCTGTGTCTGCTCGGTACTGTTCCCTGAGCAAGAAACA
Source organism: Cervus elaphus (assembly GCF_910594005.1). Classification (NCBI taxonomy): domain Eukaryota; kingdom Metazoa; phylum Chordata; class Mammalia; order Artiodactyla; family Cervidae; genus Cervus; species Cervus elaphus. Next base: position 11,569,237 of record NC_057841.1, on the reverse strand, counting down.
GACTTTCATGTTTAAACCACTAACATTATTAGTTGATAGCTTACCTGTTTGATACAGTCCACAATAAGTGTTTATTTCAGGCTGGATATTCTAAAGTTCACTTTTTGGAAGATGTGAATTTTAATGGGATCATGAAAGACAGGGAAGGATTTGAATTGGTTGAAGTAGGGGTGGATATTCAAGATACATGATAATACAAAACAGAAATCAAAAAGAACTTCTTGTGCGAATAGGTTTGGAAGGGCTACAAACAAATGAGTTTGGGCAAAGATGAAAGATTTTAAAAATAGTTCAAAGCAGGGAGAATAGGATTGAGCCTGGTTGTGGATGACCTTTAACAGTTGGATGAATATTTTGATTTTATAAGGTTAGCCATACACATATTTTTTAAAAAGTGAAACTTTGCTGACACAATAAAGTAGTGTTCTAAGAAGATTAATCTTGTGATCTTAGTTTGAGGCCAAGATGAGCTTTTCCTGGAAGTCCGAAAAAGAGAACCTCGAAATAGTTTTATGTACTTTACTGAGATCAAAAAAGGGCTTCCCTGGGGCTCAGATGGTAAAGAATCTGCCAGCAATGCGGGAGACCCAGGTTCCATCCCTGGGGTCGGAAGGCCCCCTGGAGAAGGGAATGACAACCCACTCTAGTATTCTTGCCTGGAGAATCCCATGGATAGAAGAGCCTGGCAGGCTACAGTCTTTGTGGTGGTGAAGAGTCAGACAAGACTGAGAAACTAACACTACTACTAACTACTAAGATCAAGAATGTCAGGAAGAATGTAGAAATATTTTAGCTGTGAAGAGAGCTCTTGTCTTCCCATTAGTCAAATTTAAACCCTGAGGATTTTTTCTGTTTTGTAAACAAAAATGAGAAGGCAGAAACAATTGGTTTGAACGCATCTCTGCATACCAAAGAAATTGCCTAATTATTGTTATGAAATGATGGACATGTGTTCTTTAGAATGAAAGTTGCTTGGCCCACTTTTGTAGTGATCCTTTTACTCATTGCATGCTCAGTCTGATGATAAAGTAGTGATCCTTTTACTCATTGCATGCTCAGTCTGATGATAAAGAAAGACAGAAGAACAAAACTGTATGAAATCATAATTGCAGTTGGACCCAAGTGCTTATGAGAAGGGCATAGAATGGATCCTAATGTCACAGAGCTGGGATGCCTGGGCGTTCAGGGAAGTCTTTCTGAGCAGTGGCAGTTACGGTCAGTTATGGTCAGTGTGGGACATGGATTCTTCCTAAGGATCATCAGCTATTTGATAAGGTCATGTGGGTGAGTGGTGCTGGGAAGTATCAGGGGGCAGATGACACACCCCTGTTGTTGTTGTTTAGTCCTTAAGTCATGTCCGACTCTTTGCAACCCCATGGGCTGCAGCACACCAGGCTTCCCTGTCCTTCACTATCTCCTGGAGTTTGCTGAAACTCATGTCCACTGAGTCAGTGATGCCATCCAACCATCTCATCCTCTTTTACTTTATTCTCCTGCCTTTTATCTTTCCCAGCATCAGGGTATTTTCCATTGAGTTGGCTCTTTGCATCAGCATGCATCTTTCCAATGAATATTCAGGGATGGCTTTCTTTAAGATTGACTGGTTTGATCTCCTTGCCGTCCAAGGGACTCTCAAGAGTCTTGTCCAGCACCACAGTTTGCAAGCATCAGTTTTTCGGCACTCAGCCTCTTTATGGTCCAACTCTTACATCTGTACACGACTACTGGAAAAAACATAGGTTTGACTATATGGACCTTTGTCAGCAAAGTGTTATATCTGCTTTTTAATAAGCTGTCTAGGTTTGTCATAGCTTTTCTTCCAAGGAGCCAGTGTCTTTTAATTTCAGGAAACATGAAACCACAGGTAAATTAGGAGGAAATGAGCAATACCTACTTGGCTCATTGAATGCTATTCAGTGCAGAGAAGCAGAGTGTGATGTAAAGGGGTGTGAAGGGAGGACCAGAAACCATAAATCCCAGTTCCAGGTGCACCGATTTAAATCCATTAGAGCTCCCCTGTTTGGGAAACTGCTCAGACAGTGGTTAGAGAAGTGGATAAATAGCACCAGTCTCCTCAGTGATGTACTCAGAGCCATTTAAAATGTTTATTGTCAGGCTGCCTTTAAATTCACCAGGAAAAAAAAGGAAACTCTTGCACCAAACTGATGCACCTTACCTTAATTTCCTTTTAAATCCCCTCCTCTGTGTTTAGCTTAAGACTCCATCTCCTCACTTTAATTCTCACATTACTCATGGTTGATTCTCCTTAAAATAGGTTGGCTTTTAAGCAGGATTACCTGGAAACAATTTAAACAAAATCCTTCATACACAAGCTCAGCTTTTTTGATTTCCAGAGAGTTTCAAAATGATTCGTGTTGCCTCGTTAAATGTTGCACCGGTCAATAAGAACAAGTAAAGATATTGGAAAAGCAAATAAACATCAAATTCTTATTCTAAGGATAAGGAAGGAGGGTCCGTATTCAAGCATTCCTCCCCTCCTCCCTCCAGCAATCCAGAATCTCAAGTTGTAGGCCTTGTGATTGATGCTTACATTTCCTTCCAATGTAATTCATTGATTCCATGAGTCTAGTCCATGCCTTGTTTAAGAAAGAAAGAGTCAGAAAACATTAGGATGTGTGATTTGACATATCTTTTAAATCATTTATTCATCAACTATTTTTTGAATGCCTCCTTTGTATTGGGGTAAGGATGGTCTTTGGTAAACCTCAGTGAGAACCTAGTCATCATTCTTTTACTCGTGAAGTTATGTTAGAATGAGGAAGCAGATGGTGAAGAAGTAATTATGATGAACTGGTGCATGTGTTCTAATGAAGTCATGCAGGGTGGTGATTAGCAGGCAAACAAGAGGAATCTATGCTAATCAATGGCTTAGAAGTGTTCTCCCTGAGAAATTGATGCTTAAGTTGAGACGTGGAGGAGCAGTGGAATTAGCCAGAAGAAGGTGATGAGAAGAGAGATGTTCTTGGCAGAAAGAAGATTACTGGCAAAGAAAACGAACAGTTTAGTGAGATGGAGGAAGCGAAAGAATTTCAGTGCATCTTGAGAATAAAATCTGTGTTAGGAAATCCAAAGAACTGAAACTGAAGATGAATCTGGAGGCGTTGGCTGTATGGTAAACCCAGGTCCTTATGTTGAATTTTATCTCAAGAGTGAGGAAAATCCACTGGAGGGTTTCGAGCAGGAAGAGCCATGATGTTGTAAGGTGGAGATGGTTAGACTGGGAAGCCTGGCAGTTACCATGTTAGTACATGTGGGAGATGATGGGCGTCTGTACCAGCGTGGCAAAGTTGTCAAGGAGCAGAGAGGTAACACCCATAACGTCACCTGTTAGCGTTTAGTTATCTTCCTGGTAGGAGAAGGACATGGCAACCCACCGTGGTCTTCTTGCCTGGAGAATCCCGTGGACAGAGGAGCTTGGTGGGCTGCAGTCCATGGGGTCGCATGGAGTCAGACATGCCTGAAGCGACTTAGCATGCATGCATGCTTTGGAGAAGGAAATGGCAACCCACTCTGGTATTCTTGCCTGGAGAATCCCTGGGATGGAGGAGCCTGGTGGGCTGCCATCTGTGGGGTCGCACAGAGTCAGACATGACTGAAGTGACTTAGCAGCAGCAGCAGCTTCCTGGTGGCAAGACCGGAAGTCTGTTCTGTAGACTCCTGATCTGTGATGCTGTCACTGATTCATGGCGTGTTATCCTTTATCCATTAATCTTAGGCACTTTTAGTTTTTTTTTAAAAGATTTTATTTGTTTGCTTGTTTATTTGTTTATTTGTGGCTGAGCTGGTCTTCATTGCTGCCCCAGCCTTTCTCTAGCTGCAGTGAGCAGGGGTACTTTCTAGTTGCTGCGCTCGGACTTCTCACCGCTGCGGCATCTCTTGTTGCAGATCACGGGCTCTAGGGCGTGCGGGCTTTGTTAGTTGCAGCTCCCCACCTCTAGAGCACAGGCTTAACAGGTGTGGCGCAGACTTAGTTGCCCCGGAGCATGTGGGATCTTCCTGGACCAGGGATTGAAGCCAAGTCTCCTGCAGTGGCAGGTGGATTCTTTACCCCGAGCCATCAGGGTCTGGTCTTTGACATTTTAAAAATACGTGCCTGGTTGTCATACCAGTCTCTTGGCATAGAAAGCTAGGACATGAAGTTCCTGTAAGGAGATTTTCTGTCATGTGAATCACTAAGAGCGTTCATTACCCAGGTCACTGTTATCAGTAACACCCTAAAATAACCTGCTGGTCTTTTAAGGATGTAGGAATAGTTCTGTAGAAGTTGAAATGAACTAGCAGGTGAGAATGACAACATATTCAATTTTGTGCAGCTTGTCACATTTTCCCTTGGGGCAGACTGCACTGGAGGCGACTTTAAAAAATAGAATAGAGGATAATATTCATCAGATGTGAATTTATTTGCATCTCTCTTGGGGTCCGGAGACCAAGCGACTCTCTTATGTTGTGGGCTAAGTTTTCCGCTGGTTTTTGGTATAGAAATATGTCTATCTTTTGTCTTTCCAGAAGGAAATTCCTAACCAGGGTATTTAAAAGGCCCAATTCTTGGTGGTGTTAATAAAATTTAGGCAGGAAAAGAGGCTCAGACATCAAGAACAGATTTGTGGAGACCGTAGGGAAGGGGAGGGTGGAATGAATGGAGAGAGTTGCATTGAAACATCCACAGTACCCTGTGGGAACAGCGAGTGGGAAGTCGCTGAATACCACAGGAGCTCAGCCTGGTGCTCTGAGACCACCCAGGGAGGCAGGATGGGGGTGGGAGGGTGGTTCCAAGGCAGGGGACCTGTGTGTGCTTGTGGCTGGCTCACGCTGATGTATGGCAGGAACCAACACAATACTGTGAAGCAATTATCCTCCAATTAAAAAAAAAAACACATTTATTCCTAAGAAACCAAACAACCAGTTCAACATTCAGATACTTTGAGGATCTATATAAAAAAAGGCTAACATCCCTTTTATGTTTATTTTTCTGTTGTGAAAATGTTACTAAGAGTTATTTTTATTCTTGTAGTTAAACGCCTTTAGCATCATCTGAGTGTTGTCAGGGTTCTTACTTGTGCGGTTTAGGTCATATTGCACACATTAGCCATGTCAAATAGGACACTGTTCTACATCTTGTTCAGTCTGCTCCAGGGGCCAGGATTTTATGGTAACAGAGGCTCCATCTTCCTATAGAAAGTGCCCGTCAAGGGGATCAGAGTCAAAGCCTCTGAAAACCCAAAGCCTCCCAACTAGTTCTGTGCTTGATTAAGGCTAGAATTTGTTGTTATTTAGTCGTTCAGTCTTGTCTTATTCTTTGCAAACCCATGGACTTTAGTCCACCAGGCTTTCACCAGTCCATGAGGTTTTCCAGGGAAGAATACAGGAGTGGGTTGCCATTTCCTTCTCCAGGGGATCCTCCCGACCCAGGGATGGAACCCGCATCTGTTACAGCTTCTGCATTGGCAGGTGAATTCTTTACCGCTGAGCTGCCTGTGAAATATCTCTGGGAGGGAAGGAAGTACAATTTTAAGTCTTCTCCTCGGAGTTTAAAGTTTTGGTTTTAATATGACAGTAAAATGAGTTGATACATCTGCTTTGGGTGAGCAGAGAGCCAATTCCGGGGAGGAAAGTCCTCTGCATTTGGGGCACTGACACAGTGAATTTCTATTTGCACGGCTCAGAAAGAATTTTCCCCAAACCAAAGCTAGCTGGCTTTCTGACATTTCCAGTTTTCCTTTAAGGCTTTGGAATAGAAATATTTCTTAACCTAACTATTACTACTCTCTATCATGGTAGTAAGTTTTAAATTTGATATTTTCTGTGATATCAGCAGCTATTTTCTTCCTCAAGGTTGTGCCTTGAAGTTAAGGCCTAAAAATATGTTTCTGTTACTCTATATGCAAATTTATTTTTGTGTTTAAAAATTTCCAAAGAGATTGAGTAATTGAAAGCTTTTCGGAATTTTAATGCAATTCTTATCAGAAAAGTGGCATTTATTTTCCTGGGAATGATGGTTTGTCATAGCAAATGTCTCAAGGTTCTCCATTTTCTTTGCAGGTAGTGGAAACAGGTAGATGTATTTATAGTTCATTTACAAAGGGACATTTTTGTCATCAAGTCACCAAGGCAAAGAAAGGCAACTGGGAAGGATAACGATCAACAGGGAGACGTCTAGGGTCAGATTGCTTAGGTTTTAAGGCTTGGTCTAGACCTGACTAGCTGTGTGACCTTAGACAAAATGCTAAACTGTCTGTCCTTCAATCCACTCAGCAGAAAACACAATGTATGTTTGCTACATTTATTAATTTTCTATAATGACACAGTGTTGTAAAAAACTTGGTATGTTCTCTTGGTATGGTAATGGGGAATTTATTATCTAGTACGACTTCAAATACTGTTTAATGATTTTGGTTCTGAAGTTAAGAAATTTGAAGCCTGTTAAAAGTTCTGCCACTTGTTTCCTTTGCAGTATTTCTCTTTATTGCATAAAGCAGCGAGACTCTTATTTTTAAAGGAAAATTTTCAGAGCAAGATCACCTCGAAGTAAATGTGCGCAGCATACTAAGAGCTAAATACATTGACACCCTATTTAAAGCAAAAGTCAGTGTATAATATAACAAGAAGAACCAGAGGTCGCATTCACTGGCCAGGCCTCCCTCTCAGCACAGTTTATACATGAGCTCATTTGGTCACCACGCCAACTAACCAAACCAGACTGGTATCCAGCCCATTTTACAGAGGTGGAAACTGAGGCACAGAGGGCAGGTAAGTTTTCCAGGCCACACACAGAGTAGCTCATGGTACCGGGTTTTACACCCAGGCTAACTCCATCTCTGACCCACTTAAAACTAAGCATCACACATAAGTCAGTTCAGCAAATATTTATCAATGATATAGTTTTCTCAAGGTTCTAGACAATTCCATTATGTTCTCATATGTAGAAATGAAAGAGAATTAGTATATGGATTTACCTTTAAGGTAAAGATTTTAGAATCTGACGTATATAACATTTTGCATTTAATTAAGGTGATAATATATGCATTTCCTGTATAACTTTGCAAGACATAATCTTTGAGGGACGGATGTCAGTGCATGATAATAACATTCATGTATCTCATCTTCAAAGGAACTCGTTGTTCTGTTGATCAGTCACATCCAACTCTTTGCGATCCCACGGGCTGCAACACACCAGTCTTCCCTGTCCTTTGCCGTCTCACAGAGCTTGCAAACTCATGTCTATTGAGTTGGTGACAAGATCCAACTATTTTGTCCTCTGTTGTCCCCTTCTCCTCCTGCTTTCAATCTTTGTCAGCATCAGGATCTTTTCTAATGAGTCAATTGTCACACCAGGTGACCAAAGTATCAGAGCTTCAGCATCAGTCCTTCCAATGAATATTCAGGGTTGATTTCCTTTAGGATTGACTGGTTTGATCTGCTTGTAGTCTAAGGAACTGTCAAGGGTCTTCGACACCACAGTTCAAAAACATCAGTTCTTTAGCGCTCAGCCTTCTTTATGGTCCAACGCTCACATCCATACATGACTACTGGAAAAACCATAGCTTTGACTAGCTAGACCTTTGTTGGCAAAGTAACAAAGTTAACAAAGTAACTCTGCTTTTTAATATATTGTCTAGATTTGTCATATCTTTTCTTCCAAGGAGCAAACTTCTTTTAATGTCATGGTTGCAGCCACTATCTGCAGTGATTTGGGAGTCCAAGAAAACAAAGCCTGTCACTGTTTCCATTGTTTTCCCATCTATTTGCCATGAAGTGATGGGACTGGATGCCATGATCTTAGTTTTCTGAATGTTGAGTTTTAAGCCAGGTTTTTCACTCTCCTCTTTCACTTTCATCAAGAGGCTCTTTAGTTCCTCTTCGCTTTCTGCCATAAGGGTGGTGTCATTTGCGTATCTGAGGTTATTGATATTTCTCCCAGCAATCCTGATTCCAGCTTGTGCTTCATCCAGTCTGGCATTTCCCAGGATGTACCCTGCATATAAGTTAAATAAGCAGGGAATGATATACAGCCTTGACGTTCTCCTTTCCCAATTTGGAACCAATCCGTTGTTCCATGTCTGGCTCTAACGGTTGCTTCTTGACCTGTGTACAGACTTCTCAGGAGGCAGATAAGGTGGTCTGGTATTCCCATCTTGGAAAATTCTTAAAGAACTCATTACCCACCAATATCAGTTTAACTTGGAATAGTGAATGCAAATTGACGAATCTGTTACTTGTGCTTCCCAGGTGGTGCATGTGGGAAAGGACCCACCTGTCAATGCAAGAGACGCGGGTTCAGTCCCTGGGTCAGGAAGATCCCCTGGAGGGGGGCATGACAACCCACTCCAGTATTCTTGCCTGGAGAATCCCATGGACAGAGGAGCCTGGCAGGCTGCAGTCCGTGGGGTCGCACAGAGTCGGACACGACTGCAGTGACTTACACACAATCTGTTACTTACATGTGGATTGCCTGTTTAGATTTTGAGTTAAATTATAAAGAGGAGAGACATCAAAGGACATTTGGATGCTAGACGAGAACAGCGTGATGGTGTTTTTGGTTGGTTGGGGCCACTGTATTTATATTCTGGGGGATACTAAGCATTTGAGAGCATAAGAGAGTGAGAGGCACCCAGACAAGTATTTATTTTGGCTGTCAAATTCCTTTACTTAAAAAAATTAATTAACTTAGAGATTTTTTTTTTTGATGTGGACCATTTTTTAAAAGATTTCTTTTAGTGAACCATTTTTAAAGTCTTTATTGAATTTGTTGTAATATTGCTTCTATTTATGGTCTGGATTTTTGGCTCTGAAGCATGTCAGATCTTAGTTCCCTGACTAGGGATTGAACCCCGACCCCTGCCCTGAAAGGTGAAGTCTTAACCACTGAGATACTGGGGAAGTCCCACCATTATTTTTTTCAAAGCATTTTCTAGGGTAATGTTTCTGGTTTAGATATTACAGAGTGAGAGCACAGGGTTGTTAAAATGGAGGGACGACTTAAAACTGTTGAAATTCTTTCTGTTTATTCTTTATTGATGTATAGTTGATTTACAATGTTAATTTCTGCTCTGCAGCAATGTGACTCAAGTATGCAGCCACATACATTCTTTTTCATATCCTTTTCTATTATGGTTTATCCCAGAAGGATATTGTTCCCTGTGCTATATAGTAGGACCTTGTTCTTCCACACTGTATATAATAGCTTGCATCTACAAAACTGTTGAGATTTCTGCTTAATTCTTACTATAATTTTGTTATTGAGGGATTTTGTACCCTTTGCAATTAATGTGGGTTGAAATTAATTGTTGAAATTGTGTGACCAGCTAAGCCAGAGACTGTGGTATTTTCTAAGAAAAGCCAAAAGCGACTATTATCCAAATATTAGGTTTGCCAAATAGTAGCAGATTTTCTCAGTTGCTCTTCCCTATATCCTAGTCAGGATTAATAGTGATAAATATATTATTTAAGCTCTCTTAGCAGAAAACAAATTTGGCATGAAAGAGCACTAACATAAAAACTTTTCAGGAAATGAATCATTATTTTGATTATACTCTAGATTTCCTGATGGGAGCACCATTACTGGAAAATATTCAGTAAGTTAAAAGAAGTGAAAATTATTGTTTTGAGCATTTCATTAGATTCTCAATTTCCTGATAGAATCACTATTCTTGAGAGAATCCCATCCATAAGAAGAACAGGGTGATTTCAAAGATTTATCAAGACCTTTCTTCTGTAGAGAGTCAAATGATTTTCTTGTCAAGTAAATACTTCATGACATAGTTAAAAATAACTGTTGGAAAATACTGACTAATGCAGGGTTTGGGATGCAAACGACACCCAAAGCTATCACTGATGGGGCTTGGCTTTCCGAGTGTTATTTCATAGGATCTTTCATTTCCATTTATCAGATGCCATTCCCTGTGCGGGTTCTGTATTACAGCTGTTTCTTTGCAACTGTGACAGAAGACGGTGTCAGCCTCCGCTGATGATCTCAAGTCCCCGTGGACCACGCGGGTGCAGAGAGGAAGGACATGCATTTTTATGTCGTGGGGTAATGAGCATCTTTCTTTCCACCTGCAATTTTCACTGCGGTCCTTTGTTTGCCTGTTGATCGCAAACAATCCTTCCCACCTGACATTCTGTCTCACCGGGCCCTTTTTTCTTCCTCTACATTGCAGCCCAGGATGACTGTGGAAATTCGAAATGAATATGAAAATAGAATTCCGACTTGGTGACATAGAAAAATAATGATGAAGGTAAATGATGAGCCCAGTTGTGATGTATTATTTAGAAACCTTGCGTTGCTTCTGGGAGGCTCTTCCCCCCAAGGACCCAGAAGACGTGACAATAGGAGACGCGGTGATGGGCGGATGGAAGAAGATCATGTGAAAGATGCTTTTTTTTTCTCAGATGCCTTTGTGTGCTTGCCCAGGGGTCAAGAAAGGAAAAAGAAAAAAAAAAAAACAACCCTGTCACCCGCATGACTTGTAATCATTACACCACTCCAGATAATTGTGCCTTGTTGGTCATCGGTCATTAATTATTTTGTCTGTTTGTCAGGAATCATTTGCTACATGCTCATTGCTCTTTTGCCTTCTTTGTGTGAATGGTCTTCTGTTTTATTTCATTAATGATACTCCTATGCGCTCTAAGGAGACTTGGAAACAAAGATGCATGTTTATACAGCAGCTGGGTCTGGCTTTCAGTGTAAAGGCAGAGACAATTCAAAGAGCTATTTTAAAGCAAGAAACTGTCCTTGCTTCTACAGTGTTGAAGAGATAAGAATGCATTCATTTTGCCCGTAGAAACCCCAGGTAATTCTGGAGTATAATTAGAACCTTTTCAGGAAGATTCTATTGTGCCTGTACTGCCATATCATTGATATAGAACCTATAAAAATGGGTGTTTTTTTAATTAAACAATGGAAACAGGTTGTCCCTAGGTAAACGGCCTCCAACGTCATCACCACTTTACTTTTTTGTATTATCCTCCTTCTCCTTCGTAAAAATTACTCAGTTAAAAGGATTTTCTTAAGAATATTCTCTAGGAAATTGGAGATTGCTCCTGTTGGCTCAGTGGCAAAGAATCTGCCTGCCATTGCAGGAAAAGCAGGAGACGGGGGTTCAATCCTGGATCAGGGAGATCCCTTGGAGAAGGGACTGGCAAGCCACTCCAGTATTCTTGCCTGGGAAATCCCATGGACAGAGGAGCCTGGGGGGCTATTGTCCATAGGGTCATGGACATGAGTGAGCATGCACCCTCATATCTAGGTTTTGGCAGCTCTAAGTTTAGGCAGCCATTCCCTTAATGCCCCCATCCGGCATCTGAAGGGACAAGTGACCACGCGAGTGGTCAGTGGTGAACTGACATGCGGGGTGTTCGTTCATTTATAAATGGGGCTGGAGTCTATTTCAAGCAGACGATCAGAGTCTGCTTTGAGGTGCGGTGTGAGTGATATCCATCAAAGTGACCACTTGCCAGATGCTGGCAGGCGGGATTGCCTTTAACACCAAATAATAAAATGAGGTGATAAAAGTGGAAGTATTAAAGGAGACAGCACTCGGGGAATGATGGAAGAGCAATCCAGAGGAGATAAGGCGCTCGCTAAAGGTTAACCTGACCCACTGATGAAGAAAAATTAGGACGAGAAGAACCACGAGACAGTGCAAGGGTGCTGTTATGCACAAATGGAGTGTTTAGGGGAAGACATAAATTGGGAGGAAGGAAGGTCCTTCTCAGGACTGTGTTAGGAAGTATCTTTTAGAGTAGTTTAATATCACTATAAAAAGATAACTAACCTATGATGTATTTAGTCAGAGACTAAGAAGTAACTTATAATTGCTGCTAATGATTTTATTTACACAGAAATACTGAGATTCTATATAATACTGACAAATAAAAGGGAGATAGTGGAGGACGAAGCGCAGCACAGTGGACGGAGGAGCCTGCATGCTGCAGTCCATGGAGTTGCAGAGTCAAAGAGCCAGACGACACTTAGCGACTAAACGACAACAGCGAAAGAAACTGTAGAGTGTGCTGGCATTCTACGTTTCTTTATTTTTGGGGAGGAGACACTTCAATAGAAGGACAAAAGCTACCATCTATATCTTTCCCAATTGTGTTCCCACCCAACACTAAAAGCTGGGAATGCTCAAGCAGGAAGCTATGAAATAGCGGGCGTGATAATATTCCTGGTCCAAGAGAACTGTGGGCGCAGCCCCCTGGGGGGGATCACTGCAAGAGGGCATGGTTCTGCTTGGCCAAGGGGGTGTCGGTCAGCACAACCACACTTCCAGGGCAGGAAGCCTCAGCAAGGGTGCTCCAGAGAATGACTCGGGTGCCTTGACTCTCAGAGCACAGAGAAGCAGCTGGGAATTCGACAGCTTGGTCCCTGGCCTCAGGTGGTTTCATTCCCAGACTCCTATGATAGTTTCCTTTCTTGGAAGCCTAAAATCAGCCTGATAACCAGTGAGACAAAAAAGGCTCAGACGCATATACCAAAAGCTGCGTGCAGGTGTGCTTAAGTCACTAAGTTGTGTCCGACTCTGCGATCCCATGGACTGTAGACCACCAGGCTCCTCTGTCCATGAGATTGCCCAGGCAAGAATACTGGAGTGTACTAGAAGCTAGAGGTGCATAACTGCTGCAGTCAGCCTATTCATGCCTTAAGTATTGTTTCTAAAATAATTGTGTGTGTGTGTGTTAGTTGCTCAGCAGTTTCCGACTCTTTGCGACCCCATGGACTTTAGCCCTTTAGGCTTCTCTGTCCATGGGATTCTTTAGGCATAAAGTAATTAGCCTCCAACTAATAAAAAAAAAAAATAAAACTAGCAACAGAGAACCTCACTCATGAGAAAAAAAAAAAAAAGAATGTTGGAGTGGGCCACCTACATTGTAGGCAGATTCTTTACCATCTAAGCCATCAAGGAAACCCCTTCTAAAATAATTATGTACTATAAAATGATGACTAGTGGTTTTGAAACTATGGATTTCTATTTGGGGAAAAGAATACAGATGAATAAATCTATGTATGTTTTAGAAGCTGTGAAGTTTAATTTTATTTCCATCTTGAAGTTTGGAGGCATAATCCTTGTGGTATTTGTTTGTTTCTTTAAGAAGTCCTCCGTTAGGGCTTTTCTTTCTAATTGGTTTCCCCCCATCTTTCGTGATTGCAGTAATTGTGTGAGTGTTTCTACAGCTGGAATTCAGGGCACATTCATTCATTTAATATCCTGTTATGGAGTGTCTGCCAAGTGCCTCTGGGGGACAGAGATGAATACAGCAGACCGAGCTCTGATGGAGCTTGTTTTCCAGTGGGCGAGAGAAACAACCAGAAAGCAAGTAAATGCACAACATAAAATTGGGAGGTAATCAGAGCTGGAAGGAAAGCCCAGGGCCTGCAGAGCGATGTGGTTGGGGAGGTGTTACGTTTGATCCCATATTCAGGGCAAGCCTATCTCGTTGAAACAGGGGACTGCAGCGAGGGAAGGAATGCTTTGCTAAGATCCGGGGAATAAATTTTCTCAGAAGATTGGCTTCCTGTGGTTTAACCTAAAAGATCATAACTGCACCCTACGTCTAATGTCCTTTCCTACTTTCTCATGAGTCTATATTTGAGCTTCGGTGAATCATTTTGGGGACCTATACTGTTGGCTTATATTGTGTGGGCAATAAATTCCTTAGATCACAGCTTGCAGATTTCTCTCTCATTTTGACCATGGGATCTATTCACTCTCATTATAACATCTGTGATTTCCTTTTCCAGGGGGATGGCTTGTGATGGAGGGTGGGAGTGGGCATCGTGGTAGGCAGATGTGTGAAGTGAAAAAGGTGTGTACTTGCATCGTGAGCTTTTATTTCCAGATCAGAATTAATCACAAAGCAAGATTTGTATTAACGATTGGTTTTGCAGAAGGGGCAAGGGATTAAAAGGGCTGAGGAACAATATTATAGTCCCCCTCAAACAGATCGTCATTCTCTTAGTTTTATTTCATGAAAAATTCCTAAACCAATGAACACTCCCTTGGAAGAATTATACTGTCAGAACCATTAGTATTTTATTGCAGTTGTATAAATTCTTTAAGTTCTCCTAGCAGTCCACCCAGCCTGACCCAGTACTGAATTACTTGGGGAAAAATTGATATGTTTTCATGCTACTCATAAAGTAATCTGTATTTTCAGAGACTCACAGTGGCCTACTTTACTTGGGAGTTTACTCTAGAGGTTTGTTTGAATTTGTTAAAAGTTTGGGGAAAATAACCCAACTCTTAGCTGTAAGATAGATCCAGAAAATGAAATATGTTGTATTTTATGTATAATTCACGTGTTCAAGGTGCCCAAGGTATGAAGGACCCATGAGGACGCCTTGTGATACAAGATCTTCTCATCTTTAACCAAATATTGCTTGTTCTTCCACTCTTGTGATGGTGTGCCAATTCCAAAAAGTCACACTGGGGACTTCCTGGTGGTCCTGTGGTTATGACTTCACTTTCCAATGCAAGGTGTGCAAGTTCAATCCCGAGTAAGATGCCACATGCCTCTCGGAAGAAAAGCCAAAACACAAAACAGAAGCAATGTTGTAACAAATTCAATAAAAATGTTAAAAAATGGTCCACATTCACAGACAAAAAATCTAAAAAAAAAGTCACATTGATGTCAAAGTTGAGGAATGTTTCATAACTTCCCTTATTGGAAAATTTAAGCTGTACGTCTGTTAACCTCTGCAGTTCTGTCCCATTTCATATCACCACTAAAATTAAAAATGAGCTTCTCATGAAAATAGAATCCTAGTGCAGAGGATGGTGGTGATTTAGTAGCTAAATTGCAGTCCTAGAGCAAACTTAGTGGTAATTTAGCAGCTAAGTCGTGTCTGACTCTTGCTACCCTATGAGCTGTAGCCTGCCAGGTTCCTCTGTCTATGGGATTTTCCAGGCAAGAAGTCTGGAGTGGGTTGCCATTTCCTTCTCCAGGGAATCTTCCCAACTCAGGGGTAGAACCCTCATCTCCTGCGTTGCAGGTGGAGTCTTTACCACTGAGTCACCAGGGAAGCCAGAGGCTGAACTTAGCACCTTTGAAATTTAAGGTAGTCATTTAATCAAACAGAGACCTTTCTCTGGTTCCCACTGATGGGAATTCACAGGTGCTAAATTAGCTTCGGAAGGACTCCTCTATTGTTTCTTAATGGAAAACTAGAACATATGGTGACCTGCACAAGGAAAATAAACATAAATCAAGTGTAAGAGATACTGGGTGTCGTCTGAGCAGTTGCCTTTAGTTTTCTGGGCATGCATGATTCAATACCTATTGAGCTGTCTGATGTGGTTTGCTATTTCATTTCAAAATAATAATGCAACAGTTTCAACATTTTAGCTTTAACCTTCTCCATAACTAGAGGAACTATTCAAATGCTTTTGATGTGATAGTAGAGTGATTCTGTCTTTTGAGAATGACAATCAGTGCCTTTGTGATTTCATGGTATAAACTATTTGAAAGCTTGGGATGTGGAGGTGAGTGGTCTGTGATGATGTTGAATCGTTTGGGTATGTTTCGGAACAGTTAGGAACAGAGAGGAAGTACAAAGTCAGACTAGAAAGAGCTCTTTTTACCCCAGGATTTTTAGGCTTTCTTGGTGCATATGGATTTTAGACAAAATTTTATTTGGATTTGATTTATTCTTTTGACCTTGACAAAACTGAGTGAGGTGCAGTTTTCCAGTCTTCCTGTTGCAGATTTGGGGCATTAAATGTTCATGTTACACATTGTTTATAGCTACCACATGTTATTGGGCTTCCCAGGTGGCGCTAGTGGTAAAGAACCTGTCTGCCATCACAGGAGACATAAGAGACATGGGTTCGATCCCTGAATTGGGAAGATCCCTTGGAGGAGGGCATGGCAAACCACTCCAGTATTCTTGCTTGGAGAATTTCATGGACAGAGTAGACTGGCAGGCTATAGTCCATGGGGTCACACAGAGTTGGACATGACTGATGTGACTTAGCATGCACACAGGCAGGCATCAAATATTATTGGTTATTTATAGACCACTGGCTCAGTAAAGTCTTGCCCCTTGAAAGAAAAGCTATGACAAACCTAGACAGTGTATTAACGAAGTAGAGATATCACTTTGCTAACAAAGATCTATATAGTCAAAGCTATAGTTTCTCCAGTAATTCTGTGCAGATGTGAGAGTTGGACCATAAAGAAGACTGAGTGCCAAAGAATTGATCTTTTTGAACTGTGGTGCTGGAGAAGACTCTGGAGAGTCTCTTGGACAGCAAGGAGATTAAATCAGTCAATCCTAAAGGAAATCGACTCTGAATTTTCCTTGGAAGGAATGATGCTGAAGCTGAAGCTCCAATACGTTGGTCACCTGATATAAGAGCCAACTAATTGGAGAAGACTCTGATGCTGGGAAGGATTGAAGGCAGGAGGAGAAGGGATGAGATGGTTCGATGGCATCACTGACTCAATGGACATGAGCTTGAGCAAACCCTGGGAGATGGTGAAGGACAAGGAAGCCTGATATGCTGCAGTCCCTGGAGTCACAAAGAGTCGGACAAGACTTATCCGCTGAACAATGACTAAACAAGTGTTTCCAGTCTATTGTTATTCCTTAGAGACAAAATGTCTGACCTGAAATCATAGCATAGATTTATTTTTTCAGTAGGGTTGTGAAAGTAAAATAGGCTGGTTTTGGTCCTATTGTTTCAAAAACTTATTCCAGCATCTGCCTATATTTGAAAATTTGAAGAAAGGCTGAAAATCTCATTGCCTTTTGAGCATTAAAAACTGGCAATCCATAAAAAAGAACATTATGTAAAACCTGTTATACGGAGTGAAGTAAGTCAGAAAGAGAAAAACATGTTGTCGTATGTTAATGCATATATGTGGAACCTAGAAAAATGGTACTGATGACTCTATTTGGAAGGCAGGGATAGAGATCCAGACATAGAGAACAGACTGTGGACACAGTGGGGGAAATGAGAGGGTAGGGAGAATTGAGAGAATAGTATTAAAACGTGTGCATTACCATATGTGATAGAGCTCGCTAAGGGGAAGTTGTTGGATAACACAGGGAGCTCAGCCTGGTGCTCTGTGATGACCAAGAGGGGTGGGATGAAGTTGGGGGTTGGGGGGACGATCAGGAGGGAGGGGACATGTGTGTACCTGTGGCTGGTTTGTATTGTCGTACGGTAGATCCCAGCATAGCATTGCAATGCAATTATCCTCCAATTAAAAATAAATTTTATAAAAGAGGCTCACTTAAGAATACCATCCTTCATGAGTTACACATCCGAAGAATGCAATGAATGAATGCATTAGTGAACGAGTGAGTGCATATGTAAACCAACTCATTTGGTTTGTTTTTTTTTCAGCTTTCTTTTTTTTTCCCATTTATTTTTATTAGTTGGAGGCGAATTACTTTACAATACTGTAGTGGTTTTTGCCATACATTGACATGAATCAGCCATGGATTTACATGTGTCCTCCATCCTGATCCCCCCTCCCGCCTCCCTCCCCATCCCATCCCTCTGGGTCTTCCCAGTGCACCAGCCCCGAGCACTTGTCTCATGCATCCAACCTGGGCTGGTGATCTGTTCCACCCTTGATAATATACATGTATTGATGCTGTTCTCTCAGGTCATCCCACCCTCGCCTTCTCCCATAGAGTCCAAAAGTCTGTTCTATACATCTGTGTCTCTTTTTCTGTCTTGCATATAGGGTTATCGTTACCATCTTTCTAAATTCCATATATATGCATTAGTGTACTGTATTGGTGTTTATCTTTCTGGCTTACTTCAATCTGTATAATGGGCTCCAGTTTCATCCATCTCATTAGAACTGATTCAAACCAACTCATTTGTATAAACAGAAGTTCAAGAGATTATCAGATTAAGGATCATGAATTAGAGAAAACTTGGATTTGTTTGGTGAAAGTGAAAGTCACTCAGTTGTATCTGACTCTTTGCGACCCTATGGACTATACAGTCCATGGACTTCTCCAGGCCAGAATACTGGAGTGGGTAGCTTTTCCCTTCTCCGGGGGATCTTCCTGACCCAGGAACTGAACCAGGGTCTCCTGCATTGCCGGCAGATTCTCTACCAGCTGAGCCACCAGGGAAGTCCTGTTTGTTTGATGACCCCTCCATTAAAAAACGTACCTCTCCTGGAAGAGGACCGGGCGTGGGGATCTGTCATAGAAATACCGGGAAGGATGGTGGTGGCCTGGTGTTGGTGATGGTGTTGGGGTGAGGTGGTTGGATTCTTGTATACTTGGAGGTAGAACTGGCAGCAGGATTTGCTGAAACGTTGGATGTGAGGTAGGGCTGTGTGTGTGTGTGTGTGTGTGTGTGTGTGTGTGACTACAGTATATAAGTGACAAAATAAAAATATACCTCTCCTGCAAATTTTAGCAACTTGTCACAAAATTAAATCACTCATGTTTCATAGTGATCGGTTCTCCTGCTAATTGGTCCTTTTCTGCCCTGTGGTGGTGGTGGTGTCGTCATTCTGACCCCTCACCACTTTGCATCCACCTGCTTTATGGAAAGATACTGCTCACGGTCTGCCTTAGGGCAAACAAATCAATCAGCCACAGTCCTCAAACGGATAGGAAGCATTTGTGTGTGCTGGGGAGGCACCGCCTCTGCGTCTCATTTGTAACAGCCTGAGGTTTCTCTGCGGGGAAAAAAAAAAAGAGCGTCTGTGCGGGGGGAGGGAAAAAAAAGAGCGTCTGTAGCAAGTAAGGCATGGGTTGAATTCAAATTGAAGACTTCCCGTCTTTCTAAAGTCTTGTTCAGTTTATTAAGTGTCTCGCCGCCTACTGTATAAGATACAGATGAAGAGATCATGGTTTTCCTGGGGGTTTGAAACTCAGGTTAAACCGACTTCAGAAGGGAATTCTCAAATGAATTTCCAGTAAGTGCGTTGACAGTCTCAGAAATTTCAACGCCAGCAAACACAACGTTCTTTTTCAATTAATGTCAAAACATCAGCGAGCTAGCTGTTCTGTTATGCTAACGTGGTATCTGCATTCTGTCGTTTTCAGCTTGGCCCTGTACAAGGTGAGGTTTAATTGTAGCCAGTTTCTTTGACTAGCCATCTGATCATTTCAGAAATATTTTTTTACTTTTTAAATTGCCCCAAGGTTATTCTGATATGAAAGTTTCTTTTCTAGAGTGTGCTGTGACTCCCTCTAACGTTGACCCAGTTAAGTGGTTTTAGAAAATGTCTCCTGAGACGGGGAAGATTTTCATTCATTTGCTGGGGGTTTGATGGCCAAATATGCACATGTGTTCTTTGTGGGAGAAGCAGTTGGAAATTGTTTTCTTCTGGTGTGTCTCATGCGCTTCTTAGTGGAATAGCTTACATCATTTGCAGAGGGTATGGTCCTGTCAGTAAACTGGGGATGGGGAAGAGACTGTTAGAAGTATTTGTTGCTTCTGTGTTTTCAATAATTACGTGCTATCAGCTTTTTATTTTATTCATTTATTTATTTTTAGCTGTGCTGGGTCTTCCTCGTGGTGCGGGTTTTTGCTAGTTGTGGCAAGGGGAGGCTTGTAATTTCCACGGCTTCTCTTGCTGTGGAGCACCAGCTCTAGGGACCGAGGGCTTTAGTAGTTGCGGTTCCCGGGCTCTAGAACACAGGCTCAGTAGTCGTGGCCCACGGGCTTAGTTACTCCTCGGCGTGTGGGGTGTTCCTGGATCAGGGATCGAACCCATGTCTCCTGCATCAGCAGATGTTCTTTACCACTGAGCCAGCAAGGAAGCCCTACATGCTATGAGCTTCACGGGCTCTCAGAGCTTAGCCGCGTCTGGTACGTAGAAGATGGTTAATGATGGCATTTCCTAAAGGAAAAGATGGAAGAATGAATGCTTGAATGGGTGGAAATTTGTAGTATTATAGTTCACATGAGTTATACTGCTAAGTTACTTCAGTCGTGTCCAACTCTGTGCGACCCCATCCCTGGGATTCTCCAGGCAAGAACACTGGAGTGGGTTGCCATTTCTTGCTCCAAGGCATAAAAGTGAAAAGTGGAAGTGAAGCTGCTCAATCGTGTCCGACTCTTCTCAACCCCATGGACTTCAGCCTACCAGGCTCCTCTGTCCATGGGATTTTCCAGGCAAGAGTACTGGAGCACATGATTTATAAAGTGCCTACTTATTTCTGAGTGCAGGCTTTTAGATGACTGCATGTCTGAAGATATCAGATAGAAACACAAGATGCAATGTTCAGAGAAAAGACACAGAACAACATGTGTAGAGGGACCCTTTTCTGACATGCCCATCTATTCAACTGCACATGCAAATGTGACAGTCACTCTGAAAGACAATGGTTTTTCTTTCTTTTCTACAAGTCCATGGGGTCACAAAGAGTCGGACACAACTGAGTGACTGAACTGAATAATTATTATTAACTATGCTTGCTCCTTGAAAGAAAAGCTATGACCAACCTAGACAGCATATTAAAAAGCAGAGACATTACTTGGTCAGCAAAGGTCTGTCTAGTCAAGGCTATGGTTTTTTCCAGTAGTCATGTATGGATGTGAGAGTTGGACTATAAAGAAAGCTGAGCACTGAAGAATCGATGCTTTTGAACTGTGGTGTTGGAGAAGACTTTTGGGAGTCCCTTGGACTGCAAGGAGATCCAACCAGTCCATCCTAAAGGAAATCAGTCCTGAGTATTCATTGGAAGGACTATTGTTGAAGCTGAAACTCCAATACTTTGGCCACCTGGTGCGAAGAGCTGACTCATTGGAAAAGACCCTGATGCTGGGAAAGATTGAAGGCAGGAGGAAAAGGGGATGACGGAGGATGAGATGATTGAATGGCATCACCGACTCAATGGTGAGTTTGAGTAAACTCCAGGAGTTGGTGATGGACAGGGAGGCCTGGTGTGCTGCAGTCCATGCGGTCACAAAGAGTCGGACATGACTGAGCAACTGAACTGAACTGAACTGATGTCTACCATCACATGATATATTCAAGGACACATTCTCAAGCCTTGGAATTTAGCTCTCTGGCAAGGAACCCAGGCTATGGGATGAACTTATTGCTAGAACAGCTTTTAGAATCCTGGAAAAAAGTGAAGGCCAGTGCCCAAGGAAGGGGGAATGTCTGAGTTATTCTGGCAGATGGCAGAGGTAGGCATCAAGAGGCTGGCGGAGTGGGGGGGCTGGCAGTCTCGAATGTCTCAGGCAAGGCCAGGAGACCCCAGGAGGTTCCGGAGGGCACACCATTTAGGGGAGGCACTGGCGACTCGCTGGCAGTGGGGCCGCAGCATCCCTGAGGTCCCTGGTGGCCCTCCTCTGCAGACCCGCAGAAACGGGCCAGTCTCATCCCCGGGATGCTGGCACGCTGAAGTCCTGGGAGCCGGGGCTGAATCTGCCGTGGTGAGATTTACCTGTGAAGGGGACGCTGTTACTATGTGTGTGCCAGGTGGAGCACTTCCTGGGCTCTCGAAGCAGGAGAGTCTCTGACTCACAGCCTGGGAGTGACACAGCTTGGTGACCACTGTCTGATGGCTCCTGTGTGGACGTCACAGACTTTGTTTCTTTTATTTAGCTGCATATTCTTTTTAAAATATTGTTTTCCTTTATGGGTTTATTACAGGGTGGCTCAGACAGTAAAGAATCTGCTTGCACTGCAGGAGACCTGGGTTCGATCCCTGAATTGGAAAGGTCCCGTAAGGGAATGGCAACTCACTGCAGCATTCTTGCTTGGAGAATTCAGTGGACAGAGGAGTCTGGGGGGTCCCAAAGAGTCAGACATGACTAAGTGGCTAACACACACACACATTTTTTTCAAAACACTGTTTTCCGTTATGGTTTATTTTAGGAATTTGAGTATAGTTCCCTGTGCTGTTCTGTAGGACCTGGTTTATCCATTTTGTGTACAACAGTTTGCATCTGCTAATCCAAAGTTCCCAGTCCATCCTTCCCCCAGCCTCCTCCCCCTTGGAAACCACGCGTCTGTTCTCCATGTCCGGGGGTCGGTTCTCTGTGTCCAGCAGTTTGATTGTTTCATACACAGGCTCATTTGGGACATCCCAGACTTTGGTGGTTCAGATGTGGGACATATAAAAGAAGCTGAATCTGTAACTATTTCAATAAATCTAGCTATATTTTTGCTGAAACTGCCTGATACCCACTGAAAAAGTGGAACATGAGTGTGAGTGTGTGTGTGTGCACGCGTGTGCTCGGTTGCATCTGACTTATGGCAACCTTTTGGACTGTAGCCCCCTGGGCTCCTCCGCCCATGGGATTTCCCAGACAAGAATACTGGAGTAGGTTGCCATTTCCTCCTCCAGGGGATCTTTCCAACCCAGGGGTTGAACCCCATCTCCCGTGGCTCCTGCCTGGGCAGGCGAGTTCTTTACCACTAGCGCCACCTGGGAAGCCCCCAAAGGAGTCTTTTGAAGGGCAATGACCCATTATGCCCGTGTGGCTTCAGGAAGGGCTTATTATCCTTGTACGAGCCCTGATAATACTGCTGTTCTTTCCATCACAAAGATAAATTGGAATGGATGCCACTTTGTTCAGGGTTTAAGGGCTGTTAATGAGATGTTACTTCCCTGCTTGTCTGTTTTTCTTCAGTTCTAATACGCTCTTATCCTCAATCCTGGAGACCATTGCTTAATCTACAGTCATAAAACTATCTTAGGCATTCTATATCCTTCCTTTCAGACTCACCAGATCCATTTGCATTCACTTGGGAGAATCAACAGCCCTCGTGGGCACTTGTGCCTGAGGGTTTACAGAAGCAGCCTCTTTCTTCTTACTGATACTCAGCTATACCTGAGTCATTAGAGACATCCAGTTTCCAGAGGACTCTACTTTTCTATGACACATGGAGGATCTCCTTGTTCTCCGGACTTAGAGTCTTGCAGAACTGATTTCTTCCATTTGCTGACATTATTAGTGTTGTGGTTGTTGTTCAGTTGCTAAGTTGGGTTCGATTCTTTTTAACCCCATGGACTACAGCATGCCAGGTTTCTCTGTCCTTCACTATCTCCTGGAGTTTGCTCAGATTCATGTCCATTGAGTCGGTGATAGTATCTAACCATCTCATCCTCTGCCACCCACTTCTCTTCCTACCCTCAACCTTTCCCAGCATCTGGGTCTTTTCCAATGAGTTGGCTCTTCGCATCAGGTGGCCAAAGTGATGGAGCTCCCGTTTCAGCATCAGCCCTTCCAGTGACATTATTAGTGTCCAGGGACACAAAGTCTTTTAAGGACAGAGTCCAGTCTCAGCAGAACCAAGTGCATTTTCTTGGCCGCAACATCAAACAAAAATTAGGAGTCTCCTTCCCCTTAAAGGCTGCAACCTACCCATGACTTTTCTGGTCAATCAACAAGAGATGACTTAGAGGATTACCTGTTCCCACAGGATATTGTAACGTTGGATTCCTGACTTTTCTGGACTAGCTTCTCATTCCTAGAAGCTAATGAAAGCGGACACCCTTGAGGCCTTGCATTACAGAGACTCACCAGAGAATGGTTTTTACAGCTTAAAGGATTCTCCAGTGATCATAAATCTTTCTTTCTCTTTGTGCATGGAGACAAGTTCTGCGGATTCTACCTTAACAAGAAAACGCATAACGGAGGCCCGTGGCTTCTTATAGTTCTGCATTGATTTCACGACAAAAGCCCACCCTCCTTGTTTGCACAAAGCAGCAGCAGCAGCTCAAGGTCAACAGAGGTTCCCGCTGACTTAGTCTTAGGATCGCCACTTAACCCTTGGCCCCTCCAGCCTCTGGGAGCTGCCTTTTGATTGAAAGCACTGGGTCTTTTTTCTGTTTCTAGACTGACTTCCTTTGAAATCCTTTATCTCTTAAGTGCATGTATTTCTATCCATTGCTAAAACACCCTGAAACCTGCCACTGTTCTTTTCCACGAAGAGGGAGGTGTTCATCATAGCTGTGAATTTATTTGGGAGTTTCCTCTGGCTTTGTCTGACTTCCTGGAAACCCCTTGGGACAACCCCGATTGTGAGTGCATTGTTTTTGGGGACAGAAGGAAGCTATCGATCTGAATATGCAGTCAGAATCCCCTAAGACTTGTTCACATCCCACCTCCTCTGAGACATGAAATCCATGCAAGTTGCCAAAACTGTAGCCCTAGGGCCTGCCAGTTAGCTAGAGAAAGGGAGCGAATGTGTGTAAAGAGATGCTATTGGGGTGGGTCAAGATTTTGGTCTGCTCTGTAAGGAACAGCCCTTCCTAAATATAGCTGGTGTATTCCAGTTAAACAAGTCACCATAGAAGAGCAGTTTCAAGAAGCAGAGGTTCATCTTTTGGCAGATTAATATACGAAATGAGCTATATTAACACATCCTGGCTGCCCGCCATGTCCAAGACTCAAAGCCAAGATGAACTCCTGACTATTGGAATCAAGCCTTCGTGAACTCCAGAGTCCAGCACCTGATTTGGAAATAGCACACTGGAAAAGATCTGATTGCTTGCTTCACCAATCTGGGTGAGGTGTCTCAAAAACAAGCTACAACCATCCAGGGAAAAGAAAATTTAAAGATGTCCTAAAGAATTATAAACAAGGAAATCTCAATGAAACAATGGAGCTTATCTTTAGTGCATGTTCAAGCCATCAAACCCCAAACCATTTGAAAACTTTAAAGGTGGGGGCAAGGCCATGAACCAAAACTTTTAGGCCATTTAGAAAAAGTCTAGGAATATCAAATCATCTGCGAATGGTTTTGTTCAGTTGTTCCCAGTGTGATTATGAATATATTCTTAATCATAGGCTATTGTCTATTTTCTGGTTACCTGGGATCATTTTCTTTCTGACAGTAGCAAAGAAACTTGGAGATTCTGCATTTCCCACTGGAGTAATTCTCATCTATACCCACCTAAATCGAACAGTGATGAAAAGACTGTAAAGCTTTGCCTGCCACCCAACCTCATTGGTCCTCCTACCCACAGGCCTCAGAATCATCAAGTGAAATGGATGACCTGTTAAAAGGAAAACTTGCAAAGCTCTCAGTTGCTGTGGCCAAAGGTTTTACTCTTAGCTCCTTGACCGTTAGGCCCACTGTCACAGGAACTTAGACATGATCCCTGGGTGGGCTGGCTGCATATGCACGAGGGGAGGTCACGTCCATCCTTGACTGCACTGGTTCACAGGCCGATGCAACCCTATGCTGCAGAACCTTAAGGACTTGCTTATTCCCCTGACGCCCACGCGACTTCAGTCAAAGATAAGTTGTGCGCGGTACTACACGAGGTTTGGCGTGAAGACTTCTTCTTCTATATGAGACCGATGGCAGATTACCCTTAGACCTTAGTTCAGGGGACCCTTATCCAAAAACCTGGAAACTGCCCCTTGAATTCACACCTCTTTGTCTGAGAGGCAAGCCTACACCCACCTCCCAGACATCCTTCCCCGTGTAAGCTCAAGTGCTGAGACTGTCCTGGAGTTCTCCATGAAGATGCATCGTAAAGCAGCTGTCTTTCTCAAGAGCCTCAGATCATAACCCATGAATGCAGGGAGAAGTTGATGGCCACCCCCTTCTCATATTGTTCCTGTTTCTCTTTCCTCTTCCTGACTCTCATTTTTCTCTCTTGTGGGTTTGATTTTGATGATAAAAGTGAGATTCTTTTTTAAAACATTGGGATATAATTGCTCTACAGTGTTGTGTTAATTTCTGCTGTGTCCCAGCATGAATCAGCCGTATGTATCCCCATATGTATCCCCTCCATCGTGGGCCTCCCTCGTACCCACTGCATCCCACCCTCTAGGTCATCACAGAGCGCTGAGCTGAGCGCCCTGTACTGGGCAGCAGGTTCCCACTGGCTCTCTGTCTCACACATGGTAGTCAATCCTACCCTCCCAGTTTGTCCCCCCCCCCTTCCCCCCTTTCCATGTCTGCAAGTCTATTCTCAGGAGGCGGAGGGGGAGGAAGCTTTCGTATTGAGAAATATTTACGGTAGAATTATTATATTTCCTCACTGTATTAGTTGAAGGAGGAAATGGCAACCCACTCCAGTATTGTTGCCTGGAGAAGCCCATGGACAGAGGAGCCTGATGGGTTACAGTCCATGGGGTCGCAAAGAGTCGGACATGACTGAGCGACTACCACAACACTGTATTGGTAATATTTGGAGGTGATTTGACTTCATTTTCTTCCAAGGAGTAAGCGTCTTTTAATTTCATGGCTGCAATCACCATCTGCAGTGATTTTGGAGCCCCCCAAAAATAAAGTCTGACACTGTTTCCACTGTTTCCCCATCTATTTCCCATGAAGTGATGGGACCAGATGCCATGATCTTAGTTTTCTGAATGTTGAGCTTTAAGCCAACTTTTTCACTCTCCTCTTTCACTTTCATCAAGAGGCTCTTTAGTTCCTCTTCACTTTCTGCCATAAGGGTGGTGTCATCTGCATATCTGAGGTTATTGATATTTCTCCCGGCAATCTTGATTCCAGCTTGTGCTTCATCCAGCCCAGCGTTTCTCATGACGTATTCTGCATATAAGTTAAATAAGCAGGGTGACAATATACAGCCTTGATGTACTCCTTTTCCTATTTGGAACCAGTCTGCTGGTCCATGTCCAGTTCTAACTGTTGCTTCCTGACCTGCATATAGGTTTCTCAAGAGCCAGGTCAGATGGTCTGGTATTCCCATGTCTTTCAGAATTTTCCATAGTTTATTGTGATCCTCACAGTCAGAGGCTTTGGTGTGGTCAATAAAGCAGACATATGTGTTTTTCTGGAACTCTCTTGCTTTTTCAGTGATCCAGTGGATGTTGGCAATTTGATCTCTGGTTCCTATGCCTTTTCTAAAACCAGCTTGAATATCTGGAAGTTCATGGTTCACATATTGCTGAAGCCTGGCTTGGAGAATTTTGAGCATTACATTACTAGCATGTGAGATGAGTGAAATTGTGCAGTAGTTTGAGCATTCTTTGGGATTGAAATGAAAACTGGCCACTGCTGAGTGGTCCAAATTTGCTGGCATATTGCGTGCAGCACTTTCACAGCATCATCTTTTACCTAAATAGCATATTAAAAAGCAGAGACATTCCTTTGCCAACAAAGGGCCATCTAGTCAAGGCTATGGTTTTTCCAGTGGTCATGTATGGATGTGAGCGTTGGACTGTGAAGAAAGCTGAGTGCTGAAAAATTGATGCTTTTGAACTGTGGTGTTGGAGAAGACTCTTGAAAGTCCCTTGGACTGCAAGGAGATCCAACCAGTCCATCCTAAAGGAGATCAGTCCTGGGAGTTCATCGGAAGGACTGATGCTAAAGCTGAAACTCCAGTACTTTGGCCACCTCCTGTGAAGAGTTGACTCGTTGGAAAAGACCCTGATGCTGGGAGGGATTGGGGGCAGGAGGAGAAGGGGATGACAGAGGATGAGATGGCTGTATGGCATCACCGACTCAATGGGCATGAGTTTGAGTAAACTCCAGGAGTTGGCAATGGACAGGGCGGCCTGGCATGCTGTGGGTCGCAAAGCATTGGGGGTCTCAAAGAGTTGGACAAGACTGAGCAACTGAACTGAACTGAACTGACTTCATTTATTATGCATCTAGAATAATAAAAAGCTCCAGTTTGGCTGAAAGATCTGATTTTTGCCTGATCCGGCAGGGCCTCCGTTAGTGTCTGATGTGTTTTTCATGCCCTTTTACAGGGAAAATTGTGAGCTGTCAAAACATGGCTCTAAATGGAAAGATAATGTCAAAACTTCTTATAACACACTGTAGGATATTTCAATTCTCTTAGCAAGAAAGAGCACAAATTTAATTATGGATCAAAATGCCTTCTGCGTCAAGTGGAGAGAGGTGGGTATTGGGAATCCTATGGTGCTCTTTATTTTCAATATGACAAAAGCTGGAAACCTAAGTATCCGTGGGATCCAATTTGTATTTGTTCCCATGGTTTCTAATATATAGGAATGCTTCACACAGTTCTATCTAAAAACAAAAAGGTTAATGAATTTCCTGACAACTTGCTAATGTAGTGAAGCTTATTCTTACAGCTTCAGGCAACATCCACAAACACACACGTTTGTAACCCACGGAGTGCTGGTGAGTTACTGCCAATACCACACGTACTAGCAATGAGGTAACACTTTGTCATATATTACTTGGTTATATCATGCTTGAAGTTTCAACTGTCTGGAAATACGTCCTTCCATCATAGAATCACATGCTAAGTCCAGAAGTGGGAAAACAAATATCGAATCTGCTTTCAGTGGTCATCAGTGAATGTCCAATCTGTAGAATAATCACAGCTTTGCTACCATCCACTCTTTTCCTCTGGGTAACCTTTAATTAATAGAAGCTATTTTCACTGCTTGTAACGTTTTCTTTTTTTTGGTTACCAAGAAAAACAGTATGAGTTCATTTTCATATTAATCAGTGTGAACAGGGTTTCCATGGTGGCTCAGAGGGTAAAGAATCGGCCTGCAATGCAGGAGACCCAGCTTTGATCCCTGGGTCAGGAAGATCCCCTGGAGAAGGGAATTGCTACCCACTCCAGTATTCTCACCTGGAGAATTCCGTGGACAGGGAGCCTGGCAGGCTATAGCCATGGGGTTGCAAGGAGCCGGACACGACTGAGCAATTAAGTATGAACACAATCTATCATGGAGCCAAGATGGGTGGTGATGGATGATGAATCTTCAAGACTGTGGCTCATGCTACATTCTACATCCTTCATTGAAGGGTAGTAATTCATATAAAGGCAGCCCATGAGATTTTTTTTTTTAAGTTTGTTGAGTGAATATGAGCCCAAAGCAAGATTGTTGACTTTCCTTATATTTTTTTCTCAGGATCCAGAATGCTTGAAAATATATGTCTGAAACATATTGTATTATGGACATATTTTTATACCTACCTTTTCAACTCTAACAGAAATATCACACAGCAGCTTGCCCCAGTAAATATGTTTGTCACAGGCAAAATGACCTGTTGAAGATGCCTACAGCCTAATTTCCAGAATATGGGAGTATGTTAAGTTCTATGGCAAAAGGGACTTTATAGGCACAAATAAGTTTATGGACCTTAAAATAGGGAAATTTTCTTGGATTGTTTGGGTGGGTCCGATTTAATATCCATGAGCTCTTTTTTTTCCCCATGAGCTCTTAAAGGCACAGAATTTTCTCTATCTGGAATCAAGAGACAGCTGTGGCAGAGGAGAAGGGGACAAGTTGTGGAGGGGAAATTGGAGATTTAAAGCATGAGAAGCATGGATGCATTGTTGCTGCTTTGAAGATGAAGGGAAGCATGAGGAAGAATGCAGGAGAGACTCCGGGAAGACAAGCCAGCCATAAAACTCAGCACCAGAGCTTCTAGAAACTACATTCTGCCAATCACCTGAATGAGACAGGATGTGGGATCTTTCCTAGAGCCTTGGAGAGAACATACCTGGAATGTTCTACCTGCACCTTGACTTTGACCATGAGAGACTCCAGCAGAGGACTGGGCTGGACCCTGACGTCATTCTTTTTTTTTTTTTTTTAGGAAAAGACTTTTTTAAAAAATAATTTATTTATTTTAATTGGAGGCTAATTACTTTACAATCTTGTAGTGGTTTTGCCATACATTGACATGAATCCTCCATAGGTATACATGTGTTCCCCATCCTCAACCCCCCTCCCATCTCCCTCCCCATCCCATCCCATCAGGGTCATCCCAGTGCACCAGCCCTGAGCGCCCTGTCTCATGCATGGAACCTAGACTGGAGATCTGTTTCACATATGATAATCTACATGTTTCAGTGCCATTCTCCCAAATCATCCCGCCCTCGCCCTCTCCCACAGTCCAAAAGACTGTTCTATACATCTGTGTCTCTTTTGCTATCTCGCATATAGGGTTATCGTTACCATCTTTCTAAATTCCATATATATGCGTTAGTATACTATATTGGTGTTTTTCTTTCTGGCTTACTTCACTCTGTATAATGGGCTCCAGTTTCCTCCATCTCATTAGAACTGATTCAAATGTATTCTTTTTAATGGCTGAGTAATATTTCATTGTGTATATGTACCACATCTTTCTTATCCATTCATCTGCTGATGGGCATCTAGGTTACTTCCATGTCCTGGCTATTATAAACAGTGCTGTGATGAACATTGGGGTACACGTGTCTCTTTCAATTCTGGTTTGCTCAGTGTTTACGCCCAGCAGTGGGATTGCTGGGTCGTATGGCAGCTCTATTTCCAGTTGTTGAAGGAATCTCCACACTGTTCTCCATAGCGGCTGTACTAGTTTGCATTCCCACCAGCAGTGCAAGAGGGTTCCCTTTTCTCCACACCGTCTCCAGCATTTATTGCTTGTAGACTTTTGGATAGCAGCCATCCTGACTGGCGTGTAATGGTACCTCATTGTGGTTTTGATTTGCATTTCTCTGATAATGAGTGATGTTGAGCATCTTTTCATGTGTTTGTTAGCCATCTGTATGTCTTCTTTGGAGAAATGTCTGTTTAGTTCTTTGGCCCACGTTTTGATTGGGTCATTTATTTTTCTGGAATTGAGCTGCAGGAGTTGCTTGTATATTTTTGAGATTAATCCTTTGTCTGTTGCTTCATTTGCTATTATTTTCTCCCAATCTGAGGGCTGTCTTTTCACCTTGCTTATAGTTTCCTTTGTTGTGCAAAAGCTTTTAAGTTTCATTAGGTCCCATTTGTTTATTTTTGCTTTTATTTCCAATATTCTGGGAGGTGGGTCATAGAGGATCCTGCTGTGGTTTATGTCAGAGAGTGTTTTGCCTGTGTTTTCCTCTAGGAGTTTTATAGTTTCTGGTCTTACATTTAGATCTTTAATCCATTTTGAGTTTATTTTTGTGTATGGTGTTAGAAAGTGTTCTAGATTCATTCTTTTCCAAGTGGTTGACCAGTTTTCCCAGCACCACTTGTTAAAGAGGTTGTCTTTTTTCCATTGTATATCCTTGCCTCCTTTGTCGAAGATAAGGTGTCCATAGATGCATGGATTTATCTCTGGGCTTTCTATTCTGTTCCATTGATCTATATTTCTGTCTTTGTGCCAGTACCATACTGTCTTGATAACTGTGGCTTTGTAGTAGCGACTGAAGCCTGATGTCATTCTGATGAAACTGGGAGATAAAACCAGGGGTTGTTTTACGCCACTAAAGTTGTGGCAGTTAGGGTGGTAATAGAAGGCCAGAGTGTGTTACAAGATAAACTGAGGTGTATTAAAGTATTTTAAGAGTTTATCTGAGCAAAAATAGACTGAAATAAGGCAGTGCATCAGTGGACAGGAGCCAGGGGGAAAGACTTACAGAGAGAAAGTGCAGAAACAGTAATGAAATTGTCGCTTGGCTGGAGTTCAAAGCTCAGTTGGCTGTTGGTGATTCGTTGTGCTTTTGTTTTGATTTCGAGACCTCGAAGCATTTACATGTTTAGATTTTGGTTTGCTTACACAGTTCACCCCGACATTAGAACCAAGTGCCTCTTTGATTAATTAAGCATACTATATTCTTGCCATTTTCACATTTAATGGATTGGGTGTCTTATTAAATGCATCAGTGTGTAAAATATTTTATGGAAAACCTCTATCCACATATCTTGTTGTGTCCAGGATTCATTTTCTACAGAATGTTCCAGTCTCTCGGTGGGAAAAAAAGAACCATAAAAACCTTAGACTCTAAACGCTTTGAACTGTGTTGAAAATCTTGAAGAGATATATTCCAAGACAGTTTAAACTTGGCAAGACGTGTCCTTCCATCTCTGCCTTTACTTTCTTGCCTAACCAGGCAGAAAAACCCTCCCTGGGAAATTGGGAGCCGCAGGTAACCCCGTCACGCTTCCATTCATTTAACACCTGCTGCGGCGCTGTCCTCTGCCCTTATTATCGTGGCGACAGATTTTTGCCCTTGAACGTTTTGTTTGGTGGAAGCATAAAGACAGGCAGGTTGTTGACAAAAAGGATTATTGTTTTTCTGAATCGGTCCTTTTAATTTCAAACAGAGCTGCGGACAGGAGAGGGCTGCTTCAGCCAGGTTTCCCTACAGGCACATGGGGCCAAACAGAACCACCTGGGAAACTGGGTGCATGTTAAGCCGTGGGTGCCCCCTCCTCTTACGGTGGTACTTTGAACTCATGGGGCTCAGTAAAGGTCTGTAAAATGAGTGAGTCATGACAGTCATTTTATTGTAAGTTTTGTGGGCTGTGTCACTGATGGCCGAAGGCCAATTTTTATGCAAAAATTTTTCCATAAACTTGCCTTGCCCTGTGCTAGGCACAGTATGTATAATGTTGTTGCTTAGTCGCTAAGTCGTGGGTCATGTCTGACTTTGCGACCCCGTGGACTGTAGCCAAACCTGGTTCCTCTGTCTGTTGGATTTCCCAGACAAGAGCACTGCTGTGGGTTGCCATTTCCTCCTCCAGGGGATCTTCCTGACCCAGGGATTGAACCCGCGTCTCCTGTCGTGGCAGGCAGATTCTTTACCCAGCCACCAGGGAAGCCCAGCATGTATCATGTTTCATGTCACTTGGAGCACGATATCTGTACTTCACAGGAGGGCCATGTCCTGTACTTCTCATTCTTAGAAAAGCTTCTGCTCTTGTTCTGCAAACAATGCAGACACTGCTGAGGTGTGGGATTTATTCTAAAGCCAAGTGAGCAGGGACTCTTCAAGCAGCCGTCCGTTTCCCAGGTTGTGGAGATGTTCAGTGATTTGCCATTGTGCGGAACTTGCCCTAGGGTTGTGCTCGAAGGACGTCTAATTTGTAAGCTATGTCGGAGAATAACTCGGGTGGTACCTGTAAAACCAAGGAATCCTACCAGCTTGAGCACTAGCAAGGATGCACAATGCAGTACTTTGCATAGGAATAATTTAATTCTGGAGCATTCACATTTTATTAAGCTTTCCTGATTTTAAGGAAATAGATACTTGTTTTGGAAAAATTTTAGGTTGGATTTCTATCACTCTAGGAATAATTAACTGTGAAATTGGGCCTTTTGACTTTTACCAGAACAGCTTCCTTTAAGGAGTAAAGGGGAGATTCCTTTGGATGGTTATGCAAGAATTATCTTCTATGTTCTTTATTTACAGTTTTTTCTCATTCTAGTCCAGAATACTTAAGGATATGTATCTCAAAAGAATTATGTTATGAAAATATTTTATATTTAATCTTTAATTGAAAGAATTATCATTTATCAATTTGTTGTGAGTTGAATTGTGTCCATCTCAAAAATTTTATGTGGAAGTCTTAACCTCCAAATAAAGTGACCTTATTTGGAAAAAGGGTTATGGCAAATGTAATTAGTTAAGACGAGGTCATTCCAGAGCAGGGTGGGCCCTTACTGCAGTCTGACTGGTGTCTTCATAAGAGGCGGAATTTTGGTCACAGGCGGGTGTGCAGGGGGATTTCTCTAAGTAGCTCAGCGGTAAAGAACCCACCTGCTGGAGCAGGAGAGATGGGTTCGATCCTTAGGTTGGAAAGCTCCTCTGGAGGAGGAAATGGCCACCCACTCCAGTATTCTTGCCCAGGAAACCCCATGGTCAGAGGAGTCTGGCGGGCTACTAGTCCATGGGGTTGCAAAAGAGTCGGACACGACTTAGCAACTAACAATAGCAGCCTCAACAAGCTTGGGGGGAGAGAATGCCACGGGAGCATGGATTCTTTACCACTGAGCCACCAGGGAAGCCTCTCTTTCATGTTTTTAAAAGAACTTTATGAATAGGAAAGCTACTCCACTGTTTTCAGTAGCATTTGATTCTCTATAGGAAATCAAATTACACATGGATAGAGACCCATATATTTATAAGATTCAGTAGTATTTTGTGGTTTTTGGTTTTATTATTTGTTTAGGGGTTTTCAGAGTGACTGTTTCTCCTTCATACCTGCACCTTGTTTATTTTTCCACATTGATTTTTAAATGGTACTAACATTTTACGTTTTTCGCCTTGAATTCTAAGCCCAGTAATTGCCTGTTTTTCCTCTTCTCTCTCTATCAAATTGGCTGTTATTTTCAAGTCCCTAACCCACACACTTACACATGACCCTTTTACATTTCTTCCATGCCTGAATGTATTTCTCTCCTACCATAAACCCTAGACACATCATTTGAAGCAGATAGAACATCTTTTATGCCAGGAAGCCAGTTGAATGCTGCCATCTTTGACATTACACGATGCTGATAAAGATCCCTGCGTGTGTGTGCTTGTGCACGGCTGGGTGTGTGTGGAGCTGAGTTGCTCTCTAAGTGAGTATTCTCTCCATGACATCTGTTTTCAGTACTTTGCCTTTTATGGCAGATGATTGAATATCATCCTTTCATGCTTTATTGGCTCCTGATTTTTCAAATCTCAAGTTGTGTCAGAATCATTATGGAGACCCTGTATTATTTTTCTAAAAACAATTCCATGTCTGTAACTTGCTTTTCTACCATTTTCTTAGTTTGCAAAGTGATGAATTTATTTATTTACTTTGTCAAGCTGCAGACTGGTCTTGGAGAGCTGTGGAGACATGCCCTCAAGTCCAGCCTCGGGTTTGCAGACACCTGGACGAGTCTCCCACGCTGTGTGGTCTCCCCTGCTCCACTCCCTGCTGTGATGTATGGATGGCCCCAGAGGTCAAGGCTGTTGAATGGGGAAGCAGAGAGCTCTCTTTGCTGTGCCGTGCAGCAGTAAATTAATATTTTGGGAGTTATATAAAGGAGGCTTTGTGGACATCCCACTGATAGGAGAATTAATTCATTACTTGCAGATTATTAATAAATACCCAGCAAACAGGTTTATGAGATTGTTTAGAAGAAGAAAGTCTCTTGGCTAATTAAATTTCCCATTTCTTTTGTAGATTTCAGTTTGTAATTTTCAAAAAAAAGAAAATGTGTAGTGTGGCCAAAAAAGGTTTTTTTCTTGAAGATTTAAAAACTGACAATTTTATGGAAAAAAATCACTCTAAGAGCCCCATCATTTTAGTTCCAGAGACCAAAGAGCAGATTTCAATTTTCATGGAGCTGTTACAAACAGGATGTCTAAAAAAGAATGGCCACAATTTCTCAGGCTTTGTGAAAGTCTCTTAAAATTCGAAGGTTTCATTTTACATGGGAAAGAAAATATGATTAATATACAAAATAAAGAGAGGAAATAGTTGATATTAATTTACTCGATCTGATTAGAGACCCTCTTTTTAAAGCTGCATTTGGGATTTGAGCTTTCGTTCCCCTTTCTGTCATTCATTCCCCCCAAACTCCAGCAAGATCGCAGGTGCATTGTTCGTCTTTAAGACATCTTTGAATAAATTAGAACAGGCTCCCTCTCTGGGTGGATGCAGGTACAGCAGTTTGTACCTTTGTGAAAAGAAAGCACCCCTAGAACAGCCCAAGTGGGGCTAGTGGTAAAGAATCCACCTACCAATGCAAGAGATGTAAGAGATGTGGGTTCAGTCCCTGGGTGGGGAAGATCCCCTGCAGTAGGAAGTGGCACCCCACTCCAGTATCCTTACCTGGAGAATCCCATGGACAGAGGAGCCTGGCGGGCTACAGTCCATGGGGTTGCAAAGACGACTGAGCGGCTGAGTGCTTGCATGCACACACACCCCCAAACAACCCCCAACTCCCACCAGCATCCTCCAGCTGAATGACTTTGCTGACCGACTGGCTTTGCGGCTGGTTTCTCACCCCTCAGCATGGTCCACTTGGGCATGGGAGCCTTTGGGTCTTGCCTGGCTGGCCTGTCATACCATGAGTTTGTATGCTGCTTATACATTACTGTCAGGGCCTTCCCTGGTGGCTCAGCTGTAAAGAATCTGCATGCAATGCAGGAAACGCAAGAGATGCAGGTTCCACCCCTGGGGCAGGAAGATCACCTGGAGGGAGGGCATGGCAACCCACTCCAGTATTCTTGCCTGGAAAATTCCATGGACAGAGGAGCCTGGCGGGCTACAGTCCATGCGTTCGCAAAGAGTCGGACACGACTGAAGAGACTTAGCGCACACGCAGGCATACTATTGTTAGGCTTATTCTCCTATTTTGCTGCCAACCTGATTATTCTTAAGAAAAAGGTGTGACAGGCGTACATCTTGAGAGCCAGCCACCCATATTCCTCCCCAGAGCTCTTGTTAGAATCCTCCCTCTCCCAGGAAAAAGACCTCAAGTGGAAACAGACCTACTTACAAATCAGCAGAGGAAATCCATGTCAGATCTCAAGGATCACTGAACTCATCAGGGGAACCAAGAGCACAAAAGTGAAAAATGAAGACAGGTGAACAAGAAAGCTGGTGCTGCAGAGATGGAATTCACAGAGACAAGGGAAGACAGCTGAAATAAAAGAAACCAACTTAAACCTTTCTTTCTCTATTATATCCAGAGAGATGTAAGAAAATACTGCACTCAATGTAAAAAGGACAGAATGGTATGGAAAATGAATATTTCAAGAACTTCCATTCATAGACACTGAAAAGGTTAAATTTGAGGAACTCCCCCAAATGTAGGGCAACAAGGTAAGAAAATTAAACTATCAGGCCATTGGAAAAGACCCTGATGCTGGGAAAGATTGAAGGCCAAAGGAGAAGGGGGCGGCAGAGGATGAGATGCTTGGATGGCATCACCGACTCAATGGACATGAGTTTGAGCTAACTCTGAGAGATGGTGATGGACAGGGAAGACTGGCATGCTGCGGTCCATGGGGTCGCTAAGAGTCAGACAAGACTTAGTGACTTATCAAAGACAATCAGACCATTGTGTAGCACAGATGCGGGATGGAATTTATTGAGGAGGGTTTTACCATGTGAAAAGTAGCAGGGGCTGTGCACCCCCCTACCTCTCATTGTCCACACCTAGGCCAGGTGTAGGGGGTCTGTATGATGGTGTCAGGGGTCTGGCGAAAGGGGCGGTTCCCTAAAGTCCCATAAAGATGCCTTTATGGGTGCATCACGGGGATGTCTGTGTGACTTTGTAACAGGGAATCATCCTGGTCACTAAGGGGTCTTGCTAGGAAGCAAGATCCTAGGGAGCACCCTGGCTATTGTCATCCTGTTTCTCGATGGATCTCACTCTGACATCCTGAGCCTGTTCTCTGCTAAGCTGTCAGGGCGGACGAAGTGCCCTCCAGGGTCGTTTAGGTTGTCTGTCCTCAGAAACATTGATGGCTAGGAAATGATTACAATCATTACAAAATCAGAAGAAAGAAAATATGGATAAGAGCACATTGGCAAAGAAATTGTAGTTGTTCAGCCGCTTAGTTGTATCCAACTCTTTGTGACCCCCATGGACTGCAACATGCCAGGCCTCCCTGTCCTGCACTATCTCCCAGAGTCTGCTCTAACTTATGTCCATTGAATTGATGATGCCATCCAACCATCTCATCCTCTGTCATCCCCTTCTCCTCCCACCTTCAATCTTTCCCAGTATCAGAGTCATTTCCAATGAGTTGGCTCTTCACATCTGGTGGCTGAAGTTTTGGAGCTTCAGCATCTCTCCTTTCAATGAATATTCAGGGTTGATTTCCTTTAGGATTGACAGATTTGATCTCCTTGCAGTCCAAGGGATTCTCAAGAGTCTTTTCCAACACCACAGTTCAAAAGCATCTATTCTTTGGTGCTCAGCTTTCTTTATAGTCCAACTCTCACATCCATACATGACTACTGGAAAAACCATAGCTTTGACTAGATGGGCCTTTGTAGACAAAGTAATGTCTCTCCTTTTTAGTATGCTATCTAGGTTTGTCATAGCTTTCCTTCCACAGAGCAAGGGTCTTTTAATCTCATGACTGCAGTCACCATCTTCAGTGATTTTACAAATAAATTATAAATAATAATAATTTCTTGGTCTTGGTGCTGGATATGGATTCAAATCTTCATAAAGAGTGTGTCTAAAGGATAAAGAAAGTGAATATAATCCCAGGCCAAATGTGTCCTCAGGGTTTTTAGAGTAACAAGGAGAAAGAGAAGTTCCTAAAAGCTTAGGAATAAAAAGCAAACAAAACCCAATCAGAATACCTAGAGAAATTAGAATCAGTCTGACAGCTGAGTTTTATCTCCAAAATGCAGTGCTAGAAGAAAGCACAGAAAACTTGATCCTGGTTAAAAAGCAAAATATCCATGTTTTCAACTTTGAAAGTCTGAAAGTCCAATAGTGCAGAGAGCAGATGAGAGAAGGGGCTGCATGGATGCTGCAAAGTGTGGTGAGGGTGCTATGAATAATATTTGCACCTTCCCAGAGTGAAAGCTGGCTGATATCGTCAAGGGTTAATGGAACGGGAAATATTTAAATATATTATTCAAGGCTACTCAGGTAATTAATAGAACATTTTACATAATTATAACTTTACACCTTTATAAAAGTGAGAGCTGAGTCAGTGGTAGCTCAGATGGTAAAGAATCTGCCTGCAATGCAGGAGACGTGGGTTCTATCTGGGTCGGGAAGATACCCTGTGGAGGAGGGCCTAGCAATCCACTTCAGTGTTTGTGCCTGGAGAATTCCAAGGTCAGAGGAATTGGCATGGTACAGTCCGTAGGGTCTCAAAGAATTGCAGACTTAAGGATTTACCATGTTCACTTTTCACTTTCATATTCTTACTTTTATTGTGTGATATCAAAAATATTGCTAAAATTGGGAAATGATGGTATAAATATATTTCTTCATGTTTTCTACTAAGTACTAGAAGATTTGAAACACCAAGAGTTAAGAGTTTGTCTCTGATGAGTGCTGGGATAGTGAACTCTGGGAAAAGATGGGGAAAAGAAATACAGCTTTTTGTCATGAAAGTAGTTTCTTCTCTACCACTTGATTTATTATGATGAGGACATATTACTTGATGGCGGTGGTGGTTTAGTTGCTAAGTTGTGTCCGACTCTTGCAACCCCATGGACTGTAGCCCGCCAGCCTCCTCTGTCCATGGGATTCCCCAGGCAAGAATATTGGAATGGATTGCCATTTCCTTCTCCAGGGGATCTTCCCGACCC
This sequence comes from Cervus elaphus, assembly GCF_910594005.1. Lineage (NCBI taxonomy): Eukaryota > Metazoa > Chordata > Mammalia > Artiodactyla > Cervidae > Cervus > Cervus elaphus. The sequence continues at coordinate 11,530,349 of NC_057841.1, read as the reverse complement.
AGAGATTGAAGCTGCATCTCCTGCACTGTAGGAATATTTTTTAGCACTGAGCCAACAGGGAAGCCACATACTACTTGATAGAACATGAAAAATCACTTGAAAATACTTGGCGTATAAACAGTTCTCTAAACATGAAAAACCTTTGGTTATTATTTAGAATTTATCTTATGAGTTTATATTATTATTTAATATTATTTAGAATATTATTATACAAAAGTACTCAATTGTGAAATATTCAACAGTATTGATATATTAAAAATTCCCCTTAACCCTCATCCAATCCTATTCTGCTAATATTCTGTCTTTGGTCCTATGAGACCATTTTCTATCCACTTATAATATATGTACTTTGGCCACCTGATGCAAAAAACTGACTCATTGGAAAAGACCCAGATGCTGGGAAAGACTGAAGGCAGGAGGAGAAGGGGACGACAGAGGATGAGATGGTTGGATGGCATCACTGACTCAATGGACATGAGTTTGAATAAACTCCGGGAGTTGGTGATGGACAGGGAGGCCTGGCATGCTACAGTCCATGGTGTTGCAAAGAGTTGAACACTGATATATGCATGTAGGGATGTTCCTATGATTTTGCTTAGTCTTTCTGTATAATTTGAGCATAAATAAACCTCTCTAAATACTGATATGCAACTTCCTTTAACCTAGCAGTATGTCTCAAAGAGATTTTCAGGCTAGTGTATAAAGATTTGCCTCATGGCCCATTCCTGTGTTATCTTATTTTCTTGTATCTAGGAGTAGAATTTCTGGGTTATAGGATGCATGCATTTATAATTTTACATTTACACTTTCTCACAGAGTATGTGAAAATGTCTGTTTTCTCAAATCTTTACCTCCAAAAAGTGAAACTAATCTACTGCCATACTATATCTATTATGATTGTACAGTGGAAATGACAAATAGATTCAAGGGATTAGATCTGATAGAGTGCTTGAAGAACTATGGATGGAGGTTCGTGACATTGTACAGTAGGCAGTGATCAAGACCCTCTTCAAGAAAAAGAAATGCAAAAAGGCAAAAGGATTGTCTGAAGAGGCCTTACAAATAGATGAGAAAAGAAGAGAAGCTAAAGGCAAAAGAGAAAAGGAAAGATATACCCATTGGAATGCAGAGTTCCAAAGAATAGCAAGGGGAGATAAGAAAGCCTTTCTCAGTGATCAATGCAAAGAAATAGAGGAAAACAATAGAATGGGAAAGACTAGAAATCTCTTCAAGAAAATTAGAGATATGAAGGGAACATTTCATCAAAGATGAGCTCAATAAAGGACAGAAATGATATGGACCTAACAGAAGCAGAAGCTGTTAAGAAGAGGTAGCAAGAGTACACAGAACAACTATTCAAAAAAGATCTTCATGACCGAGATAACCATGATGGTGTGATCACTCACCTAGAGCCAGACATCCTGGAATGTGAAGTCAAGTGGGCCTTAGGAAGCATCACTACACACAAAGCTAGTGGAGGTGATGGAATTCCAGTTGAGCTATTTCAAATCATAAAAGATGATGCTGTGAAAGTGCTTCACTCAATATGCCAGCAAATTTGGAAAACTCAGCAGTGGCCACAGGACTGGAAAAGGTCAGTTTTCATTCCAATGCCAAAGAAAGGCAATGCCAAAGAGTGTTCAAACTACTGCACAATTGTACTCATCTCACATGCTAGCAAAGTAATGCTCAAAATTCTCCAAGCCAGGCTTCAACAGGACATGAACCATGAACTTCAGATGTTCAAGCTGGATTTAGAAAAGGCAGAGGAACCAGAGATCAAGTTGCCAACATTCGCTGGATCATCGAAAAAGCAAGAGAAAGTTCCAGAAAAACATCTACTTTTGCTTTATTGACTATGTCAAACCCTTTGATTATGTGGATTACAACAAATTGTGGAAAATTCTGAAAGAGATGGGAATACTAGACGACCTGACCTGCCTCCTGAGAAATCAGTATGTAGGTCAAGAAGCAACAGTTAGTATCAGACATGGAACAACAGACTGGTTCCAAATCGGGAAAGGAGTACATCAAGGTTATATATTGTCACCCTGCTTATTTAACTTATATGCAGAGTACATCATGAGAAACGCTGGGCTGGAGGAAGCACAAGCTGGAGTCAAGATTTCTGGAAGAAATATTAATAACCTCAGATATGCAGATGGCACCACCCTCAGGGCAGAAAGTGAAGAAGAACTAAAGAGCGTCTTGATGAAAGTGAAAGAGGAGAGTGAAAAATTTGGCCTAAAACTCAACATTCAGAAAACTAAGTTCATGGCATCTTGTCCCATCACTTCATGGCAAATAGATGGGGGAACAATGGAAACAGTGAGAGACTTTATTTTGGGGGCTCCAAAATCACTGCAGATGGTGACTGTAGCCATGAAATTAAAAGAAGCTTGCTCCTTAGAAGAAAAGCTATGACCAACCTAGACAGCATATTAAAGAAACAGAGACATCACTTTGCCCTCAAAGATCTGTCTAGTCAAGGCTATGGTTTTTCCAGTAGTCATGTATGGATGTGAGAGTTGGACTATAAAGAAAGCTGAACACTGAAGAATAGATGCTTTTGAACTGTGGTGTTGGAGAAGACTCTTGAGAATCCCTTGGACTGCAAGGAGATCCAACCAGTCCATCTTAAAGGAAATCAGTCCTAAATATTCATTGGAAGGACTGATGCCGAAGCTGAAACTCCAATACTTTGGCCACCTGAGGCGAAGAACTGACTCTTTTAAAGGATCCTGATGCTGGGAAAGGCTGAAGGTGGGAGGAGAAAGGGGATGACAGGATGAGATGGCTGGATGGCATCACTGACTCAATGGACATGAGTTTGAGTAAACTCCGGGAGTTGGTGATGGACAGTGAAGCCTGGTGTGCTGTAGTCCATGGGGTCACAAAGAGTTGGACACGACTGAGCAACTGAACTGAACTGGTAGTATATCAATGCATTTTGACTACATTACAGTTTAAATTGTAAAATTAAAATTTTGTTAATATTCCTTAATTCCTATTCTTTTATAGAATTATTTGATTAACTTCTCATTTTTTTCCTGAAATACTTGAAATACTTAAGTAACTTTCAGAGCAAAGGTATGGGGAGAATAAATGTTTTCAGTTTTCACATGTTGGAAATCTGTGACAATAAATTTCTAATTTTAGATGAAATGGAGAAAGTTAAAGAAAAATGCAACTCACCAAAACTGACCCAAGAAGAAAGTCTGAATAATTTGTACCTCTAATTAAGTAGCTGAATCTGTGGGAAATAAAATGGGGGATCTCAGTGTATTCTGGACAGTAGTCTTTTTTTTTAAATATATAATACATTTTGGAAATAATCTCTCCCCAGTTGTCACTTGACTTTTAATACACTTATGGTGCTCGCTGACATATGGAAGTTTGAAATATTAATGTAGAATTTGTGAGATGTTGCTGGTATTCCCTGGGGTATCTTCTTCATCCCTCCTCCTGGGAAGACAGGGAAATACTTTTTTGGCTCCCGTCAGTTTCATCGTGGCCACATAATGTCTTTGCTGAGTGACATGTAATCAGAAATGACATGTCAACTTCCAGGTGAAAGAAGTTAAGAATCAGTTTACAATTCTCTGTGCCGATTTCCCCCTGGAGCATTGACCAAGAAGGTCACGTGTTCCAAATGGTACAGCTACTAAGTGGGGGAGGAATTGATACAAACAGAAAACATTTCTTAGGAATGCAGGTTAAACCCAGTTGTATGATGGATTACTTTACATACAAACAAATTCAAAAACTATTACACTGGGTAAAAATGCAAATCCAGCCCTATGCTGTTTACTAGAAATATATCTTGAATATAAGAAACCAGAAGAGTTAAGAATAAAAGGATAGAAAAGCATATCTAAGGAAACCTCATGAAAGATATATAGATATCCCAGTACTAGATTAAATGAATATGAATGCAAGAAGCACAGAGATAAGATTAGTATCTTATCATGCTTAAAAGGTAAAAGGATCAGAAAGATTGAATAATTTTTAATTAACCTAATTATACAATTCAAAGAATATAAATATATAAGGAAAATTAAAGTCCAAACTGACCAAAATAAAATGAAAAAATACAAACCCACAGTTGTCTAAGAAAATAACACAAACAGGTAAAATATTGGAGAAGATATAAAAAAATGTCATGTCTTGAATAACAGTATGATTATCATATACAAAACACGTCACCCATAAATTGGAATGCATGCTCCTTTCATGTACTCATAGATTATTTAACCTTATATTTAGAGCCATAAAGCAAGGAAACCAATTTTATTTTATTTGTGCTTGTATTTAATTGAAGTATAGTTGATTTACAATGTTGTGTTAGTTTCAAGTGTTCAGAAAAGCAACTCAGTTGTCTATATATGTATATGTCTATTTTTCAGATTCTTTGTCCTTATAGTTTATTACAAAATATTGAGTATCATTCCCTTTGCTATATAGTCTTCAGTGGTTATCTATTTTACATATAGCAGTGTGTATATGTTAATACTGCAATCCTAATTTGTCCCTCTCCCCTCTTTTCCCTTTGGTAACCACAAATTTGTTTTCTATGTCTGTGAGTCTGTTTCTGTTTTATAAATAAATTCATTTGTACTATTATTTAGAGCCCACAGATAAGTGATATCATGATATGTATCTTTCCTTGTCTGACTTCCTTCACTCAGATGGACTGTGACTCAGGTCCATTCATGATGCTGCAAATGATATTTCATTCTTTTTTATGGCTGAGTAATACTCCATTGTATAAATACTGTATACCACATACTTTCCATTCATTCATCTGTTGATGGACATTTAGGCTGCTTCTGTGCTTTGGCTATTGGAAGTAGTGTTGCAATGAATAGAACCGCGTCTGTTCAAATTACAGTTTTCTTTTCAAATTATGATTTCCTCTGGATATATGCCCAGGAGTGGAATTGAAGGATCATATGGTAACTCTATTTTCATTTTTTTTAGGAAACTCTATATTGTTCTTCATAGTTGCTGTACTAATTTATGTTCCCATCAACAGTGTAGGAGCGTTCCTTTTTCTTCAAACCTTTGTCAGCACTTTATTTGTAGACTTCTTGATGATCACTATTCTGACTGGTGTGAGGTGATACTTTACTGTAGTTTTGATTTGCATTTCTCTAATAATTAGTGATGTTGAACATCTGCTCATGTGCCTTTCATCATCTGTATGTCTTCTTTGGAGAGAAATATCTGTTTAGATCTTCTGCCCATTTTTTCAGTTTGGGTTGTTTGTTTGCTCTTGATATTGAGCTGTATGAGCTGTTTGCATATTTTTGAGATTGAACCTTTGTCAGTCACATCATTTGCAAATAGTTTCCCCCATTCTGTAGGTTGTAACAGATTTTAAACAATTAAAACCTTGCAGAGTATGTTTGTTGACAATGATGAAATAAGCTACACATAAAGACAAATGCTAAGTAGGAAATACCCAGAAATTTCTAAATTAGACAGTTTACCCCTAAGTAACTCAAGAAAAATGCAATAGTAATTAGAAAATATTTAGAACTAAAGGATTATAAAAATTATTATACATTACAACTTGTGATATGGAGCACTTGGTGCACTTGCTGGGTTATTTACTTTCTTAAGTTTATTAGAATAGAAGAAAAATTGAAAAACCAGTGACTGCATATCTTTACCCAGAATTTAGAAGAAGAAAAAATAAAGCCCTAAGCAAGTTTGCAGAAGATAGTAATAAAAAAATAAGATAAACATTTAGTGAAATAGAGAAGAAAATTCCAATAGCTATAACTGACAAAGAGAAAATTTGGGTTTTTAAATAAACTAATAAAATTGATTATCCCATAGCAAGACTAATAAAGTTAATGTTATAGATGTCTAACATTGGCAACTTAAAAGGGACATCAGTATGGATCATACAGAAATTATGAACAACTCTATGACAACAAAATTTTAATTTAGATGAAATGGAGGAAGTTCAAGAAGAATGTATGTTATCAAAAATGATGAAAAGATTGAGTAATTCTATATTTATATAATTGAATGCATAAAAGAGAGGGAGTGTCTAGAAGTTCAGTAGATTTTTGTAATAAACTGAAGGGACATAAAATATAATTGAAAAGCTTGAGACCTAAAAGAACAAGTGTTTCTTGAAAGAATGAATGTGTGACTAGCATTATGAAGTAGAAAGGTGCTAATATCACCTTTGGAACTTAAGGGCTTTGAGGTATGAACTCATGAATACTCTTTATTAGATAGAGCAGCAGGAAACTTGTGCCAATAGAGGAAAGTTCTGTTAAGGAAAGGGGTTAGAGAGAAATGTGATTTTGGAAATATCTGAGATTCAGAAACTTATAGGGTAAGCATAAATACACATATTATCAGAAAGTTTCAATTCAGATTCTTAATGATTCGGGAAATGCTATGTTTGAATTAAAAAGCAATATTGACTTTGTTCTTTTGATATTTATTTTGGTGACTTCTAAAAAATTGTCAGTGGGTACAGCAGACATCTTTGACCCTTTCAATCCTAACTTTGCCTTCTTCTCTAAGCCTTGTCCCACTCAGAAATACAATCATGGAGGAATATTGGATTGAAGTAGAAGATAGTGTCTGATACATTCATTTACAAGGTAATGCATTTTTTAAAAGGCTAAAGATTTACGTTAAAAAAATAGATTATGTGAAGATGTCCATTCTCCTGAAGTGAACAGCTCTATGAATACAGTCACATCAAAGGAGTTCTGACAAAATTTCAGGCATTCCTATTGGAATATAAGATAAGGACAGTGGACAGGAAAGAGGTAAATAAGCTGGCATACTATTTTTACTCACACTTTTTCCACGGTGGGAATGGGTGTTAGTGTAAACTCTTGGGGGGAAAGAAAAAGAGACGATGACTTTGTTAATATGATAACTGTACCTCCCGGGAAATGGAGCCATGATATTTGCTAGAATATTCTTATATGTGGAATGTTCTTAACAGGATGTCTCTATTTAAAGATTACCTATAGTAAATAAGTTCCCTGAAATAATGTCACCTAAGCTGGGGTATAAATTGGATATGTTCTGTAAGCTCAACAATTCCACTGTGAGGAAGTAACTTCTGAGTATCTTGCTTACTTTGGGGACTAAAATGCTTGTCTGTGGCAGGATGGGCTTGGGAACCACCCTTAAAGCCCCAGACACTTTTTAATCCTCTTGATTATCTTCCCTGGTGGCTCAGTGGTAAAGAATTCACCTGCCAAGCAGGAGATATAGGTTTGATCCCTGGATGGGGAAGATCCCCTGGAGAAGAAAATGGCAACTCACCTCAGTATTCTATCCTGGGAAATCCCACGGACAGAGGAGCCTGGTGGGCTACACTTCATGGGGTCGCAAAGCATCAGACACGACTTAGTAACTAAATGACACCAATCTTTGACATTACTTAATAAGTAACGTGTGTGTGTGCTAAATCACTTCAGTTATGTCCAGCTCTCTGTGACCCTGTGGACTGTAGCCCACCGGGCTCCTCTGTCCTTGGGATTCTCCAGGTAAGAACCTGTTAGCAAATCAGATCTGTGGTTCATTTGAGTCTGGAATGACAGTATGATCCTGTGTGTTTGCTCAGGCATCTGTGTGAGCCTGTGGTTTCAGGAGAGGTTTTATTGAAGAGCTGAGTCCAACGTGTGAGCACAGGTTGATGACAAGGAGGGCCTGGGAGATACGAGGAGCATGAAAAAGGTAAACAAAACAAAACAGAAATAAACCCGAAACTCTGAAGAACGATGTCACTGGAAGTGGGCAGAATCGTGACAAGCATGGGACATGCTTAGGGGTCTGGCTCTGCCCCCTGGTGAGAGGGAGCTTTGCAGCAGAGAAATGATGCCCAGAGCTGCAGAGAGAGCAAGGTGGAGACCCTGGGGATGCTGTTTAGAGAGGAAGCAGGAGGCCTGTGAGGAAGCCAGTGGAGGAGCTCAGATGACAAACACCCAGGACGTGGCCTGGGAAGATGGCGCTCAGAATACAGCCGAAGGAATGGTTTTGAGAAATGTTTAGGAGGAAGAGCTCTTCGGACTTGCTGCTTGACTGGGTATGGGCCTGAGGCAGAGATTCAAGTGGAAGTGAGGGCAAGTCTCCTAGTTTGACCGACGGATTAGGTGGTGATGCTGCGGCAGGAAGTACAAGGCGGGAGAAGAAGCAAGTGGTCAGGGCAGAGAGTTCTGCTTTGAACAAAGAAAGCTCGAGGTGCCTGTGGGGTGTGGAGGAAGGTACGCCCTGCCGTGACTGGGCCTCAGAACCTGCAGAAGACCAGGGTCCGGGTCAGGGGCAGACATGTGGGCGTTGTCTGATATTGTTTGCAGTTAAAACTATGGAAGTCAGTGAGACTGTCCACGGGAAAGAGTAGACTACAGTAAAGCACTATCACTATAGTGTCTCATTTTTGTTGTCAGTCACTGGATTCTTCAGGACTCTGTAATAAAGGTAATTTTTTTTTTTTGATCCTCCTATTTAGGGAATACATAGGATTATCTTCCTGGGTTACTTTGAGAACCAGCATCTCAGTAAAATGTGATGATATCTAGTTTCCATAAGAGAGAATTTGTGTCATATTAGATGATGGTATAATTTCCTTTGTTCTCATTATTCTAATGAATAGGAAATCCTGCTCAATCCAATAAAGGAGAAGAGAAACCCTAATAATAGATACCGTTTTAAGTGCTTTCTCTGTGCCAAAGATTTTTCAGCAGGGACCACCCACATGTATATATCATTATATTTTATCATTATGTTCTCAATAATTGTTTGTAATGAACATTGAAGGGGCTTCCCAGGTGGTGCTGGTGGTAAAGAACCCACCTGCCAATTCAGGAGTCTGAAGAGACGTGAGTTCAATCCCTGGATTGGGAAGATTCCCCTGGAGGACAGCGTGGGAACCCACTCCAGTATTCTTGTCTGGAGAATCCCATGGACGGAGAATTCTGGTGGGCTACATACAGTCCGTGGGGTTGCAAAGCATCAGACACGACTGAAGTGACTTAGCACGCACACTCACACACGTGCACGTGAAACTGTGCCTACGTGAAGTCCTTTTTTTTTAGAAGGGGAAATCTATATGCTTAACAGAAACTAGTTACTATTATAAAACAGTAATAAAATTACTGTTATTATTAATAATATCAAGGAATATAAATATCTTAGCTTCCTGAAAATTTTTTATTGACTACGAGTAGCTGAAAATTATTATATATTGCCAATTCATCATTTTATGAGATTCTTTTATTGTTAAGTTGAGGTGACTGCTAGCTTTATTAAAGTCAGTGCAATATTGCATTTTCATTACAAATTTTCATTTTCATGGGTAATCATGTCTTTTCATACTGCGACTCTGTTCATTTATTACTTAATTTTCATTTTCAAGCTATTGTTGTCATACATATTCTAAAGTGCATAAGTTTAAAGAAAGCCTCTTGTGACTAAAGATTTCTCAGACTTCAACCTTTAGAAAATTTACATAAACATGTCATTACATTATGATACTGGCACATGGGATTCAATTCTCATCTTGGAAAATATTTTGTTGCAAGAGAAGGGGCACTTTTGCTTTCCTTTCTGTATGAATCTTTTGTTAGATATGATGAGAATCTGACACACAAGCTAACATTCATAATATGGAGAGAAATGAGTATCAGAATGAACTAAACAAGTACAGAATGCTGGAATTAAGATATTATCCATGGCAGAGCATTTTCATTGTAGTTAAGTTTTCTTATGATTTTTCCTACCTTAGGAATTGCTTTTTTATTCTTGTGTTTCTGATAATCTGGATAGTTCCTTACCTGGTATTTAGTTTTATGTTGAATCCTTGCTTTACCTATGTTTATGGTCTAGTTCTCAGTTGTTTCCCCATTACTGAGAACTTTCTCATTGGGAATAAAATTTCATTTCATTTAAAAATCCAGTCTGTTAATGCAGTCTCATAATGACTTAGCACTCAACAGCCGTGTTTCAGAGAAAATGTTAATTACACCATGAAACTTCCATTATTACAATGATGGTAACACTTGAATTTTCATTTTTAATCCTTCAGTGAGTTAACTCTTTTGGTTATGACTATGTGATGTAAGGTGGTCGACCTGTAAATTACAAGACAGGCCTGATTTCAACCGAAACTAACCCTGTGGCCTTAGATCAATCTTTGTAACTGTCTCACCTAGGTCTATTCAACTGTCTATTGAAGGAATGTAACTTCCCTCTAGCTTGAAATTTCTGACACTAATTTTCCTGTTTGTTTTCTTTTTTTGTCTCTTCTGTCCCCTGTTTTCCATTCCTTTCCTTTGTCATTTTCCATGGCCAAGTCCAAGGACTCACCCTGAAGCCAGCACTCTCTCTGCAGACACTAAGAATTAACAACCATGGCCCAGTTCGACATCACTGCCTTAATTGTTCCTTTGGGGATTGACAAAGACAGCCCTGTTTGTGTGAGCTGTAAAAAAGAAGTGCTAAACTCATAACCATAAAAATACATGCTTATAGCCTAGAATGAAAATATTGTTTGGAATTTTAAATATTAAAAATGCTCTGGATTTATTGTGCCCTTGAGGCTGAGTGAGTTTTGTGCAGCCTGATTTTATATGTGATAGTGCTATTTTTGTCAGTCAACACAACATGATAACATCTTTTGATGGAGGTGTATGAAACTGTGGGTTGGAAGCCTTTAGGGGGTCACTGAAAGAAATATAGTCCTTTAAATGTCAACAAAAATGAAAGGACAGTGTCATTTTCTATTGGTATTTATATATCTACCTGTACTTGGGAGAGATTTTCTTTTCTAAGCCCTCTTATTCTTCCTCAAGATATTTCTGTAAATATAAGCAGATAATTTTGCAGTACCAGGAGCATATTTGTGGATCTCTTTGTATAATGTGGATGCAAACACCAGAAATGAAAGAAAATGCCAGAAATATAAAATCATTTAAAATATGGGTAGGGAAAACTAGCCATTGATATAAACAAAGAGATACAAAGAAGAAAATCTATACTGATGGGTCAGTGCTGGCAGGATAGAACTGCAGGTTTATTACTTTATATTGAAAAGAAAAAAAAATGAACTAAGAAAACTTTTTTGTAAAACTACATGCCATTTGTAGTTGGAGAACAGAATTTCCAAACTATTTTGCTCAGAGACATTCAGTTCAGTTCAGTCGCTCAGTCATGTCTGACTCTTTGTGACCCCATGGACCGCAGCACACCAGGCCTCCCTGTCCATCACCAATTCCCAGAGTTTACTCAAACTCATGTCCATTGAGTTGGTGATGCCATCCAACCATCTCATCCTCTGCCATTCCCTTCTCCTCCTGCCCTCAATCTTTCCCAGCATCAGGGTCTTTCCCAGTGAGTTGGTTCTTCGCATCAGGTGGCCAAAGTATTGGAGTTTCAGTTTCAGCCTCAGTCCTTCCAATGAATATTCAGGACTGATTTCCTTTAGGATTGACAGATTTGATCTCCTTGCAGTCCAAGGGACTCTCAAGAGTCTTCTCCAACACCACAGTTTAAAAGCATCAATTCTTCGGTGCTCAGCTCTCTTTATGGTCCAACTCTCACTTCCATACATGACTACTGGAAAAACCATAATTTTGATCTTACAGACCTTTGTCAGCAAAGTAATGTCTCTGCTTTTTAATATGCTGTAGGTTTGTCATAGCTTTTCTTCCAAGGAGCAAGTGTCTTTAAATTTCAGAGACATACAGTGTGATGTAAAAATTTGGACTGAATATCTTGATTCTGTGACAGTTTCATCACACTGGCTGCACTGATAGTTGTGTGTGTGTGTGTGTGGTGTGTGTGTGTGTGTGTGTGTTAGTTCCTCAGTTGTGTCCAACTCTTTGTGATTCCATGGACTGTAGCCCACCAGGCTCCTCTGTCCATGGAACTCTCCAGGCAAGAATACTGGAGTGGGTTGCCATTCCCTTCTCCAGGGGAATCTTCCCAACCCAGGGATCGAGCCCAGGTCTCCTGCATTGCAGGCAGATTCTATATCTTCTGAACCACCAGGGAAGACCTGCAATGATAGGCCAGATCTTAAATCAAACACAAACCATAGTTCATTAGCTGTGAAACTGTATAATTAGAGGATTAAGGGTAGCATTGGAATGCACACATAAATCTAACAGTATCCAAGAGCTATGTAAATATAGTAATACATCAATATTTTGTAGACAAATAATGCTTGCAGTTCCAACCTCTGTACCAGTTTACCTCTATTTATACACTGCTTTGAATCATAAATAAATTCATGGTAGTTTAGAAGAAAATGGCTAAATGTAAATTTAAATAAAATGAGAATTTGGAAAAATGTAAATTAAAATAGGGAGTAGATCTCAGGGGAAAAGTGGATCCCAGTTTGCTGGCCACATGTGCCTAACAATGGTTGGTTGAGAAATCAGTTTGTTGCCAAGTCTCATTGCAGATGTAACAAAAAGGGAGATATTCATTTATATAGATCTTACTGTTTAATCAGGTTGTTGTTGTTTTTAGTCACTATGTCATGTCTGACCCTTTTTGTGATCCCATGGACTGTAGCCTGCCAGGCTCCTCTGTCCATGAGATTTCCCAGGCAAGAGTCCTGGAATGGGTTCCCAGTTCCTTCTCCAGGGGATCTTCCCGAACAAGGATTGAACCCTTGTCTCCTGCATTGGTAGGCAGATCTTTACTCCTGAGCCACCGGGGTAACTGTTTAATGAGGTACACTTTGCTTATTTGCATATGAGATATGAGTAGCTTTTTCTGACATTTCCAAAATAAAAATTTCAGTTGGGGCATTATACAAAAGGCACTAAGTGACTGAGGGGTGATGTCCTCAAAAACCACAAAGTCCAAAACCTCTAATGAGGAAGGGGCTGTTATTTTAGTGAAGTGAAGTGAAAGTTGCTCAGTTGTAGCCGACTCTTTGTGACCCCATGGACTGTATAGGCCAGAATACTGGGGTGGGTAGCCTTTCCCTTCTCCAGAGGATCTTTCCAACCCAGGAATTAAACCCAGATCTCCCGCATTGCAGGCGGATTCTTTATCAGCTGAGCCACCAGGGAAACCCATTATTTTATTTCCCCTCCATAAAAACTTAGTGTATAATTCTTTGCCATTCAGGTAGAACAAAGCTTCCCTGTAGTTCAGATGGTAAAAAATCTGCCTGTAATGTGGGAGACCTGGGTTCAATCCCTGGGTTGGAAAGATCATCTGGAGGAGGGAGAGGCAACCCGTTCCAGTATTCTTGCCTGGAGAATTCCATGGACAGAGGAGCCTATTGGGCTGCAGTCCATGGAGTTGCAAAGAGATGGACATGTCTGAGTGAATAACATTTATTCAGGTACAAAAAGAGCATACAGCCTAAATAGGCATCATTCTGATATTTTAGGTAGATACTAAGTTCATTGGAAGGACTGATGCTGAAGCTGAAACTCCAATACTTTGGCCACCTGATGCGAAGTGTTGACTCATTGGAAAAGACCCTGATGCTGGGAGGGATTGGGGGCAGGAGGAGAAGGGACGACAGAGGATGAGATGGCTGGATGGCATCACCGACTCAATGGGCATGAGTTTGAGTAAACTCTGGGAGTTGGCGATGGACAGGGAGGCCTGGCATGCTGCGATTCATGGGGTTGCAAAGAGTAGGACACGACTGAGCGACTGAACTGAACTGAAGCTAAAATCTAGATTATCAAAGGTTGTGTAGCCTACACTGGAACAACATTTTGCAATGAAAAATCCATTTCTTAAATATTGAGCATCTACTATGAAAAATATGGTAGTCCTGGTGGGGGATGTGCATTTACAGAGGTCATTTAATGTTTGTCTCTGTTAGGGGCCTTTTTCACATCTTCTCTCTACTTAAATCTCCATCAGCACCACTGTCTTCGTTATTCTAAGCTGATGACCTTGTTTTTTTCTTCCCAGAGAAAACAGAAGCAGTCAAAAGGCATTTCCTTTAATCCCCTCCAGTCTCCTGACCTACGAGCTTCTATGCCGACACTCTGACATTCCTTCTCCAGTATATGAGCTACCACTGAGCCATCAAAGCCATCTATAACTCAAGGACATTATTCAAACAACTGTCCCTCAATCTTCTGCATTATCTTTTCCCCCCGTTTTCCACATCGTTCTTGTCAGCATGCAGGTTTGATGTCATGTTCCATCAAGAATATCTTTTCCTTGACACTACCATCTCAGTTCCTATCCCATTTCTCTGCTCTATTTATAATAAGAATCCTTGAAAGGTTTTAAAAATATATATTTCTCCCATTTTTGCTTATTAAGCAGACTCTAATAAAATGTTGTTCTTCTCAGTCAACTAAAACTGCTTTGTCAAGGTTACCAGCATCCTCTGTTTTGCTAAGTTTAATGGTCAATTCTCAGTCCTTGGATTCCTGACCTGTCATTTGCCCCGAGTAACCACACTCTCCTCCTTGCAACGCTGCTTTTGCTTGGCTCCTGGGATGCCATCTTCTGCTGGTTTTCCTGGAATGCCATTGTGGTTTCTTGTCAGTACTGGTGACTGTTTCCTTGTCCCTCCGATCTCCCTAAATGCTGAGATGTCATCTCCTCTTTCCAGTCTATAATCAGTAATCAGTCTCTTGCCAGTCTCATTTGGTCTCATGTTTTAAATATCATTCATACTGGTAGTTGTCAAGCTTCACTCCATGTTCATTTTGTGTGTGCATGCTCAGACATGTCCTACTGGGGACTCTCTGCGCCATGGACTGTAGCCAGTCCATGGGATTCTCCAGGCAAGAATACTGGAGTGGGTTGCCATTTTCTTCTCCAGGGGGATCTTTCTGACCCGGGGATCAAACCTGTGGCTCCTGCTTTGCAGGAGGATTCTTTACCACTGAGCCACCAGGGCGGGAGGTCTACAGGTGGTTTATTTGCTTTGTAACTAGTTCTGTTTCTTCAATTAAATAGGGTTTATAATTATCAAATACAAGGATGACTTAGAGATACATTTTAAGAACAAAACCCCACAACATATTACTATGTGTATATTCTACATATTTGTAAATACATCACAATTTTATTTTACATATTTTATTTTATATGCTTTTATATATTTGTTCAAGTACTTCATATACCTTTGATTTTTAGTGACAGTAATGTTTGCCTAACTACTCTGTATATTAGAAAATGACAGAGATAAAGAAATATGAAGAGTCCATGAACTAAAACTAATTCAGTAATACAAATTAAAAGATACCCAGCTGTCTATGTAAAGTGGTAATTTTCTTTGCCTTTTTTTTTCTTTTAATACAGAGGGACTTCCTCTGGTATTCACTTCCAGCAATCCTATATTAGTTTCCATTAGCTATCATCAATTTTTAAATAAAAGGCATCTTTTCTACACAGATTAAAATGAAATCACTTATGTAATTAAACCTGAAGATCCTAATTTTCAGAAATGCAGATAAGGCTCCACTTTTCAATAGCAATCTTGACCTCGTGTTAGTAACATATTCCTTCCACCAGGCTAAATATCTTGCAGCTTATTGTAAGGTAATTTAAGGGTTAATTGCTTCCAGAATTAAGATTAAGCAAGTTTATTGTATTATAATGAAATCAAAGCACATCTTGTTAGTAACCCTGTCCACACTGCAATCACTGTCAGCACATTATCAGTTTGGCGGTATTTGGCTTGAAAAAAATAAAATCAGAATGACTGAATCTTGCTTTTTATTTTCAAATAATACTGCCCCTGCCCCCTTTAAAAGAGCCCATTATTTCCCCAGAAAGCCCTAATTACCAATGCTTTGCTGTGACACAGAGTTTCAGAGTTGGAATGTGTAGGGCACTTTTTGCTTTCTGCATCTTCAAACCACGCCAGGACCTTGCTTCCAGATCATTCACTATTCCAAATAGCGGGACCCTGCATTAATTGTATAGTAAACATGCTATACATGTTTAGGGAGACCCATCCTATGCAGGGGATACTGAATATTCAGTTGTCTATGAATGAATACTGTTTGATGCTACATTTTAGTCATTTGCTTACAATTGATCAAAATTTAATTCTTGGCCTTCATATATGCAATCAAGATTCTGCCTACCTGTGCCTTATTCAGCCATTGAGACTAATTTCTCTGTTCTTAGGGTGGCTTTGCCTGCTCTTAGGGCTTCCCCGGTGGCTCAGATGGTAAAGAATCTGCCTGCGATTCGAGAAACCTGGCTCTGGTCTCTGGGTCAGGAAGATCTCCTGGAGAAGGGAATGGCAACGCACACCAGTACTCTTGCCTGGAGATTCCCATGGTCAGAGAGAAGTCTCGTGGCCTGCGACCAACACTTTTGCCTGCTGTTTGGGATTCGTGACTCTAGGTGGCGATCTAGGGCCCATAATCAATTGCTCTACTCAGGCTAGCTTTGAACCAGGACTCTCAAAGACTGATTAATGATGTACTGTATTTCAGAGGTATTTTCGACTCTCTGTGTTATATAAAGCAGAGATTAATTAGCCATGCTACTTAATTTACCTATTAATGGCATGTCACTTCATGTACTCAGTCGTGGGTAACGCTGTTGTCTTTTGGTGTTTGAAAATTAAGGGACTGTTTGTGTCTGGACGAAATAGAATGGGGCAAAGACCCCAAACAAGACTGCTTCTATCGTTTTTGCAGCCACAACTTAAAGATTTGGGCGTTTACTTTTCCACTAATGCCTGCTTTCTGGTGGATCTGAAGATAATGAAGGTGATGTACATAAAAGAGGGAACTTTTTAAAAATTAGACCTTGTATGCTCAGTTGCTCAGTCCTGTCCCACTCTTCGCGACACCATGGATTATAGCCTGCCGTGCTCCTCTGTTTATGGAATTTTCCAGGAAAGAATACTGGAGCAGGTTGCGATTTCCTTCTCCAGGGGATCTTTATGACAGGGATCGAACCCGCATCTCCTGCATTGGCAGGTGGATTCTTTACCACTGAGCCGCTTTGCAATCCATCTCAATATGTACAATAAGCCTCCATTTTCTGGACAGTTCCACTTAAAAGCAGTGACACAAACTTACTTTCACTATCCCTAACGTTTCCTACTCCATATATTTCCTGTCTCTAATTCTGCGGTAGGAGGGGGAGTCGTGTTTCCCTTCTTTTCAGCTCCTGGGATGCACCTCTTTTCTGGCAGTTCATGGCTGTGAGCAGGGCCTTCTTTGCCGCCTTTCCTCTTTCTCCCTTCTTCCCTTCCCCTCTTCTGTCTTTCCTTTCTTATCTTCCTTTTTCCTGTCTTCCTTCGGCCCTCACTTTCTCTCTCCTCCTTCTTCCTTCCATTGACCTAAAACAGTAAACAGCCAGTCACCGGCAAAACGGGTTTATTCAGGCACAACAAACATTTGCACTTCGGAACCTGTGATCTATAGCCAACCACAGGCAAGTCCGGACCACAGCCAGAGCACCTTCTTTATAGAGGCGGGGGTGGGGGGGGCGGGGCTTTAATAAATGAAGAGCCCATTGGCAGAAACTGCAAGTTTCAAGTGTACTGGCTTCTCATTGGCCGAGTTGTGATGGTCTTTCATTGGCTGGGCTGTTGCTGAGGGAGGGGAAATCCTTCCTCCCACTGGGTAGTGAAGTAGTAGCTTTCTTCCTGTTGGAGAGGCGAAGGCACGTTGTGCTTCATGTTGGGTCTGCAGTTTTAGTGAGAGGTCTTAGGCCGAGAGGTCTCCCCGTGGTCCCCGGAATCCATTTTAAATGAGATTTCTGATCATTAATTTTCTCACTTCTTGTCTTCCTCTTTTTCCTTCATTGGAGTGTATTAAAAAAATTTTTTTTTTTCTTATTATGGACCATTTTTGTTGTTGTTGTATTTATTGAATTGTTATAATATTGCTTCTGTTTTTGCCTTTTTTTTTTTTTGGCCAGGAGGCATGTGGGATCTTAGCTTTCTGATCCTGGATTGAACTTACACCCCTCATATTGAAAGGTGAAGTCTCAACCGTTGGACCACCAGGGATGTCTTCAACTGGAGTGTATTGAAATGACCGTAGCCTTAGAAATTTGTTCTGGGTTTAATTTTCCTGAAGCCTCATGCCTATTGAGTAACCAACTCAACCAACCTTGGAGAAGTGACTTAATTTCTTTGAATTCTATTTTTCTTATCTGTAAAATAAGGCTAACTAATAATGCTTTTCTCACATAGCCTAAGGGAGACAAATGAGTGAATGTGTGTAAATTATTTGGCACGTATTATCACTTATACCCAAGTGAATTTAATTTTACCTTCACAGTAAGAGCTGAACAAATGGCAATTATTACTATGTGAGTGTTCTTTAGGTATTTTAGTATATATTTTTTTTCATAGAACATGCTTCTGCTATGTAAAAGAAATATTACTTATAATTCCTCAGTATCTTAAGGGCATTTCACTCTGAGGTCACAGATTCTCACCTTCCTCATGAAGGTCACCTTGGGTCAGAGGCTCACCTGTGCACATGGGCACAGTCTTAGAGCCAGGTTGAATTAAGCACGCTGAAGCCTGTTTCAGACTCTGCCGTTAGCTAATCCTGGGCTCATTATTGAATATTTTCTTTGTTGGGGAGGACCATTCATTTTCCTGTGAGATTTGAAGGGTTATCTATCTTCCCAGGGCTCTCCCAGGTTGGGCCACATCCAGATGGGCAGCCAATGAGAAAGGAACGACACCTTTGCTGAGGCTTTTCAGTCGTGTCCGACTCTTTGTGACCGTATGGACTGCAGCCCACCAGGCTTCTCTGTTCATGGATCCTTCAGGCAAGAATACCAGAGTGGGTTGCCATGCCCTCCTCCAGGGGATCTTCCTGACCCAGGGATGGAAGCTGTGTCTCTTAGTCTCCTGAATTGGCAGGCATGTTCTTTACCCCTCGCACCACCTTGGAAGCCCCAGAGAGGGATGAAGGTGTGATCAAGTTCTTTCTTCTCTGCTCTTTTGTGTATTTCTCTTTTTACCATCTAGCTCCCCATGCTCTGGGTTCTAAAGGAGGGAGCCACGTTTGATGGTGGAAATGAGAGGAAGGGACAGAGAAGGTTAATTAGACGCTTTCAAGGCACGTTTGTGGCTTCCTCAGATCTCCTACTTGTCTCCTCCTGAGGCTGGAGACCTTGTATCAGAAATCTCCTGGGTCATCCAGAATGCATCTCTTCGGGCTTGTTTTTGAGTTTTCCCTTGACTTCTGGGGTCTTGCCTCTCCCTCACCTGGCCGTCTTGGCCACCCCCACACCAGTCTCATCTGGTCTGGGAACAAGTGGACGTTGGTCCACTCTTGAAGATCTATTGGCATATGGGATGGGCTTAACTGCATACTGATAATTCTTATTAAATCTTTTCCCTAGTTTTTAACATCTTTCATAGGCGGGGAGTTGGGTGGTCATAGAAAAATAGTGTAACTGGCTACTACCCCCTTACCTGCAGGTCTCACCTTGATGGTCCAGCTCTTCCTGTCGGGATGTGAAAGTATTGCCATTTGTTGTTTTGATCTGAGTCTTTGCCCTTCCCTTCCAGTGAAAATGAAACAGTGAACTCCCATTTTATGTCCTTTTCCATCTAGATCTGTCATCACACCAGCTTTGTCATTTGCGTAGTTCTGGGCACTGTTTATTAAAAAGTGAAAAATGTATTTGAAAAAAATCTCTGAAGGTGCTATTTAGCTTCTTTCCCACTCCATGTATTAAGTGACCCTATTTGTAATTCATTATTTCTGTTTAAAATTTAAATTGTGTTAGACTTCCTAATGGATTTCATTTGATTGATTGGTGCTTGATTCTAATGTATTTATTTCCTATCCATCTTTAACACCTATAGCTTCTGAGGTAAGGAGATGAGCCAAAAACGTCCATCAGAGAAGGAAATTTGAAGAGCTAAGTGTCTTTAGCTGACACAGGAAGCTGATCATTCAGTCCCACTGGTTTCTGGACAGCCAGCATATCCTGCCGAATGCATGCTCCTTGCTTTATTGTTTGTGACATAATTCCTGAAGAGAACCGAACTGTAGAAAAGAATGCAGGAATAAATACAGTGATGATGATGGCTGGAGTGGCTGAGTTGACTAAGAGCTATTTGAGAACTGTTGAGAAAGGAAGTGTTTATTCCACAGCCAGAGCCGCAAATAGCTGTGAGGCTCTAAGAAAGAGAACAAACTAACCTCTAAATTCATCAATTACAATAGGTCTCTCTCAAAGGCCATGTCTCATGTACCCTTTTGACCATTTCTCTTATAAATGATAAATATCAATATGATCATTAAGATTTAATTAACCAGGTCTTGAAATGTAGTTCTCAGGAGTAGACAGTGACCTTAAAATTGGACTATACAAATAAATCACATTCCATTGGCAAGGGATGATGCAAAATAAATGATTGAACTTTAAAAGGCTAATAAATTATACTGTACTGTATTGTGACATATTTTAATCAACAATGAAATTGATATATCACAGTTAAGCTTTTCAAGCATTTTGAATAGAAAATCATGTTTTTTCTTCAGTTGCTTCATATACTGAACATAGAATGTCTGGATATGAAATTCACCGTGTGTCAGAGAATACAGAAAGCTCTCCTGATGTGAAGAAATACTTTTTAAGGCTCAGGAATATTTTATAAAGTATAAACCCTGAGAATGATGACCACTACTTACTCCTAGCTCGGAATTTTCTCAGTTGGGCTTTTGTGGAAGCATGTGAGGTTGATTTAAAGAGAAAAAGCTCCTTCTGGTTTTTCCATCACCTTCTGCTTTGGCTTTGGTGTATTAGTCTATTCCAGAAGCTAGAATGACAATTGCATGTGTACTTTGAAAAATGGGAGGAGTTAATGAGGTCTTTTATTATATGATTATGTTCTCTACTTTCCCATCTAATTTGCTGTAAGGTAATTCAACCTGTATTTTTCCATCTCTTAATGAGGATGAATAGCTACACAGTCTGTTTTAGGGCCTTTAATTGCTTGCTAGACATTGCAGATCTTTTCCAAGGATGCATATGATGCTTGAGAATGTTCCCACTCTTGGAGGGATTCTGCCAATCTGACTTTTTGAATAAGCTCTAATGATAACACTGTTGAGGAGACCATTATGAGGATGCTATCAAAGTCTTGAAAGTGAGTTATAGGCATCGGAGAGTCCTCAGGGTGGGGAAGGAGGAGGGGAGAGCCTGCAGGAACACTGACCAAATCTTTCCTGTTCTCAACTATAATGAAGCAGAGTTGTTCCCTTTTTAAAATTGCTCTAGTTAAAAGCAATGAGTAAACTTCTAAATCTTCATTCCATGACAATTTTGTGGTCTCTGTAGCATATAGAATATAGCATTCATTTCCCCCATCTGGCTTAATGGTTTGTAGCATATTTCCTTGATAAAATGCCTGTTCGCCTCTCCTTTTATACTTTTCCTTATGGTCATCAGAAATATACCACACAAGAAAAGGAAAGTGAAAGTGAAAGTGTTAGTCACTCAGTTGGGTCCAACTCTTTGCCATCCCATGGACTGTAGCCCACCGGGCTCCATCCTTGAATTCTCCAGGCAAGAATACTGCAGTGGGTGAGCCCTTCCATTCTCCAGGGGATCTTCCTGATCCAGGGATCAAACCCGGTCTCCCAAGTTGCAAGAAGATTCTTTACTGCCTGAGCTACCACACAAGAAAAGTGCACCTTAGAAGTCTATGTATCTATGTATGTATCTAACCATCTATTAATCAATCTATCCATCCATCCATCATAAAATAGGAATTTCCAACAAGTTTCTATTATCTTCCAGGAAGGTGCCTAGTGCTGCTTATGAAGCATGCTGGGAAACAAATAGAAATAACGTAAGAAGAAGCAATGGTTAATGTAGAGACACATGGAAAGGGGAGAAATAGAGATGCAGCTGGACTGAAAAAGGAATGTGAAAAATCTAAGCTCTGGGATTAAGACCAAACAGGAGTGTAACAGACCCACTGATGCCTTTTTCTGGAGCCCATGTATCTGTAGTGGATGAATATTCTGGAAACTAATGATGGAGTGGATTTGAGGTTGGTTCCAGGAGCCGTGCAGATACTGTAAGATAGTTGAACAATGATCAGGAAAGGGCAATCCTATTCTCAATGGTAGTTAACAATAAGGTTGAATTTTCTCCCTATATTCTCTCTACAATTAAAAAAATAAAAGAACTAGAAAGGTCCAGTTTGATTTTTTGACTGTGGGTAAAGCTAGGAAGTTCCCTTGCCTGCCTTCTTGAAGAATGGATGAAATCAAGGGCAGGGTTAGTCATGGGACCGCAGTGAGGAGGAAGGTACTTGGTGTGTGAGGGACAGTGTGCATGCTACTGTCCAGTGACTAACATCCAGGCCTAACATCTAACATCTAACCTCAGCTCTACACATCCATTCGTGTGGTACACACTCTTGGCTGCCTCCAAATGGAGAGAGCTCTGTGTCTGGGCTCCTGAGAAAACCTGTGATCGGTTGTTTTGGCCACTTTAGTTCCAAGTATTGGAGAAATCCTTTAAAAACCTTTTGCAGGTCATTTGACTGGTGTATTAGTACGTGCGCGCGCGTGTGTGTGTGTGTGTGTGTGTACACAAAGAGATGTGTCTATGTGGAGTGACTTACACAGTGATGAGGGTTGTGTAAGTGGTCCTTTGGAGTCTGTCTCCATGTCAGTGCTAGAGCCTGAAGTTCACGGCAGATGATCAGGAAGGGAGGAAGATGAGAAGGCTGGGATCCCGCAAGGACAGACGGACGCTCAGTCTGGGTCTTGCTGCCTCTGACCTTGGTGACAGGGCTTCCAGCAGCCACTGGGGCCCTTCTTCATGGCGCTGAAACACACACCTGGCCCCTGGGGCTCCTTTACACCAATGGTGTAATTCAACAGATCAGCAACAGTGTCCATGTGCCTTAAAGTGGCTGCTGCCTCCCTGCCAGCCTCCAGAAGCTCCCATCCTAACCAGACACTCACAGGAACAGGAGTTCTGCGGAGGGTCCTCACACCTGGGCAGGTCAGCCCCTTGAAAGGGAGCCACGCTTGTAAAATCTGTGATGGCAGAGGCGGCGAGGGTCACATTGACGGGGCCATGCTGTGCTCCGTAGCTCAGTCATGTCCGACTCTCTGCGGCCCCATGGACTGTAGCCTGCCAGGCTCCTCTGTCCGTGGGATTCTCCAGGCAAGAGTACTGGAGTGGGGTGCCATGCCCTCCTCCAGGGGATCAAACCCAGGTCTCCCGCACTGCAGGTGGATTCTTTTCCAGCTGAGCCACCACGGAGGCCCTGACAGTGGCTGATGTATATTCGGTGGGTGGTTTCCATTGATTAGGCGCTGGGCTCAGCCCTTCCTAGGATTATTTCATCAGATCATAACCACAGTCCTATGAAGTAGATTTTATTATCTCCCTCCCAGATGAAGAACCTGAAACACAGAGATGCCATCATTGCAACAGCTAACAAGATTGGAATGCAGGTGCTTTTTAAAGAATCGTTTTCAAAATATCATCTCCACAGCATAACTGTATTTGTATAAATGGTTCGTTTTCTTTCTTTATAGCTAATTTTTATGGGAGTATAGTTGCTTTAAATGTTGTGTGCAATTCACTTTGTACAGCCAAGTGAATTAGCCACATATGAACATATACCCCCTCTTCTTTGGCTTCCCTTCCCATTTAGATCACCACAGGGCACAGAGTGCCCTGTGCTCTGCTATACAACGACTCCATGGGCATGAGCTTGGGTGGACTCCGGGAGCTGGTGATGGGCAGGGAGGCCTGGCGTGCTGCAGTCCATGGGGTCACAAAGAGTCGGACACGACTGAGCGACTGAACTGAACTGAGGTTCTCATTGCTTATCTACTTTATACATACTATCAATAGTATATATGTCAATCCCCATCTCCCAATTCATCCCGTCATTGTCTTTCCCCCTTGGTGTCCACATATTTGATTACATCTGTGTCTCTCTTTCTGCTTTGCAAATAAGATCATCCATAGCATTTGTCTAGATTTCACATACATGCGTTAATGTGCTGTATTTGTTTTTCTCTTTCTGACTTCCTTCAGTCTTCCTTCCTTTGTATGCCAGACTCTAAATGGTTACTTTTCTCAGTCATTTCCCACGTTTGTGTTGAGGGAAGAATGAGAGTGTGTATGTGTGTTTGAACTGGCAAGAATATCTATGTAGCCACGTGTCTTCACGAACAAGACTGGCACACTGGGGACACTGGACTTTGACAACCAGTTGGGTCATTTATCCCAAGATGACTAGTGTATCTCAGATACAAAAGGGTTTCATGATTGTTTCCACTCTCACTACAAATGTTGTAATGATCCTAATATACTTGAAACGTGCCATTTATATAAAATTTGCCACATCCGTGATGTCCTGTAACACACTGTGCATTTTGCTGCCTTTTCCTGCTTATGAACAATGCAGAGAAGAAAATTCACGTGTGCTATGAGATCATAGATTTGCTCTGGATTTCTCTCTTCGTTCCAGCAAGAGCAGCTGTTCTGTCAATGGTTGTTTACACATTTTTTCCATGAAACATTGTCTTTTTTAATCTAAGAAATAATTTAGTATTGAGATGATATCTTTTCTGGTGTTTTTTTCTATTGGCTCACACAAAGTAGCTTTCCGTTGTGTTTCATTATTGAAAGAGAATGTATAATATACGAAAATACTATAAGCTTGATGCATTAGCCACATCTGTGTTTTCACCCAACTGTGTAACGCTTTTTTCACACTACAGATTCTTTTTCTAACATTGTTTTTCCAATTTTTCAGCAGTGTTTTCCATGTCTTAGAGCAGTATTTGCTGACAAAGACATGCTTTTTATTTTGCAATTATTCTGTCTTTTATGTATGTGTCATTTCAGCCATTTTTAATGCATCTGGAAGAACAAATGCTTTCCAGATTTGTGGGACTGTGTCTTTTATTTTTGAGAGAGAAACCTCAAAAAAGCCTTCTCAGCAGTAGCAATTTTGTAAGGTACTCTGTTACCATTTGCTAAATAATTGAGGTATTTTCATGTTCTTGATATTTAATTTTAAAATGATTGTTAGCTAATAATTTACAATATACATTTAGAGTGAAGCACATTGCCAATGATAAATGGGTTTCTTGATACAATTTTTTAGTCTAACTTATATCAGACCTAATTACTTCACCATTATTTTTTTATTTTTAAAAGAATTTTATTTGATCATGTTTTGTTATGAATATATGTATGTATGTTATGTATATATATTTTTTCATCCATTTATTTGTTTATTTTGGCCATGCTGTGCAACATGTGAGATCTTAGTTCCCTGACCAGGGATCAAACCCACACTTTCTCCAGTGGAAGCACAGAGTCTTAACCACTGGACCACTAGGTAAGTCCTACTATTGCTGTCTTTAAACTCATAAAAACAAAGAGCTTGTACTAGGAAAATATGGTGATCACATCGAATATTTTTTGCTGTTTGATTGTGCTTGCATTATTGATGTTCTCTTCAATTTTTATTTCTTTGCAGACATCTTTTAGAACCCGTCTCCCATTTTGTGGTTTAATTAAAAAGTAGGAAATATAATCTATAACTTCACAGATTTGAGCCAGTGCGAATGGTTACGTATCCATGACAGACTTGGTCTGGGTAAACCTCTGTTTTCAGTTCACATAGTAAACATTCTCAGGTAGCTCAACAGAATCTGCCCACAATGAGGAAGACCCAGGTTCGATCCCACGGTCGGGAAGATCCCCTGGAGAAGGGCATGGCAACCCACTCCAGTATTCTTGCCTGGAGAATCCCACAGACAGAGGAGCCTGGTGGGCTACAGTTCATGGGGTCTCAAAGAGTCAGACACGACTGAGCGACTTTCACTTTCACCCCGTATAATGACTTGTGGACACAGACTGGGGTGGGGGGCGGGGTGGAAGGAGAGGGTGAGAAGAATTGAGAGAGTAGCATTGAAACATATGCATTACCATATTTAAAATTAGATAGCCAGCTGAAATTTAATCTTTCATGCAAGGAGCTTAAATCCAGTGCTCTGTGATAACCTAAAGGGGTTGGATGGGGTGGGAGGTGGGAGGGAAGTTCAAGAGGGAGGGGACATATGTATACCTATGGTTGATTCATGTTTATACATGGCAGAAACCAACACACTATTGTAAAGCAATCATCCTTTAATTAAAAACAAATATACAGATAAATAGATACAAGATGGTTATTCCATCAACTTATGGAACAATTCTTTGTCAAGGTCCGTCCTAAGTCCTTGAGATTCAATTGTGAAGAAAGCATATACATTGTATAATGAAAACTATGGAGAGGGCAGTGTAATCTTATGTGTCAAAAATATCCACACTGCCCAGAAAATTACAGATATCAGTGAACATTTCAGGTGATAAATAGAGACATTAAAGTAAGTGTTATTCTAGGAGAATGACTGAACTACATAGCCAGATGGATGAACTGATAACGTGGATGACAGGTGCAGAGGAGATGCAGGCAAGCTCTCCAGGCATTGGCTGGATCACTTTTTGGGCTAAATGGAGAGAATCAGGGAGCCTCCTGATGGACCTTTTTGAGAGTTTTATTTCTTACAAGGCATAAGCTTTTTCCTCAAAATATGAATATTCAACACCCACACCAAAAATCTTACAGTATACACTTCATAGTTCAGATTCTTGGGCATTCCAAAGATTCAATAAATTCTGTTTGTGGCATCAAAGTTTCTGATTTTTAAAATTAAGCATCCCAGGTGATACTTGTGCTGATACCTATGTACAGACAAAGTTTGAAAACTGGGAAGACACGGGAAACAATTGACTGAACTGATTCTCTGATTCAATAAAACAAAAGTGGGACAGGGAACTTAAGGAAATGTGACTATTTGATCCAAAGGTGCATCATCATCAAGAGAGGGGAAACTGAGAAGAACCAGAATGCTTTGCTTGCTCCTTGGAAGAAAAGCTATGACCAACCTAGACAGCATATTAAAAAGCAGAGACATTACTTTGCCAACAAAGGTCCGTTTAGTCCAAGCTATGGTTTTTCCAGTAGTCATGAACGGATATGAGAGTTGAACTATAAAGAAAGCTGAGCGCCCAGGAATTGATGCTTTTGAACTGTGGTGTTGGAGAAGACTCTTGAGAGTCCCTTGGACTGCAAGGAAATCCAACCAGTCCATCCTAAAGGAAATCAGTCCTAAATATTTATTGGAAGGACTGATGCTGAAGCTGAAACTCCAATACTTTGGCCACCTGATGTGAAGAGCTGACTCATTTGAAAAGACCCTGACGCTAGGAAAGATTGAAGGCGGGAGGAGAAGGGGAAGACAGAGGATGAGATGGTTGGATGGCTTATCTGACTTGATGGACATGAGTTTGAGTAAACTCCGGGAGTTGGTGATGGACAGGGAGGCCTGGCGTGCTGCAGTTCATGGGGTCGCAAAGAGTCGGACATGACTGAGTGACTGAACCAAACTGACTGAGACTGCTTTGCTGTACTCTATGAGAGAAGATTTCAAAAGCTTAAGTGATATAAAGCTTCATGTTATAGCACAAGTCTATGGACAAAAAAATCTCTTGAGAGGGTTGTTTCTCTTGCCATTTAACGCAGTGTGCAGTTATTTAACTTGCCCATGATGAGCAGAGTGCAGTGTCTAAAGATGCCAATATACTTTTTTGTGTAGGAGCTGTCTGAGTTCCAATTTCTGAAAGGATGCTTGCCAGACAGAGAAGAGGTTGTGGGACTCTCTATTCAAGGGCGAAAAGAAGGTGTTGGAACAGAATTGTAGGGTGTAAGGAAGCTCTTGAGAGACCCTTGGGCTGCAAGGAGATCAAACCAGTCCATCCAAAAGGAAATCAACCCTGAATATTCATTGGAAAGACTGGTGCTGAACCTGAAGCTCCAATACCTTGGCTATCTGATGTGAAGAGCTGACTCACTGGAAAAGACCCTGATGCTGGGAAAGACTGAAGGCAGGAGAAGGGAAGGACAGAGGATGAGAAGATTGGATGGCATCACCGACTCAGTGAACATGAGTTTGAGCAAATTCCAGGAGATGGGGAAAGACTGGGAAGTCTCGCATGCTGCCATCCACGGGGTCGCAAAGAATCAGACACAACTTAGCAACTGAACAACAGCAAAGGAAGATGTGTCCTGAAATGAGATGAAGCCAAAATGCTAAGAAGTTTGTACATTCGCTTATTTATTTCATTAGTTTTTCATTTTACAAAGATCAGAAGGGGAGGGTTTGCTGAACTACTTTGATTATATCTCTAAGTTATTTTCACACAAAAAAGGTGTTAAAAGGACATACATTAAATCCAAATGAGAACTGTTTTCCCCCAAACAGACATAGATTGGAACTTGGCATTGTTACTCACTAGTTCTTAGCTTCAGGAAATTTCTTATTTCTTTGAGCATCATTCTTCTTTTCTTCTTGTCTTAAAAATGGAGAGAAAAAATATCTGACTCTTAAAATTTCTTCTTACCCTACTAAAGACATTAGGAAATAAAATTGAAAATTGCTGAATCTTGTGGGTCATTTTTGAAACATGTAGAAAATGAGAGATGCATGTAGACAGTGCCACTCCAATTTTTAAACTGGGAACATTGTCAGATCTAGAAAAGCAAAGATTTGTGTGTTTAGCTTTGATTTCTGGTAGGATTTTTATGTACTTTATTCAGAGAATGGGATGTTTGCGTGTATGGGAGACCTATGACACATAAAGTCCCGAGAGGAGTTCACTATGAGCAAGTCACATCAGATTAACTGAATTTCTTTCATTGATAAGGTGCACTGATGAGACTTTGTTGATAGATGTATAAGAATTATTGCAAAACATCTCAGTTTCTTTGTGTGTTTTAACATTTAATAGCTATAGCGATGATTATTGGATTAGGAACTGATTGAATATTGACATTTAATCATGTGTTAAAAGGTAAAGTGAGGCATATGAAAAAGTCTAGAGTTCTACAGGCAGAGGGGAGCAGGAGCAAGGAAGCTACACTTTGCAAGAAGAGCAGGTTGATTTTTGCCGAGTCACTTTCCTTCAGGGGGTGACTGAGGTATCCCAGGCAGGTTACCTAACTAGTGCTACTGACTCCTGACTCACTGGTTTAAGATTCTGTTTCCTGGAGAACCAAACTGTAATTTAAGTTTGTCTTGGTTTGGCTACTTGTGGGTCAGCATAAGTGTCTCTGTTTGGGGCCTGTTGTCTTGGTTTGAGCACTGTCTATGAATTTTCCTTGGATGCTCAGCAATCACTCCTTACAGCTCATTACCATGGAGGAGCAGGGTGATGAGATCACTGGCTTGTGTGGTTTTCCTTTGCTGCTGTGGCCTGGCTTTGCTTACAGTCCATTCATTTTAGTGGAAGCACCGACGGGGTGGTTTTTAGGAAGTGGGCCTGGGTGTGGGTGGAACAGTGAGAGAGCCAGGCTGCCTTAATCCCCACAGATGCCAACACAAAGCTCTTAATCTCCAGGGAGAACACTTAAACTTGGATTTATTCCCAGGCAAAGCTGCCTTCAAAATTTTGTTACATGTGGTTTATTTGAAGTTTTTTTGGTTTTGTTTTTATTTTTTATTTTTTCCAGCATCTGATACGAAGTCCAGAGTTTTCTCAGTTTTGCTCTTTCTCTTGGGCCTGACAACCTACTGGCTACTTAGACAAAGCATTGTTTTCGCAAGTGGTTCTCAAGTTTTATTTGGGAAGTTAAAGCCTGCAGTGGTTGCTTCCTTTGGTTCACAGTTTGTATGGTAGCTTCTTGAGGGTAAACACCAAACCAACACAAGGGAAAAACCTTCCTAGTCGTGCTGGCACAGTTTTGCAAAATGCTGACGTGGTATTTTAGATTTTAGAGAAATACTTGATACTAGAACCTTGTGAAATAAGCATCCTTATCTCAAGGTTAGAGATGAGGAAACCCCAACTTAGGTTCAGTTGCTTGACCTCAACCAGAAAGTAGACTATGTGGGAGTTGGCCCAAGTCTCATGACTCCAAAGGCAAGGATTTATAATAAATGGAGTAAAAGCATTACAGTATATTGGATGAACTGAAAATATATTTTTGAAATGCACTAAAAATCTAAGCTGTTATAATTGGAAGATGCATTTGTGCTTACATCTAGAATTTTGTTTGTGTCTTCACATAATTGTGTTAAAAATTCAGAAATAGCAGATGTAAAACTGCTGAATCATTGACACAGTAATTAGCAAAAATTTGTTGTGCACATACACAGAGTTGGTGGACTGGAAGCCCTCAAATTAAACATGAACTGAGTCCCAGAGGTATGTTGTAAAGCAGTTTATGCAGTAAGGAGGCAGCACTGTGTATTTCTCACAGTGGTTGGTTATAATATTATTAGCGTTTTCTTGACTGTAAGGACTTGGTTAGCTTCTATCAACTTGGGGGAACAACGTGAGGGTTTTTTTTTATTTTTTATTTTCAGAGGTATTAACAAGAAGTGACCCAGGTTGTCTCACTTATCTTGCAAAATAAGCTAAGTTAAGTTTTGCTTGTATGAGTAAAGTGTTTTTTGTGTTTTTTTTTTCTGTTCAAGAAGTTTCCAAGTCTGGTCTCCATTTGTGTTTGATTTTTAACAATTGTAATCATGGTGGTTTCCCAGTTAAAAAACTACTTAGGTTTCATTTTCACTGAAAAAAATCAATATTAAAAATATTGCCACTACACACATCTTTATGCATTTGCTGTCAATATTTCCTGAGGACAAATTCACCAAAATGGAAATTTCAATTCAGAAATTAGGAGGTCTTAACACTTTGTTTCCTATTATGTATAGACAAATCAGTTTTCAAATGTTTTGTTCCAGTTAATCAGAGTCTCATAGCAAATCCTGTTTCCTTAAAGCCTTCTTGTCATTATTTACCTTTAGAAACAAGGCTTCATGAGCTGGCTTTCACTGTTGATCTATCTTAAATACAGAGTGTGGGAGATACCAGTGCATGGTTTGTAATAGTTACTTATAATGTAAAGATATAATAAAGCACTTTTAGTTCTCAGTGGCATGGTTTTGAAAATACATGATTTTTTTTTTCTCTAGGCAAATGAAATGGATGCAAAAGGGCTTAAAACTGTTAAGAGCAGTTAAAAAACTTATTAGAAGAGGAGAAAATAAGAGTACATGATACTCTTAAAAAACTAAGAGATACTATTCAGTCCCAAGTGATAGAACTAGGAATCACACAGATTGAAATTTTAGCAATATGAGGCCAATATGAGGAAGAACTTTGTAACGAATCTGACCAAAGATAAAATGTGCAGTGAGAACTAACATTTTTGGCCACTGTATTGGAAATTCTATGGCTTTTCCGGTGAAGGGTTGAATTTGGTGTGAGCTGAATATGTTTATAACTGTGTGGCTTTGTAAACAATTCCCAAGGCAGGTTCTTGGACTCTTTAATCAGTAGAGTTGGTAAGAGGACAGAGGAGATTCAGGTGAGGCTTTACTGGGGCTCAGCTGTAGCACGGGGAGCAAGAACAAGCAAGTGCCCTTGTTATTGCCTGAGCAGGCGGGCTGGTTCCTTAAATGGGGTGAGGGTGGGGTGGACTGGGGAGCTGGGCTGGAGCGGGGCTTGGTGGCCTGCCCACCCCCTTGCTGGTGCTGGGTGCAGAGATCATGCACAGGACCCTGCTTCTGCTCCTGGCATCTCAGAAGCAGCTGCTGGGTTTTGGCCTTTTTGTATCTTATTGTTCATAATTTGCCCCAACTGCGCATGCCTGCAGTATTTCTAGTCCTTAGAGGTTTTGTATCTGTTGCTTGTGGAGACATTTGTCCAGGTGCAAGCACTGCTGCAAGGGTCTCAGCCTGTCTCAATATCTCTTAACATGTTCAACACAACTCAAGGTCACCCAGATTGGAATCTCATGTCTGTGTACAACATAAATGAGAACTGGATGAATACAGGTGATAAATACAGTGTTTAGCAAAATTATATTTCAATTAATCAGTTGGATATGTTTCTGAATCCAAAAAGGAAGGACTTTCCTTCTTAAATAATACAATGAAAGGAATCTAAGAGACTAGCACTCACTTTGGATTTTCTATAACCAGAAAACGGAAAGGTAGTGTTTGGGAAGAGATTAATTCTATTTCTTAGTGTTAATTTGTCCTAAGACAGATATTTCCACATAATTGGTTAATTGCCTCCAGTGTAATTTGATTAAAGGTAAATGCACATTATCTTTTGGAGACATACAAATAATGGACATTTCATTCAGCCAAAACTTTAAGAAAGTGTTCTAAAATTTATATTGTCTCCACAAAAAACCATATATTTGCTTTGTTGTAATGTATCAAGTCTGTTTTGTGACTGATGAAAAAGTAGTAGTTACTAGATCACGCACCTCGTTTATTTTGATGGTAGAATATTTGATTTGCTGTTCACATGGAGAATAAAGTAGGAAACCAGTAAAACGTGCTTATGGTTTAAAATCCTAGGTAGGAAAGGAAAGAGGGGACTGATGTTTCTTTAGTAGGCACGCCAGAGGCAAGAGAACTCCATATTACTAACATCTGTTCTCAAGTTTACTGTACTTGGAAAAACTGACTTTGAAAAATGACTGTCCAGGGCTTGGAGTGTGTCCTGTGCTGGACAGATGTGGCCGAAAAGGCACCGGTGGGAGGTTCATGGTACTCACAGGAAGACAGCAGACTCCATCCTAGTGGCCTGGAAATCACATAAATCAAAGTGATGGCTGTGTTTTTACTGTGAATCCCTTTAGAGTAAATAATTGCTTCCATCTCCCCATCATCCTTTAAACATATAAACTGAAAAGTCCTAAACTAGTGGAATAGAGCACAGAGGAAGCAACCCACCTAATTACGTCATCACCTCAAACTCGGGGGTCTCCAGTAGATTCCTAAGGCAGTGGTGGAACCAGGACGGTATAGACAGGAACAGATTTTTATGACAGTAATGACACTTTCCTCAGATCTTTCCCCAAGTGTGTGGCTGACTCCACATGACTTGTTGTTGCCAACAGCAGGACGGTAACTTTTTAAGGTTGTCCATTCTGTCCTTAGTACAATCATAATTTCATTTCCCTATGAGCTAATTTTTTTTTGAGGATTTTACCTGCTTGTCAGGTGATTTTTCTTCACTGCAGATTCTTGAAAGCCTCCATTTCTCAGTCTTGAACCAGCTGGAGTAAAACGAGAGCCCTCCTCCCAGAAGAGGAAACGAGGTGAATGACAGTCCTTCCCCACCCTGCAACTCAACTCTGGCCTCACAGATGAGTGGGATTCTCTGGGACTTTAAAGGGGACGGAATCATTATACAGTGGGGGTAGCCCCCAGTCAGTTTTCAAATGGGAGCTTGAAAAGAAAAAGGAACAAAACAAGGGCATCTTCTTTGACTCCCAAAGGCTTCATTTTCTAGTTTCATAGCCCAGATATGTTCTCTTCATTCTTATCAGAATATTTCTTATAAGTGGAGTGACTATTTGTGTGTGTCTAAGGTGATGCTGTCAGGCATTAGGTATTGGTCAAAGAAATAGACTCATGGCCAGTAACGCCCTTTATGTCAGAAACTAATAGCATCAGGGCAATGAGGTGCAAGGTTGAGCTGCACATAGGCAGTTGATTCTGTGATCTTCGGTATTTTCAAAGCATCTTGGAATGACCTTGGGACTCTGTTTTGACTAGCTGAGTAGAATTTCCTTGCTCTACCTGTTTCTCCCCTTCATAAAATCCTTCTGTAGCTTTGTCATACTAAATAACATTCAAATTTTTGATTTAGACCAGTGATTCTCAGGAGTTAGCCTGTGTTGAAGTTACTTGGAGGGCTTTTTAAATAGTTGATCCATAAGGGTGGGTTTGAACTGCCTGGATCCATTTGTTTCCATAGTGAATGCTACATGGTAATACAAGATCCCTGGTTGGGTGACTCCTGGGTGTGGTCCTGCGGATGTTGAGAACCAGAGGATACAGAGGAATTTGGTGATGGAGAGGTTTCTTGAGTGCTAAGTGAGTTAACACATAAAGAATTGTGATTGATATGTGGCAATTATGTCAGCAATTCATAAGTGTATGATCCCAGTATCAGTAGAATGTACTGTTCACAAGAGCAGTGACTTACATCTAAATAATACTTGATTATTATTGGGGATTCAAGAGGCTTGAAGATGGCCTCAATAACTTAAATTGAACCATGAGAACATTTGCCCTTGAAAGATTATCTCAGCAAGAATGATATCCACATGGTAATGCTTTTCTTATTGAATATGGAGTCTTTGCATTTTAAAAAAGAGCCTTTATTTTTAGAATAGTCTTATGTTCACAGAAAAACAGATCAGAATTCTCATTTGCCCCTCTTTTGCAGGGGCATAGTTTCCCCTTTTATTTATATTTTGCATTGTGATATAATTGAACCAGTTTTAAGACATTATTACCTAAAGTCTGTAGTTTACATTGGGTTCACTCTTTACATAGTTCTATGGGTTTTGACAGATTCATGGCACATATCCAGTGTTATGGTTTCATATAGAATAGTTTCACCACCTGGAGATGACCCCTGTTCCACCTCATCACCTCCCAGGAGACCAGGGCAAAAAAAAGTTTGCCTTTTCCAGAATTTCATAGTTAGAGTCATACAGTACGTAGGCTTTACAGACTAGGTACTTTCACCTGGCAATGTACACCGATGGTTCCTCCATCTTTTCGTGGTTGGTATAACTTGGTTCTTTTTATCACTGAATAACATTCTGTTATCTGGATGTACTATAGTTTGTTTATTGACTCTCCTATTGAAGGACATCTTGGTTGATACTAGTTCGGCAGTTATGAATAAAGCTGCTGAAAACATTCATGTCCAGGTTTTTGTGTGAACAAAAGTTAACTCACTTGGGTAAACACCTGGGAGCATGAGTGCTGGATCAGATGAGAAGCCTCTGTTCAGTTTTGTAAGAACCTGGTGAACTGTCTTCCAGCATGGCTGCACCATTTCGTTCCACCAGGAATGGATGAGCATTCCTGTTGCTCCACCTCTAGAATTCAGTGCTGTTTGTGTTTTGGATTTTAGCGGTAATAGCAGATCCTTGTGTTTACGTTAAAAGAAACTCCTTCCCATAAAACTCCCTCTTGATCCCTTGTCGGTCGTGGCTTGTGTGTTGGGAGATTGATGTTGATAGATGGTTTTTTCAGGGCTGACCCTTTCCTTTGTTCTGGCCTGAAGCTAAACTTGAGAGAAACTTGCCAACCAAACTGCATAAAGTGAGCTGTGTAGCATCACTGACATGGGCTTCATGGAGAACTGCCTAATGCACCTGGGGAATAGGGGGGGCGCAGGCATGGAGCTGATCTTTGACCTCATCTCCCTTAGACGGTGCAGGCTTCATAACATCAGTCCTCCTAACACAGCAGAGGAGGAGAGTGAGGCTGGGGACCCAGAGCCAAGGGGAGACGCACCTGATGTACCACTAGTTAATCCGGTGACCTTCAAGCACATCACATAACCTGTAGATCCACAGAGACGTGTACTATGGAATTTGCAAGATCCTCCTAAGCTCCAAAATTCTGATTCTAAAATCAGTCTCGGCACAAGTCGATCAGCGCAGAACAAAGGAAGGAGGCCCTCAGCCCTCACTCGGAGGCAAACGTGAGTTCGTCGACCAGAAAGCTCTCTTGAGTGAGTTGTCAGTCTTTGAAGCGGCTGAGACTTGTGACAGGGCGGCCTAAGGTAAATGTCTTCGGGGGAGATGCTGGAAACTTCACAAAGGGGATCCTGCGTGATGCCGACCTGAGCGCGGGGATCACATGGAGTCGGCGTCCCCGGCCAGGTTGGGGTTTGGTTGCTGGCTTGCAGCAGCCACGGCAGAAGGGAATTTGGAAACGGAGTGAAACGTGCCCGTTTTCAGAGCTCTGATGTACAGTGACGCTCTGTCATGCTGAGAGCTTTATTATTTTTCACTTATAGGCGAGGTTAGAGGGATTGTATGACAAGCAAATTAAAAACTGAGTGGGGTGAAGAGGGACACGGGCGAGAGCCGGGGAGTGACAGAGAAAAGCCATTGTCACAGCGCGTGGTTCTGCAGCGCGGCGCCCGGGGCTCCAAGCGCTTTTTAGGGGCAATGAAACCTCCTCTCTCCCGTTGAGACTGAACGGCAGGCGAGATATTGCTGGGAACAAAGGGGGCATTTAACTTTAAGAAAATGAAAGGCATCGCTCACACTTTTCTGTCCTGCTTGTATCTTTGTCTCTAGTTAACATTTCCCATGGATCTAATTGGTCTTTTGGAAAAATCACTGGGGTGCAGGAAGCCAAAGGGCTGCAGTGAGCCTGGCTGATCGCTGCCAACCCCCGGGTCAGGGAGGCGTCCTGGACCGTCACCGCTGGTTTTAATAACCGGCCTTTGTGGCCTCAGAGGGGCGGGTCCCGCTCATCCCTCGGGAAGTCTCCATCCTTCTGAAGCGGCCCGGAGCGTCTCTGAGTCTCAGGGCTTTGTCATCCCCCTACCTGTGCCGAGACCACCCGGATGAGGCCTCTTCGCCGGAGACGGAGCCGCGATGCGATCCACGTGCCCTGCTGGCGTTTCAGAGCAGGGGCCTCGTGATGCTGCTCCAGGTGCTTCTCCGAGGAGGGGACCGGGGCCCCGATACATCGCCACGAGGGACGTGGGGGGACCGGGCCGAGGCATCAGCCCCGAGGGACGCAGGGGGACCGGGGCCCCGAGAACTCGGTCCTGAGGGACACGGGGGGACCAGAGCTCTGAGACCTCGGCCCCGATTGACGCGGGGGGGACCTGGGCCCCGAGACATTGCCCCGAGGGATGCGGGGGGACCGGGACCCCGAGACGTCAGCCCCGAGGGATGCGGGGGGACCGGGGCCCGAGACCTCAACCCTGATTGACGCGGGGGGACCGGGGCCCCGAGACCTCGGCCCTGATTGATGCGGGGGGACCAGGGCCCCCAGACCTTGGCTCCGAGGGACGCGGGGGGACCGGGGCCCCCAGACCTTGGCCCCGAGGGACAAAGGCTCGGACACAACAGGCAGGACGGTCCCGGGGGGCCGCCCAGGCCGGGAGCGCTCACACAGGCGCCCCGGCGCTGAGCGGGGTTGACCAGCAGCACCAGGTGACCTCCGCCGCCCCCCTGGTGGGGGTGCAGCCGTCGCAGCCGGAGAAGCTCCGAGCAAGGCTGGGGGCGGGAACCGGGAAGTGGCTCCAGTCACTTCTGTTCCCTCCGGGCGCCCAGCCCCACTGTCCTTCCTGGTGACAGAGTCTGGTCTCTGCCCCCGGTGCGCTCCTCCGGGAGGACAGAGCAGACACCGGCAGGAAGGACATGACCGTGAGGGTGTCTGAACACAGGTGATGATGGCTCCCGCTGCGCTTGGGACGGGGTGTCCTGGGGAGCTTTGTTCCGGACGGAGGACCGCGTGGACCGGGGGAAGGCGGGGAGGCAGTGTCCTCACTGGGGTAGGGAGGGCGGGAGGGATGACCCAGGCCTTCCGTGGTGAATGTAGAAAATGCAGGGAGGCCGGCTCTGGTCTCCCCTCTCCTGGTTCCTAACAGGCAAGACTGCGTTTCTCGGTGAGATTTTGACCCTCCTCGCTGTCCTATCAGGGACACTGGGGAGGAGGGACGGAGGGAGGCAGTGTCTCCTCACTTTATCTTTGTTGTGGGCATGTCCTCTGCACTGATCTCTTCTTTTATTTTTTACTTTTTCTGATTCCACAGACAGGAATGGGTCAATTGTTGTCAAATCCAGTTCCAAGGTGTTTCTTATATTAGACACATCTTTTTAGTCAAGTTTGATTTAGAAGTTTATGAACGTGCTCACCTTTTCTGTAGCAAGATATTTAGATATTTTCTGTACAATATCGGTCATCCTTGGCTGATGAAAGCCTCTGGTAGAACATGAGTGTTTCTAATTCACCCTCAAATGGTATGGTTCAGTTTCTGAAATCCTCTTTCCCTTCTTCAAAGCTCCCATTTCCTTAGCCATGTGAAGGAAAAGTATTATTTTTACTAAAACAATAGCTAACAGGGAGGCCTGAGGGACTAGAGATACTTTAATGTGTTTTCCTGCTTATCTTGCAAGTTACCTGATGAGCTCAAAGAATTGCATCATTAGACGTCTAAACTGAATGTTTATCCTGGATCCTCTTCCTGGCCGTGACCTCCTTGGGTGCCTGCGTGTTACATTTGCACTCACTTCCGTGGGCTGGTGCAGCAGTCCAGAGTTGCTGAGGAAGGAAGGGTGGGATAGCGAGGTCAGCCTCACTGAAAAGCACCCGTGTCACTGTCGTGAGGCAGGGTCTGCTTTCTGGGACGTGGGCCTTCCTCTCCATCACCTCCAGGCCATCTTGCGGGTGTGATAATTTTGATCTAACACAAGTGTATTGTTACCTTGGGGATTAAAAAAGTAATTTGAGAGATTTTGTAACCAGGGAAATCTTGATAGCTGTTGGGATTTCACCTTCTAGAGTGACTTTTTATGAGAGTACCGAGGATGGTGATCAGGCTGATCTCAGTTGTGGAATATGTTCACTTGCCTTCATTGAAAATACAGCTAGTTTTTCTAATGACAATAAAATGTGAACATTCTTCAGAATAAAAATTCCATTGGTTTCCATGTCATGCTTTTGAGTGTTTTGTGATATTTGCTTGCATGGATTCCAAGGTGGTTTTCTCTTATTAGATGTGAAGACTACTATAGGTATCTACCTATCTTGGGCCTGGAGTCAGAAAGACTTAATTTTTTTCTGACTGTTACTAGTATGAATTTGGGAAAGTTTTTTTAACCTCTGTTCTTTAGTTTGCTAATCCATAATTTTGAGGTAATAACATCTTCAGACTTGTTATGAACAGTAAATAAGCTAACATATACATTTGCAGTAGTTTGTGCAATATAAGATGAATGTTAAAAATGTTTTTACTTTTTATTAAATATTTGCTCTCAATTCCATAAGAAAATAGTTCAAAATGTATTAATATATTATATCTTTTAATAAGAAAGACCCTTTATATTGTATTATACCTTTTAATAATATGTAAGTATCTTTTAATGAGAAAGTCTCTACTCTGTTTAATCATATTCAGTGAGGGGTGTTTAGAACTCTGGGGAGAGGGGAGTGGTCACTGAAACTCATAAAACAACTGATCTTAGATGTTGAAGAGCTGTTAGCACTGGAATACACTGCTCAACTGCATTATTTAAAACTTGAAGAATCTACAAATACAGAAAGTAAATAGGGTCAGGAATATAATGTGTGGGTAATGGACTCAGCAAGGGAAGATCAAAAGCATTGAGGAGGGTGGATGAGAAGGTTGAAGATTACGGGACAGCAACAAGTCACAAACATTGAGCACATTGGAGGCGTTTTGCATTATGCTGATCTCCAAGGTGAATGCAGAGCTAGAAGCTGTATTTTTTCTGCAAGATACTCTTCTCAGCTAGATTTTATGTAATGCAAATAAAATCACAAAACACACTGATGCCCATTTGGGGGACTGTTTTTCATTCCCTATTGCTAAAATGTAAACTCCTCTAAGGTCATGAATAATCCCTTAATTGTTAAATGCAGAGGAGGATGTCCTCGGTTTCTTCCTTATTTAAGCCGTCTGCTGCAATTGACCTGGTTCGCTGCTCCATCCATCTTCAAATTCTACACCCCAGGTTTCTAGATATCATTTCTTGCTGATTGTCTTCTTGGCTCTTAGAATGTTCACTTTCCGACTCACCCTTTGAGTTAGCACTGGAGTAGATACTGACTGAATGCACTGTAATGTCACTCATTAGACGCGATGGAGACTGGGCTTTTCCTACATGAACTTGCTGCTACTCTGACGTCATCAGAGAATTCTTACATCTGTCTTCACACGGGAGATTGGTCTGTCATTTTCTTGGAGTGTCCTTATCTGGCTTTGGTATCAGGTTAATGGGGCTTCCCAGGTGGCACTTGTGGTAAAGAACTGATGCAGGAGACATGAGAGACACGGGTTCTATCCCTGGGTTGGGAAAATCCCCTGGAGAAGAAAATGGCAACCCACTCCAGAATTCTTGCCTGGAGAATTCCATGAACAGAGGAGCCTGGTGGGCTACAAGTCCATGGGGTCACAAAGTGTCAGACACGACTGAGTGACTAAGCAGCATCAGGGTAATGCTGGCCACGTAAAATGAGTTTGGGTATGATACTCCTCTACAAACTGTGGGAGAGTTTGAGAAAGATTGGCACTGATTGTCTTTTAAATGTTTGGTGAAAGTGAAAGTTGCTTAGTCGTGTCCGACTCTTTGTGACCCCATGGACTGCAGCACGCCAGGCCTCCCTGTCCATCACCAACTCCCGGAGTTTACTCAAACTCATGTCCATCGAGTCGGTGATGCCATCCAGCCATCTCATCCTCTGTCATCCCCCTCTCCTCCTGCCTTCAATCTTGCCCAGCATCAGGGTCTTTTCCAATGAGTCAGCTCTTCGCAGGAGGTGGCCAAAGTATTGGAGTTTCAGCTTCAGCATCAGTCCTTCCAACGAGCACCCAGGACTGATCTCCTTTAGGATGAGCCACAAGGGAAGCCCTTAAATGCTTGGTAGGTTTCACTAATGAAGCCATCTGGTCCTGGGCTTTCTTTACTGGCAGGTTTTTGATGACTAATTCAACCTTGTTATTGGACTCTGCGGATTTTCTGTTCATAAATTAGGCTTGGTAATCTATGTGTTACTAGGAATTTTTATGTGAATTTTTTGAATTTTATGTTTCTTTTGGTATGTTATCACGCAGGAAATAACTGGATGGGGAGTTATCTCTACATTGTTTTCCCTTCTATGATACTCCATTGTGTATAATCACTGCATTTAAA
Organism: Cervus elaphus; assembly: GCF_910594005.1. NCBI lineage: Eukaryota > Metazoa > Chordata > Mammalia > Artiodactyla > Cervidae > Cervus > Cervus elaphus. The sequence continues at coordinate 11,489,596 of NC_057841.1, read as the reverse complement.
CTACTTGTCTAGAACCTGATTCATCTTTAACTGGCCACTACAACATATAACCTTAGAGGATTTCTTATACAGCCATCTGGATGTGTACAGAATTCTCATTGCTGTATATAGCAGGTTGAACAAAAGGTTCATTTGGGATTTTCCTGATAAGTTTAGAAACAGAATGACTGGGTTGTAATTTCTTTGTTAAACTAAGTAAATCTAGAGAGTTTTCCAGAATGTTCCTACTGTTCACAATGATACACACCTACATGTTGTATCTTGCAGTTTTCTAATTTTTATTAGGCTTATAGACAGTTTACAATACTCAGGAAAACTGTCATTTAAATTGTATGAGAAGATAGGCTTTCAAGCTGAAATTTTTACTTCCCATTTATCCATTTTGCCCCAAACAAAAACAGAAAATCATAAGAATGCACCCAGGAATAAAAGTAGTGAGACAAGGATACCATGGATTCTAAGGAAGCGTGTTGGCCATGAACATGGTTGGCAATGAACTTAGACTTAAAAATCTTCATGCAGAATGTAATTGCTGAGGATGTGTGGATTTGAAGTCTAAAGGATTTCTAGACCAGTCAAAGCATAGTAGAAAAAAATCTGGAATAAAAATTCCAGTAAACTTCTGTGGTACTGAGTAAAAGTGTGTTCCTTTTGGATTCGCTGAGTATTATGGATACTGAAATTCTCAACATTTAATAAAAAAACTAGACTTTAGAACATGTTTTAATATGAGAACATTGGAAGAATAGAAATCTGGTTTTTCTCAGAATTTCTGTAAATTGACATGAACAAAAAACATGGTATTTCAAGAAAAAAATGGAAGAAAGAAGGCAAGATTAACATGACATCCAGTAAAGGCAAAAGCTGAAAACAATAAGCCCAAAGTTTCAGTTATCAAAACAATTATGGTTTTTAAAATGTCTCATGGGAACAAAAAGATACTTAGATTTTATAAGTGAAAACAATAAAATTATTGCTACTAAATAAAATAATGCTACTAAAACACCTCTACAATGTGAATGTGCACTCAGTCATATCCAACTCTCTGTGACCCCACAGATTGTAGCCCGCCAGGCTCCTCTGTCCATGGGATTCTCCAGGCAAGAATACTGGAGTGCGTTGCCCTTCCCTCCTCCGGGGCATCTTCCTGACCTGGAGACTGAACCCATATCGCTTGTGATTCCTGCGTTGCCAGGCAGATTCTTTACTACTGGTGCCACTTGGGAAAACGTTGCCTCCCTGTGAAGCCCAGCTTCCCAGCGCGCCCTGGACGAAGGTCAGGAGAATGTGGAGGGAAGGGCCAGGAGGAGACCTCTGGAGTTACAGAGTCACAGTGGAGAAAGGCGTCTTCAGGTTCCCCCATCCCTGCCTACTTTCCATGCCGGGGTCTCAGCAGACACATCTGAGGGGTCACCCCTGCGTGGAGGTGCCCGGGCCCAGAGCGCAGGGCTGCCTGGAGGGTGGACGGCTGAGCCCTTGGCTGAAACTTCCTCCAGGGCTGGCTGTGTGTGTGTGTGCACCAAGCCTGGAGGGGGGAGTTGGTGGGGGGGTGGGGGGCAAGTGAAGCCTTTGTCATTGCAAAGGGCTGGGCCTAAAGCATTGATCACTCTACGGTTTGGGTCTGAAGCCAGACTCCTAAATGAAAGTATTGTCACATTTTAAAGAAAGTCTAAGAGCAAAAAATAAAAATTATTCTGTCAGCTGGGAAGACACTTTCATACCCTGAAAAAAATTTGGTGTCAGAATGTCACAATGGACGTGACATTTTATTTTTAAGTTTTAGAATAAGTCCAGTTTCAGAAATAGCAAAAGGATGATTATCATTATAAATATGATAGTGTGCTGTCATAGCTAGCAGGTGAATTGTTACCTTTCCTCTATGCTATGCGGACAAAGGATTGGATAGTTCCTTCCTTCTTGATGAATTAATTTAATTAAAGTTGCTCAGTCGTGTCCAACTCTTTGTGACCCCATGGACTGTAGCCTACCAGGCTCCTCCGTCCATGGGATTTTCCAAGCAAGAATACTGGAGTGGACTGTCATTTCCTTCTCCAGGAGATCTTCCCAACCCAGGGACTGAACCCGGGTCTCCCACACTGTAGGCAGACGCTTTACCGTCTGAGCCACCAGGGAAGTGGTGGCTTCTTGATAACTTCTTGATATCCTTCTTGATAACTTTCTATAAATTCCAAAAGGGAAAAGAGGCTGTTAGGATAAAGTATAAGTTTAAACATGTAAGAATGTCCTCATGTTTTTTCTGAATCAATTGAAAATTTCTTCTCATTTAGATTATGGAGAGTGGTTATTTGAAGACAGATTGCATTGATACACAGATAGATTGTCACTGACTAAATACACAATTTAAAAACTAGTTCATTTGACTATGAGTTTCCAGTCTTCCAAGATATTTAGGCAATTAATTTGTGAGAATGTTGACTCCTAGTACAGTCCGGCATTTGGAGAGTTCCAGAAAAAGTTGCACAAATGAGCCACGGCATTACTGACCGCCAGCTATAATTTTGAGCCAGACTGAGTAACATAAATGCGTTATTATCTCTTGTGATTTTCTTGCCAGATTGCTTAATGTCTGCCTATATGCCCTCACAAAAAATAGACTTGCAGCATGATATGATGACTTGTGATAGCTTTTTTGAGGTATTTGGACAGTTACTGTCTCCATGTAAACAGCCTGATAAGTTGATTGCCTGTGGTGCTTACGGAGTCTGGATAGATGTCAGTTTTCTGAGGTTTTCCTAAAGTTAAACTAGGAAACAGTAGAGAAGCAGCGCTGTAACAATGAAAGGGGCTGGGAAAGGGAAATCTACAAAGTTTTTTTTTTAAATGTTTACATCATTATCTGAAAATTTAAAAATTAGTTGTATGTAATGATCATGATTTATTCCTCCCCTCCCTGGCACTCACCCACCACACCCTTAAATCTGTGATTCTTTGAGAGGGGCTTACAGGTTATCACATCAAAGAAGCAGAAAATTGTTTTAAAATCTCACAGAGCCTGCACAAAAATGATATAAAGTCTAAAGAAAGGCAAGCATTTATTTTGTGAAGTTGTTAACACTCCCTTCTGCAAGGAGAGGGCAGTTAACTTTTTTCTTTCATGAAATTTTTTTTTTTTTTGCTGAGACAGTTAAAACCGCTCACAGTAAATTGTCCTCCCTATGAGCCCAACACCTGATTTCATGTTCTGCCCTGTTCAGGGTGTCTCCCAGGATGACCTGGAGGAGTTGCTGGGCTCAGCTAAAACAACACACACTTACTCTGACACACATCTGGCAGAGTTGTTTATCTGTCCTATGGCTTCTTAAATGATTGCAAAATACCCATCAGCTGGTCTAGTAAAATTAGTTTCATAACCGTCAATGCTTAGGATAACTTGATAACCAATTCAGCATTTTCTGAGTATCAAAGTTTTAAAAAGTGCTTTTAACTAATACTGTATCACTATAAAGATGGTTGATATAATGTTAATCTAATATTTACCACACTGGTCTTATAAGTAACTATTTTATGTCTTTTATTGGAAATGACAACTTGAAAATGAATTATACTAAGTATGCCCATTTCTTAAAAAAAGTATCTGCACCTATGTCTTTAATAATGAGCTATGTTAATCTACTTGGCCTTTTCTGTACATAAATAGTAATCTAATAATCACAATCATTTCCATTGCTAATAATCTTTATTTTCCTATTGATTTTGTTGTACTTCTTACTGCCAAGAACCAACTGAAGTCTAAGACAGTCTCCAAACAGAGAAATGATTCCTTTTCCTTCAACACTTTGCTTTGGTCTAACCTGAAATCAGGTTCAGAATTTCTACATTCAATTTACGATTCTATGTACACTACGAAGTCAAATATGTATGAGACCACAAAGAAATCCTCTTTTGGCTAGTTTTCTTTCTTAAATCCTATCACCTTAAATAGAAGGACTGATTCCTGGACTTTGATGCTCGCCTCTCCTTCTAGACTGTCAGCTCCGTGACAGCAATATCCAGCCTGGACCAGGTGTTTGTTAGATTTATTTGTATGCATATGAGAAGGCTGTGAGGAAGAAAGTGGGTTTGAACAGAGATACAATAGGAGATCGTGAAACAATATTTAGAATCTGCTTTAGAGCATAGTTTAGAATGACATCTCTACGACAGCCGTGGAGAGGAGAGGTGAACACAGGATGTTGAGGCCTGAGATTTGAGACTTCAAGGGGGCGGGAGGCAGTTTACATGGAGAGGGAAAAGCAAATGTTTTCATAAATAAATGTTTCACGGGCCAGGCAGAGACCATGGGACACAGCGGACTCAGATCCTCAGGCCCTGCTGGGCTTCCCCGTCACACCAGCCCACACGACTGGCCGAGGCTGTAGTGATGGCTCTGTTCCAGGAACTGGTGCTTTCATTCTTTTAGGCAGTTAGTGAGACAGTCAGAGTTGCTTCCTGGAGTTTTTTGGGGGCCTTAGTGGTTTTCAGCTTGAAATAATCCAGACACCAAGAGAGACATTTTGGGGTGGCAAATGTCCCTCTGCATAATCAATTTACAATCAAATTTAGTTTAAAAAAAAGAGTTGTCAAGTTCTAAAAGTTAAAACCAAAAAAAAAAAAAAAAACCCAAAAAGAAAAGAAAAGAAAAAAGCCCTTCAACCCTGAGGGCTGACTTTGGCCTGTTACTGACTCTGTGAGCTGGGCTGGTCCAAAGCCCTGGCCTGGGGGTGCCCACCTCTGTCTCCACGGTGACCTCTGCCTGACCGCCCTTTCCTGGGGTGTCCCTGTCTACCTGCACCACATACACCCCGCGCAGCTTGGCTCCTTGCCCAGGCTTGTCCACAGGCAAGAACGCAGTTTCTAGAAGGAGAAACTCAAAACCTCAGGGGTTTGGGGGAGAATGGATACGTGTATATGCATGACTGCATCCCTTTGCTGTTCATCTGAAACTATCACAACATTGTTAACTGACTATATCCCAAAACAAAGTAAGTTCAAAAAGAAAAGATGAGGACCGATATATATGTTTGATGTTTTAACATTAGATGTTTTTCAGAAATTCTCTGAAGAGGTTATGATGGCTGAATTACTGTAATTATACATGATTGGCTGTCAGAAAGCAGAACACGGAGGGGGATATTTTATAATAACATTCCTAAACTATCTGTTGCCCCTACCAGATGATAGAACACTTATTTCTGAGGCCTTCTGAAAGCATTTCTCTCCCTATGAATATATTGTAAGGCTGAACACAAGTAATCTTGAATTTCAAAAAAAACATATGTATTCAAGACAGACCTATTTTCATTTTCTGCATTCCCATTATTGGTTTGTGACAACTAGGATACAAAATTAAATAGAATTCTTTAAATGATATCATCAAGAAAAAAAATTGAAATTGTTGAGCAAAAAGATGACTGCTTTAATCGATGAAGATATTTTTAAGCAAGGGAAGATAGTAAAAAGGGCATGTTTTGTTTGAGCAACATAAAATTTCTTCTCTGAAGGTTGGCTTTGCCTCTTGATGTTTGTTTGTTTTTTTAACTTGTTAAGTTGCCCCCCCCCCCGCCCCATATTGAATAACACACTTAACACACTTTAACATGAACATGGCAACTTAATGTGAGAATGGGTTAACTTAATTACAATGTATAGATACTGGGAATCGTACTTGCTCAACTTGTATGCAGAAACCAAAAATGCATGTGAGTGGCATGTTTGTGAGTGGCAAACACGTTTTGATAATAAAGCAGAGTGAGTAATTTACTTCAGAAAAACTATTTCCTCACGTGTACAATGCAGGTGATAAGTGTTTTAACCTTGACGTGTATTGAAATCCAAATACATAGAGAAAATACTGATCATCCTATACTTGAGCTATGATTTTTTAAAATAAAACTTTGGCACAACTTTCTATTGAGGTACAGTGTTGGTTCATACTTTAGAAAGTTGAGATATGGAAATCTGTACTTCCCTACCTGGGGATGAATCATTTTGCACCCTAGCCAAAAGCTAGAAGTCCAGAGCAACACCTCTTAATTAAATCCCTGAACCAGCTGAGGCCACGGTCCATCACTACTGGAAACCAATACAGCACATCCTGAGATGCTGAGTGGTCCGTCGTTGGTGTAAAAGCAATGAGACAAAGAAGGGATATGGAGGGGCAGAATTCTGACCTACTGGTTGTTCTTTTTTTGTTTCAGTTTTGAATTGACCACTCCATTTATTTTTTAACCGTCTTTAAATCTAAAACCATTTAAAAAATACAGAAACGTTGAATAGATAGTACTGAGTTCCCGCATATGCCACACGCAGTATTCCCTGCTAACATCATTAGTATGATATTGATACGTTTGTTACAAGGGATGGATTGGTAGTAACCTCCATACTTCATTCAGATTCTTTACCTTTATCTCATGTCTTGTCTTTTCTATGATCCCTTCTAGGGTATCACATCACAGGTAGTTGTCATCTCCTTAAATTTCTCTTGGCTGTGACCGTTAGACTTCCCTTGTTTAACGACATGGACAGTTTCAAGGAGTGTTGGATATATTGAAGGATGCCCTCTGTTTGGAGTTGTATGATTTGGGGGCAAATGAGTTTTGGGAAAGAAGCCTACAGAGGTGAAGGACCATTTTTGATACTGCGGATCAAGGGTACCATCAACATGGTTGCCACTGATGCTTGCCTTGATCTCCTGGCTAAGGTAGTGTTGGCTGGGTTCTCCATTCTGAAGCTACCTACCTTACTTATATCTCATCTCCTTCGATGAAGTTGTTTCATACATTTGTAATTATTCTCATTCAGTCGCTAAGTAGTGTCCAATTCTTTGTAGCCCCCATGGACTATAGTATGCCAGGTTCCTCTATCTCTGGGAGTTTGATTGAATATATCCATTGAGTTGCTGATACTATTCAACCATTTCATCCTCTGCCACCCCCTTCTCCTTTCGCCTTCAGTCTTTCCCAGCATCAAGGTCTTCTGCAATGGGTCGGATCTTTGCTCGGATCCAACAAGACTGTTGGAGCTTCAGCAGTATGAATTCATACTCAACCCCAATGAACATTCAGGGTTGATTTCCTGTAGATTCCCTTGTCAGTCTGCATTTCTTCCTGATCTCACTCCAAGTCCTCAGTGATTTATTTAAACTTGGCTACACTAAGAACCGCTCCTTGTGCTATAAAATTCTCTGGTTTTGACAAGTGGGTAATATTAAATCTCCATCAGTACATTATCAGACAGAATAATTTCCCTCCCCTAAAATTCTCTGATGTTTTATCTATTCACTCTTCATTTTCCTTCCCAAACTTCTGGGAATCACTGATCTTTTTATTGTCTGTTTTGCCTTTTCCAGAATGTAATGTAGCTGGATTCCTATAGTATATAATTTCTATAAATTGGATCTGTCACTTAAATATGTGTTTAAGGTTCCTGCTTGCCTTTTATATCTTGACAACACATTTATTTTTATTGCTGAACAATACTCCATTGTATGAGTGTACCACAGTTTATCCATTCATTTATTTAAGAATATCTTGGTTGCTTCCAACTTTTGGCCTGTAGGGTAGTTTCTTATAGATAAAAAATGTAAAATAAAATGGTTAAATACTTGGGCACGCAGTTGTTGGATCTTATGCTAAGACTATCTTTAGCTTTGTAAGAAACTGTTAAATTAATTTTTTTTAAGTAGAAAATAACTATAAAGTCTAAATCAAATTCTACTTTTCTGGTGCTTTAGTTAATAGACTAGCTCAGTTTTATCAGAAAATATATTTATTCATTGGCCTCCACATTTTGCTGGATAAACTAGTGAGGACTTCCAGTTATTCTTTATCAACACTTTAAAGATATCTTACCTTGTATCTGATTTTGGTCTCAACAATATACTGTGAGAGGAAACTGTTGCCATCTCATTTCTTTGTATATTATTTTCTCCATGAATGCTTTAAGGTCTCTATTTTGTGCTCCCAAGTTTCATGACAATGTGTGTTGGTGTACATTTCTTTTTATTTATCCTTCCATGTTATACGCTGTGCCTAATAAACCTCTGGATTCTGGTCATACTGATAGTTCTGGAAAGTTCCCAAGCACTAGTTTTTCAATTTCCTTCCTCTATTCTCTTTTCTTCCCCTGAAGCTCTCATTGGATGTAAGTTAGATGATTTCATTATATTCTCTTTGTTCTTCGACTACTCTTCCAAATTTATCTCCGTCAGTTTGTGTTTTAACCCAAGTGATTTTCTTTCAGAAACATGTATTAATTAATACATTTTAATATCAATTAAATATTGAAGTCAGATTTCAAATTAAATTAATAAATTAAGAGCAAAACTTATTTAATGTTAATTAAAATTAATAAAACCAAGCCAGTGGATACATATTCAATATTAATTAAACATATTTAATGTTAATGTTAAAATTAATATTAATTATGTATAATTAATATGTATTAATCCTTTTGGTTTAGTCTATCCATTAATCCCTCCTAAAGTTTTTTCAGATATTTTAATTTTTATCTTTAAAGAAACCTTTTTATTTTATTTTGGAGTGTAGTTGATTTGATTCAGACAGTAAAGAATCTGCCTGTAGTGTGGGAGACCTGAGTTCAGCCCCTGGGTCAAGAGGATCCCCTGGAGAAGGGAATGGCAACCCACTCCAGTATTCTTGCCTAGAGAATCCCAAGGACAGAGGAGCCTGATGGGCTATAGTCCATGGGGTTGCTCAAGACTGAGTGACTAACATTTTATTTGTAGTTGATTAACAATGTTTTGTTAATTTCAGGTGTATTGCAAAGTGAATTCAGTTACACATATACACGTATCTATTCTTTTTCAAATTTTTTTCCATTTAGGCTGTTTCAGAATATTGAGCTGAGTTCCTTGTGTTATATTGTAGGTCCTTATTGGTTATCCATCTTAAACACAGCAGTGTGTACATGTCCATCCCAAACTCCCTGACTGTCCCTTCCTCCCCCCTTCCTTACACCCTGCCTCCTTCCTTCCTGGTACCCATAAGTTCTTTCTCTAAGTCTTAGTCTGTTTCTGTTTTATAAATAAGCAACATGGATGAACCTAGAGATTGTCATATTGAGTGAAATAAGTTAGAGAAAGAGAAATATCATATGATGCCACTTTGATGTGGAGTCTAAAGATGCAGTGATACAGATGAACTTATTTTCAATTTTTTATTTCCTAAGTTCTTTTCAGTTATTTTTCAGTTCTGCCTGGATAATTTGGGTACCTCTTTGTTTCTTGTTTTATTCTGTCCTTTATTTCCTCATCCAGCTATATGGATGATGTATTTCCTCTTTTTTATTGGCTGCAGTCCTTGGGATTCAATCTGTTTATTGCTTTTGTGTTGGCTGACTTTATTACTAACTCAGATTTGATTTAATTCGTTCTTAATTTGTGGAATAAAATTGGATTGTTTTCCTCCAGAAAAAAAGAAAATCTTGTGGGACCCTGTGTCGTTCCTGGTTATCTATTGACCCACACTGTTGTTGTTTTTCTCTTTAATTTTTATATTTAGGGCTGTGCTGGGTCTTCATTGCCTTGTGGATCTCCACTAGTTGCAGAAAGTGGGGCTCCTCTTTAGTTGCGATGCTCAGGCTCCTCATCGTGGAGGCTTCTCTTGTTGCGGAGCACAGGTTCTAGGCGCGGGGGCTTCTGTAGTTACAGCTCATGGGCTCGGGAGCACGGGCTCGGGAGCACAGGCTCGGTCGTGGGGTGCTCAGGCTTAGTCGGGGCACATGGAGCCTTCCTGCACCAGGGATCAGGTCTGCATCTCCTGTACTGACAGGCAGACTGTTTACTACTGAGCCCCGGGGAAGCCTGACCCGGCACTGTTATAACTCATGGTTTCTGAGTGATCTTGAGTGAGTATTGGCGTCCTAGAGAAGGCAACCCGAATGTAATGTTTTAACCCAGGTGCAGAAACTTTTGCCACCTGCCCCAAAGACAGCCTTTGCTTTAGCATTTACTTAACCACTGTCCATTCTGTTAGTTTCCTTTTGTTTCTTTCCATTATGAGGGGAGTGCGTTTTCTTTAGAGACAGGCTGTGTTAGGAGAGTATGTTTTTGTGGCTTATCAGAGATCTAATTGAGTCTCTTCAGAATATTAAGGCAGTGATGGTGTCAGAGGTAAGGGTTATACTTTTTTGAAAGCTTAGAGGAGGTGTATATTATCTAAGTTCACCTTCTGCTATCTGATGTGAGCTGCTGTCCACAATTTCTCTCCTTTATTCCATAAGCACTGTAGTGATCCTTAATCATTTGTAGTCACTAATCATCCAGAGAGTCTGATAAAAGCAAAACCGTCTCTACGAAAATGTGAATATGCGTATATGATTTATATTTTGCATATCATTTCAGAGGTTGCAGACACTTGAAACCTATCCATGGGCCTTTTTTTTTTTATGACTGAATGGGGCAGCTAGTTTTATAAACTTGACAAGAAGTGATGAATTGATGAGAAGATGTAGGGTCAGTGAGCAGGAAGGCCTAATAAGTCTGTTATCCCCAGGTTCCTTCAGTTCCTCTTTAATATACAAGGCAAAACAGAGTTCAACAACAATTTTGCTTCTGTGCATATTAAGTCGTGATGTTAAATTGGTTTTTATGACAGTAAATTGAAGTAAGCGCAATCTTATTTCTTATGTGGTTGAAAATGTAGGTCATTAACAGTGAAGGTCATTTGTATGCTAAGCCCAATTTTAAAGTTGGGATTCAAAGTTATAATCTGGATACTTAGGGGACAGATTTTAGGGGTAAATCTGGGAGAAAAAAAAAGCAAAAGAGAGCTTCCTTGATTTCCCAGTGGAGTAGTGTTCCATTTGGCCTAATCCATAACTCTTCCATCATGAGGCTGAAGGAAGTTCTTAGCATCTCCTCTCTAAGAGCTTTCACAAAGGAGAGAGCAGGAGATAAGTCAGCGGCAGACAGAACAGTGGCGAGAGATGAATCGGGAAATTGGGCTTGACATATGCACGCTACTGTATATAAAACATATAGCTAATAGGGCCCTACTGTATATCACAGGGAACTCTATACTCTGTAATGATCTATATGGGAAAAGAATCTTTAAAAAGTGGCGACATGTGTGTATGTAACTGATTCCCCTTGCAGTACAACAACATTGTAAATCAACCATCAGTTCAGTTCAGTCGCTCAGTCACGTCCGACTCTCTGCGACCCCATGAATCACAGCACGCCAGGCCTCCCTGTCCATCGCCAACTCCCAGAGTTTACTCAAACTCATGCCCATTGAGTTGGTGATGCCATCCAGCCATCTCGTCCTCTGTCGTCCCCTTCTCCTCCTGCTCCCAATCCCTCCCAGCATCAGGGTCTTTTCCAATGAGTCAACTCTTTGCATGAGGTGCCCAAAGTATTGGAGTTTCAGCTTCAGCATCAGTCCTTCCAATGAACACCCAGGACTGATCTCCTTTAGGATGGACTGGTTGGATCTCCTTGCAGTCCAAGGGACTCTCAAGAGCCTTCTCCAACACCACAGTTCAAAAGCATCAATTCTTCGGTGCTCAGCTTTCTTCATAGTCCAACTCTCACATCCATACATGACCACTGGAAAAACCATAGCCTTGACTAGATGGACCTTTGTTGGCAAAGTAATGTCTCTGCTTTTTAATATGCTATCTAGGTTGGTTATAACTTTCCTTCCAAGGAGTAAGTGTCTTTTAATTTCATGGCTGCAGTCACCATCTGCAGTGATTTTGGAGCTCCCAAAATAAAATCTGACACTGTTTCCACTTTTTCCCCATCTATTTCCCATGAAGTGAAGGGATCAGATGCCATGATCTTAGTTTTCTGAATGTTGAGCTTTAAGTCAACTTTTTCACTCTCCTCTTTCACTTTCATCAAGAGGCTCTTTAGTTCCTCTTCACTTTCTGCCATAAGGGTGGTGTCATCTGCATATCTGAGGTTATTGATATTTCTCTTGGCAATCTTGATTCCAGCTTGTGCTTCTTCCAGCCCAGCATTTCTCATGATGTACTCTGCATATAAGTTAAATAAGCAGGGTGACAATATACAGCCTTTTCATATTTGGAATGAGTCTATTGTTCCATGTCCAGTTCTAACTGTTGCTTCCTGACCTGCATACAGGTTTCTCAAGAGGCAGATCAGGTGGTCTAGTATTTCCATGTCTTTCAGAATTTTCTACACTTTATTGTGATCCACACAGTCAAAGGCTTTGGCATAGTCAATAAAGCAGAAATAATGTTTTTCTGGAACTCTCTTGCTTTTTTGATGATCCAGTGGATGTTGGCAATTTGATCTCTGGTTCCTCTGCCTGTTCTAAAACCAGCTTGAACACTGGGAAGTTCATTAAAAAAAGAGACACACAGGCACACACATATATACATAAGACAAAACAGATGAAGAAATTTCTGAGGAACATTCAGTTATATGTGGACACATACAAGTATCAAAAGTTTAATCAGGAGAAGCAGAGTGGCTGCCGGAAGAGAGATGAGAACATCCAGAAGGTTCTTCACATGACCAGCACCATAATCGCAAGTCCTCCAATTGATGGCCATGAATGAGAATCAATTCTCATTTGCGCAATTGCAAATCAGAACTGTGTTGCAAGGAATACGTAATTCCTGATAAACTGCTATAGCTAGGGAGTGACTTACTGTTTATGTAAATTAGGCTGAATTCAAGACCATCTCTAAAACACCCTTCCCCACTAACTCACTTGCATCCCAATGTATCTTTTTAAGTTGGCACGTATTTCAAAACCTAAAGCATATTTAATAATGCTAGAGGCTTTTTCACTTACGTAGTAGCGTAAGGGCCTGGGTCTCTGGAGTTGGAATGCTAGAGTTCAATTCCTGACTCTCCTCTTCAATAGCTGCTTGATTCACCAAGATTATTAACATTCTAGGCTTCACTTTTTTCATCAGAATAGTGGCCATTACAGGACTCATCTAAAGGTTTCTACAAAAAACAAGAATGGTAATTATATAAAGGGCTTAATATAGTATCTGACTTATAAAAGGCATTCAACGGGTTTATTACTTATCACTATCAGTAGTAATCTTACTAAACCATACTGAGTAGCTCTTAACAAATGTGCTGTAAATGTTGATAAGAGTGATGGATTATTTCAGTAGTTTACCTGGCCTTAGTCCCAAGAATCTTCCTCAGAAGCTGGACACACCTATGGGAGCCTTATACCCCAGGGCATCATCCACTTGTGATGTGGCAGCAGGGAAAATAGGTAACGCCCTCTTAGAGGATCAGGTGGATTGAGTCCTGTAGGAGGTTAAATATGAGACTGATATAGAATCCAGCTCAGGAAAGAGTGAGGCTGAAGTCAGCCTGGGGCCGCAAACTGAACAGATGTGCCGAAAGCCTAAGAAGGTAGAAAAGTGAAGTGATGGAGCGGATGAATTTGTAGTGTGTGAGCCACTTTTTCGGAGAAGGCAATGGCACCCCACTCCAGTACTCTTGCCTGGAAGATCCCCATGGACGCAGGGGCCTGGTGGGCTGCAGTCCATGGGGTCACTAGGAATTGGACACAACTGAGCAACTTCACTTTCACTTTTCACTTTCATGCATTGGAGAAGGAAATGGCAGCCTACTCCAGTGTTGGGGACTGGGGAGCCTGGTGGGCTGCCGTCGATGGGGTCACACAGAGTCGGACACGACTGAAGCGACTTAGCAGCAGCAGCAGAGCCACTTTTTATTCTAATAATCATGAGCAAATGACTTAGTCAATGATGCTGATCATATGAAAAGTACGATTATGAATATAAGTATGAAGAATTCTTAGGTCATTTCACGGGACACTCAGAATTCATTCATCTTAAACTAGATTGTCTCACAAAGAACAGACTGTTGTTTTTATTACTCCTGGTGACCAAAGAATAGGCACAGTCAATGTTTATATCTCACTCTGTCTGCCCGTGGTAAAGGGCTCATTATATGGTTAATAAGTCATTGTATGAAAATACTTTTTTGTTCTCTTTAATCAAGACCAAATCATCTCACATTACAAAACAGCCATGAAATTTACATGAGTGACACTTTGTCGAAAACAAGCAAATCCCTTAATGCTTTACCAAACGGAACTGCCTGTCCATTAAATAGAACTGAAAAGTGTTAGCCATAAAAGTGTTTGAGGAGCAGGAGGTGGAGAGTTGTGGAAAGGGTGTATTGAGACCTGAACTCACAAATGAGTGATTCAAGTGATTTTAAAGAAAGTTTGGTGAGTCATTCACCTCTTGGAAATCGGAGGGCAAGAAACATTCTCTGCACTGCGTGAAGCTCCTCCCATCTTTCATATTTCTAATTCCAGACAGCATGCTGTCTGTTCTGAAGAGCGAGACACAAATGCCAGGCTTTAATCAGAGAGTGCGGGCTGCGTGGGCTTTCAGATCACTTGCCCACACCTACAGGCGTGTCGGCTCCCTCAGAATTCCTGCGCCTGAACATTAGCTTGTTCTGCAAAGAGAAGGTTGCAAAATACTGAAGATGAGCATCAATTCTGGGTTAGGGTAACATTCTTTTTCTGTGTTCAGAAAAGTAACACTTGCAACTGGATTTAATTCTGTAATGAAACTAGGAATTGAAATCCCTAGGTGTTGAGCTAACCTTTCTCAAGAGTCAGGTTTGTATGTGGAGGGGTGTGTGTTTTAACTATATCTTTGTGACATTGGCCCAAGGCCATCTGAGCAACAGCAAAAAAAAAAAAAAGAATGTTAACAAGAGAAATAACTTAAATTCTCTTGAACCTTATAAAGCTATTTTTTAACAAGACTTCTTGTTTTTAAAATACTCAAGCACTAAATACCTTTAACCATAAAATATTTGTTCATTTTACTTTATTCTTTGTAAAAATTAGACAAAATTTCAGTGCTGTTTATTAAGGCTTGAAGCTTCTGGTTCTCCATGGCCCGTATTTTGAATCCTTATGCTGTGGATTTTTTTTTTTTCTCTCTCGATGTATTATATCCCCTAAGACTTTGATTCCCACTGCAATAATTGGAGTTCCAATTGGAACTGAATTTAAGATCTCATTGTCTCAAAGGAATTGTACTGGGTAAGTTCAACAGGCAAAGATGACTTGATCCAGGAGTGTGGCAATAAGGGAGAAAGACTGAACTCAGACCTGCTGGAAAAAAGGGGAGGATTTTTAAGTGACGAGTCAGGGAGGGTGGGGACTGGAGCCTGGTCACGGTGGTTAGACCCTCTGTGTTTGCTAGTTGGCCCTTGTCAGGGTTAGGCTCCTCCCCTTCTGCAGAAATGTGGGAAGATTCATTTTTAAACGAGTTGGCTTACCAGGTACTTATGGAGACAGATTCTTGGGTGAGGAAACCTGAAAAAGGCTTTTGAAGAATTTATATCACAGAGGGGTTTCGAAACAATTTACAAATGCAAAATTTCTTAGGTAGATGCACTAAGAAAATAGAGGTCAGGGGCCCACATCAGGAGGAACCCTGTTTTAAGTTGAGTCAAGCTAAGGGGAGCCAGCAAATAGGTAGTGCGGTGGTAAAGAATCCACCTGTCAGTACAGGAGATGCTAGAGACTCTGGTTCCATCCCTGGGTCAGCAAAATCCCCTGGAGGAGGAAATGACAACCCACTCCAGTATTCTTGCCTTGAGAATCCCGAGGACAGATGAGCCTGCTGGGCTAGAGTCCATGGGGTTGCAAAGAGTCGGACATGACTGAGCAAGCACACAATTTATGGGGAACTTGTGTTACCGAATCCAAGCTCGGTCTGCTCATCAAACGACAGGCCAATAATTGGGAGAGGAGGTGTTGAGGCAAGGAATAGTGACTTCATTTGGGAAGCTGGGTGTCTGAGAAAATGATGGACTAGCGTCCTAGAGTACCATCTTATGGTGTCTGGATGCCAGCTTTTACAGAGAGCAGAAGGAGGTGAGGAAGTGAAGTAAAAAGGCCATAAGTCTTGCAAAATATCTCCTGGTTTAGCCCATGTTGGGAAGGGGGTATGTTAATTTCTTCTTTTCTGCAGCCATCTCTGGGCAGTTTCAGAAAGCTTCCCAATTGACTCAGTGGTAAAGAATTTGCCTGCAATGCAGGAGATGCAAGAGATGTGGGTTCTATTCCTGGATGCGCATCATCCCCTGGAGGAGGGAGCGGCAACCCACTCCAGTATTCTTGCCTGGAAAATTCCATGGGCAGAAGAGCCTGGCGGACTGCAGTCCCTGGGGTCGAAAAGAGTCAGATGTGACTGAGCACAGGGTGGGAATGTCTTGCTGGGCGTGAGCAAAGCCACTCTGGTTTAAGGCAGAGAGGCAGGTTCCCGGAAGCAGGCCGTTGTTATGCTTACAGCTGTGGACTGCATCCTTTCAGTGACGACAGCTAAAAAAGCATAGATAAGCAGAGATTAAACCAGATCCAGCATGGAGTCAGGTTTTTCTATTCCCTTTAAACCAGGAGTGGAAATACTGAGCCCCAAGAATTGATTTGTATGGGTAATAAAGGCAAATTCTTCATTTATTTTCTGCCTGCCCCCACTAGAATTCCATTCCAGCAGTGCAGTATTTATAGTTTTTAAATAGTTATAATAGCTCCAGAATCAATAGTGTTTAGAGATGTCTATAAAATCATTTAGAGTCACTCTCACATTGATAGAATAAACTCATCTTGTTGTAATTGAGGTGGAAAGATCACACCCACTAGAGCGAATCTGAGTGACAGTCCCAGTTCTGCTGCTTAGAAACTGTGTGACCTCGGCAGCGACTCAAGCCTCTCAGGGCCTCAGCCTACTTACCCATCAAACACGGATAATAGTGACCTAAGGTGGCTGTGAAGATTAATACAAATAACACTGAGAACAGTGTCTCGGTCAAGATGAATAATAAGTATGGTAACTTAAACGTTGTTTCAAAAATATATGCATATAATAACAAGATACATTGTTCAATGATAGTATTTGCATTCATATCTCTCCATCTATCTAATATTCTGAAACTCTTATCACTAATATGATTACTGAAAACAGTTACAATGTGCTTTGAAGAGCTCTTCTTCCCATCCTGAAGCTGTCTCTCACTATGGATCATTAGTCCAGCTACTGACTTTAACCATTCTAGTCCATCTTTTTTCCCTCGATGCAGTTTATTGCTTTTATATAAGTAAATAAACTTATTTTTAAAATAAAGAGCTTTTTATCTTTACTATTTGTTATATTTGTGAAAAAAAGAAAGAAAAAAGTCTGTTACCAATTTCTACACCTGGCTGTATATACTTAGTCTCTTTGCTGCTTTTTGTCATTTTCTGTTTCTTAGCATATGAGCTAGTGGCTTTTATTTTCAGCCATTATTTAAAAATGGAGATTTTTACAACTGGACATTTCTGGGCATAGCTCTTGCAATGTCAGTGTTCGGAACAAGTTTCTAAATATCAAAGTGATTCATATATTTGGTCATTCTGTATTATGAATTCATCCTTTTTTTTTTTTTTTTATTCCTCCAGAGAAGGTATACTGGAAGATACGCATCTTGTTAACTTGTTCTTTATAGCAAAAAACAGGCTTAAATTTTAAATATTGAGTAGACTCCCGGTGGCTCAGTGGGAAAAGAATCCATCTGTATGCAATGCAGGAGACACAAGAGATGCAGGTTTGATCCCTGGGTTGGGAAGATCCCCTGGCATAGGATATGGCTACCATCCTAGTATTCTTGCCTGGAAAATCCCATGGACAGAGGAGCCTGGCAGGCTATAGTCCACAGGATCCCAAGAGTCAGACATGGACTTAGTGACCGAACCACCGCAGCCTCGTAGAGAAGTACATGCATTGTTATGCCCACTGTTAAAGTCTGCTTCCCTGTTCAGGTTTGTTCACTGTAATATCCACTTCCTTTTCTATCCTCTCATTTATCCCAGACTTCTGAAAACATGTACGGAAATTTCCCTCTGGATTTGAGTCCTTTCTGAGAGCTGCTTGTTGACTTGAGTTGTTGCCTCGTCTGTGTAACTGTGGCTTTGCTTCCTGTCTCCTGCATGCTGTATTTCTTCCCCTCCCGGTCCTGTTCACCCCTCACCACGTGATGGCTCTTTACCAAATTCAGTGCTTCCGACCTGAAGTCCGCCTCCTCGGCTTGCAACACTATCACTCCTGCCTCCTTTGGTTTTTCATAATATTTTGCCCACCCACCCTTGTCAGCCTTCTTGTTTGAGACTTTGTTGTAAACGTATTTCTGGTAAAGAGCTGCTGTTCGTTTCTTTGTTTTAAAGCAATGATACAGTCTTTGGATGGAGTTGCTTTTTCTGCTCACATCATGTATAAAACTCAACAGGCTTTATTCTTTGTGTTCACCACTGATGTGTCTTTGGGTGCCTTGTCCTTTGGTTTTGGTTGGTTAAGTCACACTGCCTGTTGAGCGATTTGGCTGGGCTTTTCCATCCCTTTCTGGTTGATCAGCCATCCTTCCTCGGTAGCCCCCACACAGGCCCCTTGGCGCTCATCATGGTCAATAGAGCGCCTTCACTCTCAGACGTGATCCTGCTTGGACCATGTATCATATGTGGTCTTCGGACTTAGTGGTTACATTCCTTCCCCCTGTATTCCTAATTGTGCATGTATTTCTTTACTATAATGTGGAAAGAAAAATAACTCTCTGCATGGCAATAGTCTTCACACTGTTCCCTCTCAGTCTGGAAAGAAGATATCATATAATTTCCCTGCCTTCCTTTCCTACCCTGTGAACAAAACACTTCCCTCCCTCCTTTTCTCCTTGGCCCCAAATCTGAGTTTTGATCTTTTAGTTCATTTAATTTCAAAATATTATGAGAATGTGTGTGTCTGGCAGTGTCGTTTTTCCTTAATGTCAGGAATCCTTATTTAGCATTTATATTAACTCAGAATAGCATCATCCTTGATGCAACTCCATGCAGTCCCTCACTGCTCTCTCTCAGAGATTTCAGGTTTTCCGAGGTTGCGATTTTTGGATGGAGTCTTTCTCAGTTATTTTCTTGATCAGGGTTTTGTAGGCGGCAGAGTCGCGGAGTCTGTGGTGTCTTCGCCCTGTGATGGCGTGTTCCCATCCTGTGCGTGGCTTTGCTGGCGTGGTCTGTGTCTGTGCATGCCTTTTTCCAGCAGCTTCTCTCCTGTTAGGATTCTGTTCTGGGTCTTCTGCTGATTTGTCCTTCTCCGAGGACCTCGGGTAGGTGTTTTCCCTTTCCTGCCTGCTGAGGTCCAGGGGCTGGAACACAGACATGGGGTTTCATCAAAATGGGCCCATTTGCAGCACACCCTTTGGTGGGTTTCCAGTCCCTGGTCTGGGCACCGGGAGGCTGGGGATCTTCATTCTGAGTCAATGGGATGCGCTGTCCAGTTACCTCTAAACTCTGTGATGGCCCGGAGTAAAACACGTACAGGCTTCTCCTCCTCTATTTTCAGGCATGATGGTGCCTGTTGTAAGTTCTACTCAGAAAACTATTACCTCACTGGAGACAGATTCCCAGGCGCTTTTCCTCTAGGATATCATTAAGAAGGGAGAAAGGATTTTGTCTGCTAGGTTCACTGCATTATCCCTAATGCTAAGAGGAGTGCCTGGCATGAATTAGTGAGCAAATGGATGCCCATTAGAGGTAATGTCATGGTTGGCTGGTGAGAGTTTTGGAGAAGTGATGTCTCATAGCGTCTCTGCGAGTATCACGTGTTCGTTTCTCGCAGTAAGGCAATTTTTTCTTCTTTAAAAATGAGTGTAAATCTTATTTGTCTTACTGAGAGCAATAGTTAACAGTACTCATTTGCCATCTTCTTTTTCAATGAAAGAGGGAAGATGATAAAATATAAAGCATATGGTGAGAGACTTCCCTGGTTGTCCGGTAGCTAAGACTGTGTTCCCAGTGCCAGGGGTCTGGGTTCGATCCTTGGGCAAGGAAGTAGGTCCACATGCCACACTGACGAGGTCACGTGCCACAGTGAAAAGATCTCGTGCATCACAACTAAGACCCAGTGCAGCCAAATAAACTTAAAAAAAGAAGCATATGGTGACTATTAAGAAGGCTGAAGGCTGGAAAGCGCAGCTGTACTGAGGGCCTCCCAAAAGCTTGATGCTTGCAAGGATACAGAGGTGGGACTCTAGACACTGTTCTCGTGGAGGAAAGTGTCTTTGCCAAGGGTGAATTAATGGCTGTGAAGTTGGGCTTGTCCCTGTGAGGGCATTTGTGATCAGGCTAACATGAGAAGGACTGATGCTAAAACTGAAACTCCAATACTTTGGCCACCTGATGCGAAGAGTTGATTCACTGGAAAAGACCGTGATGCTGGGAGGGATTGGGGGCAGGAGGAGAAGGGGACAACAGAGGATGAGATGTCTGGATGGCATCACTGACTCGATGGGCATGAGTTTGAGTAAACTCCGGGAGTTGGTGATGGACAGGGAGGCCTGGAGTGCTGTGATTCATGGGGTCGTAAAGAGTCGGACAGGACTGAGCAACTGAACTGAACGTGAGACCAGTCGGTAGCCGAGGCCTGTAAGACTGCAGAACTGGGGTTCATCATCGTCACATGAGGCCAGAAGGTGGCTTAGATGGAGACGGACAGGCAGCACCCTCGTGTGGTGACGTGGACCCAGTGAGAAGAGGCCTTGGTGTGGCGCTGGTGCCCAGAGCCTTCCCCGCCTCTTAGCACCTAATTTTGAAAAAGAAAGGGGAAAACAGCTCTCTTTTTGTTGTTGTTGTTGTGATAAAAGACAATCTCCTAGAGACTAGAAATGATGAAGTCAGTGCGTGCGTGCTAAGTCACTTTGGTTGTGTCTGACCCTAGGCTCATCTGTCCATGGGATTCTCCAGACAAGGATGTTGGAGTGGGTTGCCATGCCCGGCTCCAGGGGATCTTCCAGCCCAGGGACTGAACCTGCGTCTCCAGGCCTCCTGAATTGGCAGGCAGGTTCTTTACCACCTGGAGGAATCCTCAGAGCCAGGCTTACTGTTTTACATGTGCAGAGGCTTCTGGGAAGGCAGTGATAGGCGGTTATGTGTAGCAGTGTGATCTTTTGTATACACTCTCCTCTGGTCAACTCAGTGTACTTTCCTATTTGTCTGTATCTGAGTGTATTTGCACACACCAGAATGTCTGAGTGTGTGTGTATGCGTATGTGTGTGTTGAAGATCAGAATGTTAATGGTGATTATATGCTGTTGCAGAAGGAAATGGTAAGCCACTGCCGTATTCTTGCCTGGAGAATCCCATGGACAGGAGCCCAGCGGGCTATGATCCATCAAGTCACAAGAGTTGGACACGATTGAGCGACTAAATCACCATATGCTGTACTGGGTGGTAGAATTCTAATTATGGGTATATTTAATTTTTAAAAAATACGTGCTTTGTATTTTCAAGCTTTTCTGAAACTTGAATAAGCACCTTTTAGAACAGGAAAAGATGCTGTGGTGGTTGTAGCTCACTTTCAATGCATCAGCATATGGTGTGTAAAGTTTTTGTCACCTGGGTTCTCATCAGAGAGTAGGGTGGTTTTAAGCAGGAAGCACATAGTTAAGTGGCCACTCTCAGAAGTTTTATTCCACGTATTTCCATCCACGAGGCCCCTTGGCTAATTTGTTTATTAAATATAAAAAATGACCTTTTGTTGTTGAGAATGATCACCTACTACTTAGCATGATGAATTTCAGAAGTGGGCACTTCTTGGGTTAGTAATTCTAAATACATGGACTGGCTGACAGTATTTTAGACATTCCCACCTATATGTGGATGGGCACTAAGGCATCTGTCTTCACCATGTAGGGATGATGTTCTGGGCTCAGTCCCTCAGTGGTCCAGTATTCAGCTTCTGATTGCCTCATCCTAGCCTTAAGTTGAAGGAACCTTGGCTCTGGATCCTGGGAATAGCCCTAAACAAAAAATTAATAAACTGGTGGCTAAATGAATTAAAAGGCTAGAAGCTTAAAACTTTACCCAGTTTCAGGGTAGGCTTTGAAGACCACCTTTTATGCTCTATTGCTGATAAGCACTTTGTTGTAAGACTGTTGCAGAATTCTGTCTCTAGGTAGCAGTCCTCATAACTTGGCAGGTTGTGGGGAAGAGGGGAAGCTATTAATAGCATCCATCTGAGACTTCGTCAGTGGGTACCACCTTCGACCCAAAGGAACCTGAGTCCAGGTATGGCTTAAATCAGATAATAACAAATGGTGTGTAGAAGGGGAGAGATCTAAAGTTGTTATGTCAGTTATCTCTTCACCATAGGTTTTTTAAAAACAAAAATTAACTTTCTACAGTCATTCAGATGACTTTATTTAAATACCTGTCATGCAGGTGAAGGAGAAAGCCTTTGAGTTGACTCTCTTTGCCTCTTTGGGTTGTTTCAGCACATTGATTCTCTTGCACACTTTGGAGATCAAAGCGTGCAGAAGATGTAGAAAGAATGCTTTTGGTTAAAGATATTAAAAACTGTGTTACATCTCAGATTCAATTTCCCATTTGCTGTTTTGGAAGGAGCGTTGTATTATTTGCCCTTAATTTCAATGAAAAACGTGATGCAAATATAATCGGCAATTACCATTCATCTATTTTTCCAAAGGCAGATGTGTGGATGTTTCCATTTGAGGTTTCTTGTTTCCCTTTGATTGGTTCCCTCTTTAATTCGTCCTCAAACTGGAGACACGGGCTCTGCAAGCAGCATCTTTCATAAGTCAGGCGCTAGGTCAGTCCTTCAATAGAAATAAAATTGAAATCTTTATCTGTTCCAACTTCAGAAGAATTAAATATGAGCTCCAGTGATTCCTTTTGCATTCAGCAAACAGTTCACTTATTTCTGTGTCTACTTAACATATGGATCATCACTTTTGCATGTAAATGAATGTTTCTATGACCTCATCTTTCTTTCCATTGCCTCTTTCTTGAGAGATTTACTATGATTAGTACTTGATTAAAATCATGTTTCCACCCATATGTGCATCACACATTCATAAGTACAGTTGATGTGGAGAGATATCTTTTTCCTTTGATAATAATTTATAAAATTAATACATTTGGAAGGATAATGTACTGCATAATCTAGTAATTAGAATTAAATGAATACAACTGTTCTAATTTTATAAATAAGTTGGGGAATTTGTCACTATACTTTTCAAATGTAAGCTGTGATCTGATCTTCACAGCATCTTTTAGATAGCATTTAAGATGTAATGAAGTTTGTGCTAATCTGTTACAGGAAACGATCACTTTTTAATTTGTAATTGTCCCCTTTCAGTTTTATCATGTCATGTTTGTCTGATTTAATTTTCTGTCCATCTTAAGCCTTGGATAGCATAACATATACAAAGTCCACAGCTTATATTCAGCTTTTGCTGGGTCTGCCATTGCCACCATTAGGGATAGTTGAACCATCATTCTCAAGCCTGCTAAAATCCTGCCTTACCATTAAGCTCTTCACACATTTTGCATGACTTACTTTTTATCCTCTGTGATCTTATAGATAATTCATTGGCCTCAGTTTTCTCATCTCTGAAATGGGAGGTGTTTATATTAGAAAACCTTTAGTTTTCATTCAGGAATTGGCATCCATTCATTCAATGGTTATCAAACATTTATTGAACAGGGATTGTAGCTTGACAAAGATGACCAAAAATGTTACAGCGATCATAGGTTTCCAAAGCGTATGAGCAGTGTGATTGGGGCCAGTTTCTCGAAGGCCATGAGAATTCAAAGAATGGAAATGTGGATTATGAGTTATGTGTGTGTTGCCTATTTCTTTTGAATAATATGGATTAGTGCTTTTTTTTCCCCCCTTATTCTCTTCCATGCTTTTTATAGAGCATCACAGTAAGGGCTGCATATTAAGTGGACATGCACACTGCACTGCTCATGGTTAAAATGGACTTTGGTTTCTATTAGAAGGACTCTCCCATTTTATCTTGTCCAAAATATGAGGTATTTTATTTTAGTTTTTATAGTTTCATGAAGAATCTTCTCATGGTATTCTTCATTTGGACTGATTTTCTTATTTGTGCATTCAGTTCAGTTCAGTCACTCAGTTGTGTCTGACTCTTTGCAACCCCATGAACCACAGAACGCCAGGCCTCCCTGTCCATCACCAACTACCGGAGTCCACCCAAACTCATGTCCATTGAGTTGGTGATGCCATCCAACCATCTTATCCTCTGTCGTCCCCTTCTCCTTCTGCCCTCAATCTTTCCCAGCATCAGGGTCTTTTCCAATGACTCAGCTCTTAGCAACAGGTGGCCAAAGTATTGGAGTTTCAGCTTCAGCATCAGTCCTTCCAATGAACACCCAGGACTGATCTCCTTTAGGATGGACTGGTTGGATCTCCTTGAAGTCCAAGGGGCTCTCAAGAGTCTTCTCCATACCACAGTTAAATACATTAAATTCAGTTTTAAGAATAGATTGATACAGAAGGGCTATCAAGTGTCATATGCTATGGCAGACGTGGAGACTCTACAGCTTTTAGATATGTGAATATCTTTCAGGATCTCACTCAGTTTTAGGATCATCCCTCGTAATACATAGTAGTTAGTATTTTATGAAATTTACCATGGTCTTTTGATGAACATTGGGTATGTATTATTTCAGTTTATTATCACAACAGCCTTAAGTGGCTGGTACAATTATTTATTTAGCCTTTTTTTTTTTTCTGAGAGGTGAGACAATTGTGATTTAGAAAGTTTGAGTAACTTATCCAAGGTCAAAGAGCTAGTAAGATGTGAAGCTGGGATTTCAAGCTAAGAACCCTGATTCTAGAATCAGAACCCTTGAGATTCACTGAGCCAATGCCAACTGCCTTGGATATGTAGGAACATCACTACAGTATGGACCTACAGATGGCTGATTACCAAGAAGTATGGCTTGATGAAATGAAAATTAAATCAACACTATTGTATTTGTCTCATCTGACTAACTACTGTGTTTGTAGATCATGCTAGTGAATGCGTGACTGCATATGTATATTCTCATACCTGAAGTTTGATAAGCTGCAGCTCTGAAAAAGATCAAGTGTAAATGAACCTATTTATGTATATCTGTTAAAAAAAAAAAAGACTGACTTAAAGGAGGATAGAAGGCTTCTTCAGACCAAACAACACAGAACCCATAGCTCTCCTGTAATAAACACTGTTAAATTTTTACATCTTCACAGTTAAGATTAGTATTATATTCAATTCTTTCGGTCATGAGTTCTTTTGGATTAATGGAAATGCCCTGCTATCTGCTTAGCTGTTGTAAGGTGGTGGTGGTGTTCAGTTCAGTTCAGTTCAGTTCAGAGTCAGGCATGTCCAACTCTTTGTGACCCCATGAACTGCAGCATGCCAAGTTTCCCTGTACTTCATTATTTCCTGAAGTTTGGTCAAACACGTGTCCACTGAGTCAGTGATGATATCCAATCATCTCATCCTCTGTCGCCCCCTTCTCCTCTTGCCCTCAATCTTTTCCAGCATCAGGATCTTTTCCAATGAGTTGACTCTTTGCATCAGGTGGCCAAAGTATTGAAGCTTCAATATCAGTCCTTCCCATAAATAATCAGGGCTGATGTCCTTCAGGATTGACTGGTTTCATCTCCTTGTTGTCCATGGGACTTTCAAGAGTCTTCTCCAGCACCACAGTTCAAAAGCATCAATTCTTCGGTGCTCAGCCTTCTTTACGGTTCAGCTCTCACATCCGTGAGGTGGTAAAATAATGGAATTCTGCACTGTTGGTGGACATCCTAATTCTTGACCAAGTATCCAAACATGCATATATTTTTCCTGAAGAACCACAATTTCTTTAATGTTCATGCAATATTTAGGTGAGACTTCCTAACTACGTACTGCTTGTTCTGGAGTAAAAAGCTTCCTAGTTAATGCTCCCCACAGGAAATCAGAAATATTTCAGACTAGAGAGAGGATTGAAAGGACACTGAACACTAAGGAGAATTAGGTTAAAGCCTCAATTAATAGTTAAGAATCTCATGTTTTAAAAGACATTCTGAAGAAAATATTCACCTTAACGTGTCTCCTAAAATCAAATTTCTTCTCCTTTTTGTTCTGAATTGTCAAACTATAGTGCCATTCACATTTCTTTAGTGGCTTGTGGGACCAGAATGTATGTGCATGCTCAGTCATGCCCAGCTCTTTGCAACCCCATGGACTGTAGTCCACCAGGCTCCTCTGTCCATGGGACTCTCCAGGAAAGAATACTGGAGTGGGTTGCCATTTCCTCCTCCAGGAAACCTTCCAGACCCAGGGATCAAATCCATATCTTCTGTGTCTTCTCCATTGGCAGGTGGATTCTTTACCACTGCCACCTGGGAAACCCAGATAATCAATATGTAAATTTCATCAATGTACAAAATGCTAATATATTTTTTTAAAAAACATAACTTGATAAAGTGTATTTAAGTTGTAGGACTTGTTCAAATTTTGCCAATTGTCAGTAATATTCTCTTTCTGGTCCAGAATCAAAACTAATATCATGGATTATGTTTCATTTTCATGCCTCCTTGATACATTTTATTCTTCAATAATTCCTCAGTCTTCATGCTTTAGGTCCTTCAGAGTTTTGAAAAGTACTGGCCTGGTTATTTGTTAGACTGGTCCTGCATTTGGTTATGATGTTGCATTATGGTTAAATTCATGTTGCACATTCTTAGCAAGAATACAGCAAAATGAGCCTGTGTGCCTCTCAATGTCTCATATCAGGACACCCATGTGACGATGTCTCCTGTTGTTCATAGTTAATAGTGACGTTAACTTGAATCTCTTGGTTAAGGTATTGTCTGCTGCAAGTTTATCATTTCTCTTTTTAAAAATCATTGTTTGGCAACAGCCAAGTGATACAGTATGTAGCTAAATTATACTGAAAACCAGGGCATTTACCTGGTCTCAAAGAACATCTTCATAAGCTATTTATTGATTACAAAGAGAAATGATAAACTTGTTCTTAATGGGCTTCCCTGGTGGTTCAGTTGGTAAAGAATCTACCTGCAGTGCAGGAGACCCCGGTTCAATTCCTGGGTTGGAAAGATCCACTGGACAAGGTAGGCTACCCACACAAGTATTCTTGGGCTTCCCTTGTGGCTCAGGTGGTAAAGAATCCACCTGCAATGTGGGAGAACTGGATTTGATCCCTGGGTTGGGAAGATCCCCTGGAGAAGGGAAAGGCTACCCAGTCCAGTATTCTGGCCTGGAGAATTCCGTGGGGTCACAAAGAGTCTGACACGACTGAGTGACTTTCACTTTTCTTTCATTGTTCTTTATACATTCGTTAGTTGGAATTACAGGAAAGAGTTCTTCTCTCCCTGTTGGTTTATTGAATTGTTATGTCAGTTTACTCTTCTGGTGTCTTGTTCTGTTCTGTGGGGTATAATCTGTTACTACCATTTTTGTTCTAATTGGTTCAGATCTGGTCATTAGCAGCCTTTCAAGTTGGCTCCGGTGCTCTTTGACATACCCTAAATTTGCCGTGCTTTGAAATATAGCGATCACATAGATGATACATTCCCATAAAAGGGGAAATATAAACAAAGAATTAACCTCTTGTACAATTTCCACTTTATGATTCATGATTATGTGAGTATGCATATATACAGCTACTGTTTTTTAAAAAAAACTTTGACATTGAATAATGTATTTTAAAAGTCACTGACTTTTAAAAATCAATATATTTTTAAATCGATTTTTTTTCTTTTTAATCACATGGCCTCTGCAATGTACCATTTTCCTCCAGAAACAAAAGCAGTATTCACCAGGTAGCTTCGCCTAAACAAAGTTTCTGTTCGAGCTGATTGGTCAACAGATTCATTTACTCAAGGAATACAACTGAGAACATGAGTCTGGGTCAACCAGGAAGGTGATAAAATAAAATAGCTCACTTTTTCTTCACACGTCCTTTCTCCAGTTGATGCCTAGTCATTGATGGGAAAAGGTTACCCCTCTAAAATGAAACATCTGAGCAACTCATAGCATTCAGCCAGCCCCTTTACTTATGAGAGGGAAATAAAAACAAATGGGACCTTGTTGTTTATCCATTCTATGTATAGTCTAAGATTGCATCTGCTAATCCCAGACTCCCAGTCCCTCCCCCCCACCCCCTCCCCTGTGGCAGCCGCAGGTTCACTCTCTCTGTCTGGGAGTCTTCCTGTTACAGGGCAGGTTTATCTGAAAGCGGATGTATCACCGACAGCACCTCATGCTACACAGTGGGAGTGGACATCCCCTTCCGTAGAAAAAAATCTGGACTCCATTGCTAGTTCAGAGTTTTCTGCTCATAAATGCATTCTTCTCATCTTTAACCAGATCCTTCAGAGGTTCATAGACAGTGTGACCAGAGATGAGTTCTCTCTTCTCTTCTTAACGATCGAGTGCAGAACCTGACAGCCCAGCCCTGCAAACGTAAATCTCATAAGACTGTTTTATTTTAGGCGCTCTTTTGATTTTGCATAGAAAAGCCTTGTGCTACCCAGCAATGTGTATAAAAGAATGAGATCTAGAGTAAAAGCCTTTGAGGAAGTAGAAACTTTATTTTTATTTAAAGAATTAAAAAAAAATATTACTGAAGTATGCCTGATTTACAGTGTTGTGTTAATTTCTACTGATTCATTTATACATAGCTACATTCTTTTTCCTTATGGTTTAATCACAAGATACTGAATATAGTCCCCTGTGCTATATACAGTAGGACCTTGTTGTTTATACATCCTGTATACAATTGTTTGCATCTGCTAATCCCAAACTCCAAACCATCCCTCCCCTACCTGTGATTTTGTATTTGTCCCCTTAGGATTTTCCAACAATCGCCAATACTGTTCCAAATAAAAATGTATTTATTTTTTTCCACAACGCAGAGTACTAACCACTATACGATCACGGCTATTTTTTTCCAAATAAAAATTTATAATACCTGTGATATTTACTTTGGATGGTAGCCAAGATACAGATATTTGTTAATTGGGGTACAGATCGATTCTGTATATTCCATGTTTTTTAAACTTTTTATTTCATATTGGCATATAGCCGATTAACAATGTTGTGATAGTTTCAGGTGAATAGTGAAGGGACTCAGCCATCCACACACATGTATCCATTCTCCCCCAAACTCCCCTCCCATCCAGACACTACCTAGCCTTGAGCAGAGTTCCCCGTGCTACACAGTATGTGCTTGTTGGTTTCTATTTTAAATATAGCAGTTTTAAAATAGATCTTCACATACCGTCAGTAGAACATACTGCCTTGTTCTTAAATTATGGTAGATGAAATTCTTGAATTTCTACAGGGGCTGAGCACTTGATGTATATTGTCACGTGCAATACGAAAAATATTCATCCAGTACATCTACTGGGGGCAAAGTCCTGTGTGCTGAATGTTGAGGGGAAGCCAGATCAGAAGGAACATTCCTGCTGCTCTCATGAGACTTGAGATGTGGCAGGAGAAAATCACTCTAATAAATAGATATTTGTGAGCTGTTTGGGCTTCCCGGGTGGCTCAGAGGTTAAAGCGCGTCTGCCTCCAATGCGGGAGACCTGGGTTTGATCCCTGGGTCGGGAAGATCCCCTGGAGAAGGAAATGGTAACCCACTCCAGTAATCTTGCCTGGAGAATCCCATGGACAGTGGAGCCTGGTAGGCTACAGTCCATGGGGTCGCAAAGAGTCGGATGCAACTGAGCGATTTCACTTTCACTTTTCAAAGTGCTATAAAAGTACAGAGGCTGAGTGAAGTCTTCCCCCAGGAATGAACTCTTGACCAAAGACTTGAACAAGGTTTAGTACACGAGAGCTTACAGAAGGGAAGTTAGCATTTTTGAAGACCCTGGGACGGGAGGTGCGGCGGGTGGATTTGAGGAAAGGAGAGAAAGTCCATGCGGCTGGAGGGAGAGAGAGGGTGGCCTGGGAGCTCCGGCTCCATCCAGAAAAGTGCTGTGTTAGGTTAAAACCCCTGGTGTTTGGAGAACAATGGAGACCCAGCAGAATTTGAAGTGAGAGGAATGTGAGTTGTGATTTATATTCACATCTTTTAAAAAGCCCTGCAGTTACTGAGAAGGAAATCGAATGGAATGGGGAAGTTCAGGCCTGAGAAGCTGGGCAGCGGTGGCCACACAGGAAAGGGGCCCTGAGTGTCCTGGAGGCAAAGCTCATAAACAACACGCCCCTGGAGCCCAGCTTCTCCTCCAGACCCTGCCTGCTCCAAATGCTCAGCCAACCAACAGTCGCAATTTCTGTTACTCCCTGTGAAAAGCAACAGGCCTCAGGTACAATGGAGCCTCCCATATTTTTCAGGCTGTTTTCTGAATTCTGCCTGCCTGCTTGCTATTTCTCCACCCCAACTGTCCCTTGAAATCAGCTGATGAGCTTTTCAATTTCCCTACCCCTGGGCTCCAGGCATCCCAGATGCTTCAGTGGCAGAGAATCTGCCTGATGACGCAAGAGATGTGGGTTCCTTCCCTGGGTCGGGAAGATCCCCTGGAGAAGGAAATGGCAACCCACTTCAGTATTCTTGCCAGGGAAATCCCATGGACAGAATAACCTGGCAGGCTACTACGTTCATGGGGTTGCAAAAGAGTCGGACACGGCTCAGCGACTAAACACCACCACCCGTGGGCCCCACTGCTTGGATCCTTGGGCTTGCAAGCCAGCACGGATGTTCTTGTTCTACAAAGCGCCCTGGCAAAGTCTGTCCTTCAGGTGGTTGACAATCCCTGTTCTGGTCCCTCAGATTCCTTTTAGGGAGCTTGACTCACAGGTCAGCACTTAACGCTGTGTCTCAGGGTGAATGTGGGATGTTCCCAGAGGTCAAACTTTTATATTAAAATAGTCATTGTCTTTCGATCTACATAGATTTTTTTTATATTAAAATATAGAGATTACCATAGACTTTGATGTAGTAAGATGATTGAAGCCTCAAAATACCCTAGGCTGTCTGATATCTCTTTTTGGTGGTCACACAAATATTCTCTAAGAGCACCATGACACAATAAAGAAATAAGGTGTCTGTGTTCCACAACAGACTTGTTTGGTTAGCTTCCCTCTTGTTAAATCAGATTTCTCAGGAGAACTGCTCTTGAAGCAGAATCAACAGATATATTCACAGCCCATCTCTTTCCCTGGAATAATTATGCATCACTGTGAATTCTGTAGTCATCTCCCCTTCATTCTGGCGCTCTAAATTGCTGGTTCAAAATGCCTTTTCCTCAGTGAGGTGGAAAAGGACATGATATCTGGCTTCTTTTCTGCTGAAGAGCTAATAATGAGAAAATATTATGCTGTCTTTGGCAAGCAAAGACCCCAGGAGAAATCTAAAGAGTTGAGACTAGCATCTCATTACAATTGGAAACCTTTATCATTTTAACTCAACTAAAAAAAAAAAATATTTTGTGGGTTTTTTTTTTTTGGCCTTTAGAAGTTCAAAAATATTTTTGATTATTGAGTCCAAAAATAATCCCTCAGATTTAACAGCTACCAGGTTCATCTTTGAATAAACCATATTTTATATTACATTAAGATCCAGTGGGGAGAGCTCATTGATATCACTCATTATTATGTAAAAATTATTCTTTTGGAGACCAGAGAGGTTTCATGGGCTGGATTTCCTAATTTTTTTTTACCACCTAACTTCTTAAGATGGTTTTACCGAGGTTTATTGGAGTTTATAGAATATTATATCACAAATCATTTTTGTGATATCAGAATTGCCTTTACTACTCGAAACTCATAGGGTCATGTCTACCCCTCCGCAGTATTAGGAACTGGAGATACTGAACTAGGTAATTCATGTTGCATTTGTTTTCTGGTGTATCACGTCTATCACCTTCCTTTCACTCAGATATTAATATTTCTACTCTGCTGTGATGCCCATTCTGTGTATTAGTTTGGCTAACAGTTATTCCATGATCTTGGTTTTGCCGTGAAGGTGTGTTGCAGATGTGATTAAAGTCTGTGATCAGTTGATTTAAATAAAGAATATTCTAGATAATCAGAGGGAATTCAGTGAGTAGAAGGGGGTTAGGAGTAGAGTTGAGGATCCCCTGAGGAAGAGGAAATTCTGCCCCTGGATAGGAACTTCATTCAGTTCTGTGCCCAAGTGTCCCTTCCTGCTTTTCCTGAGGGCTCTCCCTCCAGCTTTGAACTGACCCTGACAGTTCCCTACAGTCTCCTTAGCTATTCCTCACAGCGTCTGCCTGAAGGTAAAGCCCCTTCTGGCTGTTTGTCCAGTGGAAGCCTGTCGTGATACACACACTTCTGATCTACAGGTCCTCCTGTGCCCCTCCCACCTAGGCATGTTCTGGACCACGGCTTTTCACACTTGAATTTCCATGAGAACTGTCTGAGCACCTCGTAAACTGGAGATCCTGTTAGACAGTCTGGGGTGGGGCCTGAGCGTCTGCATATCCAACAGACTCATAGCTGGGAGATGGATTCTTGATGAAATGCCAAACGGTAACTAGTTTAGGCTTTGTGGACCATAAGATTTCTGCTTATCTCTGCTATTGCAGTGCGAAAAGAGTTATAGACCATTTGTAAACAAATGGACATGGTTTATTCTAATAAAGCTTCATTGACAAAGGTGGCGTACCAGGAACACTGAAGATTCCCAGCACCTGTCTGAGATTCTGCCAGTGCCATTGGTTCAGGGGCTATACTCTCTGTAACAACATTTTAGAGCAGAGGCTCAGGGCAGTGATGGATACATTTTTTGCATAATCTGAGTGTTCCAGTGGTGTGCTGGAGTCTTCTACTACCAGATCAGGAAAGCCAGTTCTTAAATATCTGGGAATTTTGTGAGCCAGTTGTTAAATTATTATTATTGAAATTGACCATTTTGGAAGTATTTGTACAATGAAAATCAGCACATGCTAAAAGCCAGGCCTTTTTTTTTTTTTTTTAATTCCAGGGGCTAGGGGCCATTTAACAGAACACCATGGGTGTTGACTCCTTCAGGGTTATTTACAATTTGAAATTCATCATGTTGAAAGAATTATAGAAATATGTTTATATAAAATGGCAAATGAAATATTTCAGCTGACATTCATTAAATATTAAAATTTGACTTCTGGGTTGAGTCTTTTGTTAAACACAAAGGATGAGGTTCATCTGGTTGTTTTGCCTGGGCACGTAAAAATAAAAGCTGATTAAAAGATATCCATGGATTTCAGCCCTTGGTTTTTCCTTTAGAGTGTGAGAAAGGAGCAGCAGTGTTTTAGACCACAAAGGGTTGGCCGATTGAGGAATTACAGGCAGCCTCATTCTTTTCCCTCGCATGTCATTTCTGGTCAGCGAGAGGCAGCACAATTCTGAAAATCACATAAAGTTGAGGATAAAAGGATTTATTTTCAACTCAGTTGACACTATCTATTTTCTTACTGGGATTTGAACAATATTTTCTTTTAGTAGATATTAGTGTCATCCCTGGTAGAAGTTTGAGCTAAATTTGTAAGCATTTAGTATTAAAAGTGTCTTGGAAAAGTGCCCACTCATCTTTGTCTTTTACAAATCGCTCGCTGGAGCCCGAGCGGTGAAAGGTTTCGGGAAATGTCATTGGCAGTGGAGAGCAGAGTGGGGCATGGCCCTCAGCCCGCCCGTATTCCTGGACCCATAGGTCCTACTGCCCAGCAGCCTTCTTCTGTGCTTCTTGGCTCCTACCACGTGCCAGGCTCTGGGCAAAGAACACTGAGGACACGACGTCCTTGTTCTTGGGAAGCTTCCAGCCTCCTGTAAGTAAACCAGTCATTCCAGTGTGCTCGGAGTCTTAAGGCAGGTGGGGAAAGTGTTCTGCAGGGCCACAGAAGCTGGGACATAGATCTCTGCAATGACGAGAAACTTCCAACCCTAGGGACACTGATTCTGTTTCTTAAAATGAATGTTTGTTGAAGGAATACAGGGATGCGGTGAGTGATTAGTTAGCTATCTCCCAGTGAGGGCGTTCATGCAGCTCAGGGCTTTGTCTTACCTTCACTGTCCTCTCCAGCAAAGGAGGGTTCTGTCGAGATGCTCCTCAAAGGATGAGAAAGCAACTCCTCAAGGTCTGTGTACCCCATCGGTAAAAACCATCCCCTTCCAGGGACAGCTAGGGCAGCATCTGAGGAGGAGTATTTATCAAACATTGAGAAGTCCAAATCCAGCACCTCAGGGCAGGAAGAAGACAGAGGCTGGGAGGCGGTTTCTCTGGCTTTCAAGGACTCACCTCTTGGCTGCTGATCGGCAAAGCTCCTCCCGCAGGGCCCGTCCACTTACCTTTGGAGATGAGTGGCTGCGGGTGGTTCTGGCTCCTGCAGCCATGTTCATCTCCTCCCAGCTTCTGTGCCTGAGGTCGGGTCAGCCGCCTGGGTGCCGTCTGCCCTGATGGGCATACTTGACCGTGGACCCCGGCAGACCTCATAGATGAGGGACTAGGGTCTGTTTGGGTGACAGGGTGTTTACCAGCATCCTGTTGTCCCTTTGTTCATTTCTACAAACTTCTGCAACAGGAAGAAAGAAGTGACTGGACTGAATGTGATGTCAGGACCGAGCAGCAGAGAGATGGGGATAGGGTCTTGATGGCAGGGGTGTTAGAGGGGCTGACGTATAGCAGACACTCTGAGTGTGGAAGCGTGGAGCCAGAAGAGGGGAAGAGTGAGTGCTTGTGCCCTGGTTGGGGGGCAGGGGTCACCTGTGTCTCACCATCACTCCCTTTGGAAACTGGTGCTGCTGCTGTGTGTGTGTGTGTGTGTGTACACAGCTGTGTATGGGGACAAACCCATTCAACATGCCATTGGCCCTGCAGGCACCGCTGTTGCCTGGATGTCTTAGCGGGTTTGGATGGGTCGTCTGGCCTTCTCCTTGCTCAGATTGAAGGCAAGCTTTAAGAACTCAGAGATACCCTAAAACTTGTCCTAGAGTCACCTCAGTGTTGGACCCAGCTTTCTCCTAAAGTATGCAGTGATGTGTAATTTAAACTTATTTTATTAACGTGTATTTTTTCATGGGAGAGAAAACTGTGACAAACATAGCAGAGATATCACTTTGCCGACAAAGGTTCATCTAGTCAAAGCTATGGTTTTTCCAGTAGTCATGTATGGACGTGTGATTTGGACCATAAAGAGGGCTGAGTGCTGAAGAACTGTTTCTTTCAAACTGTGGCATTGGAGAAGACTCTTGAGAGTCTCTAGGACTGCAAGGAGATAAAACCAGTCAATCCTAAAGGAGATCAACCTTTAATATTCACCAGAAGGACTGATGCTAAAGCTGAAGCTCCAATACTTTGGCCATCTGATGGAAAGAGCTGACTCATTGGAAAAGACCCTGATGGTGGGAAAGACTGAAGGTTAAAGGAGAAGGGGGTGGCAGAGGATGAGATGGTAGATAGCATCACCAACTCGATGGGCATGAATTTGAGCAAACTCTGGGAGACAGTGAAGGATGGGGGAGCCTGGCGTGCTGCAGTCCATGGGGTCGCAGAGTCGGACACAACTTAGACACTGAACAACGACACAACATCTTAGAGAAGAGATTGAGTTGAGCTTTACGTCTCGGTGCTCCAGTGTTCACTGTTGGGTCTTTCCTGGATTCCTTCCCCGTTTACCTGATCCCTTTCCCACAATGTACACGGTTCCCCCTCTCTCTACTTTGAAAGATTCTTTTGGTTCGTTTGTTCCAACGAGGAACATTTTGCCTGCAGGTGAAATCAATAATGTTGACCACAGTGGTCTTTGGCTGGCCGGGAGAGATTTTGTGCTTTCATATTTCGGCAAGTCTCTCTTCCTAACTTAATTCTTGTTTTTTTCTTTTGCTTAAGGGACACACAACAATGTCATCTAGGAGATATTAGGGTCTAAATGGACAAGCTTCTGTTCTCTTTGCTTTTGCGGCATCAGGCACTGCAGGCAGCGAATGTTGAACGTTAATGGGAGTGCCGAGTTCTGACAGTCCTTCCATCTTTGAGGCTCTCCTTAGGGCAGCAAGGCTCCAGATAGAAGCTCAGGGACCCCCAGGCTAACTCTCTATTTCCTGTAACGTACTTTAGAAATGTTATTAAAATTGATTGTGGACAGATTTGATTTTCGGTAATATAGTTTCATACAGATGACTAAAAGGGGACTTGGGGACTTGTGTTTTGGTCACTTAATTAAACCTCTCCTACTTACTTCTTTATTTTAGCTGAAGTCAGAAGTGCCCAGAGCTAATTTACTTAGTTGTGGATGAGGCCATGGTGGCGCATTCTCAAACCTGAATAATTATTTCCCCTTACTAGCTTTTGACCTTGTAACTCAGATAATTTGAAATGCCACCCTTTGAAACCCAGTGTCTGAATATGGATCTTTTCCTGAGTGTAATTTTGGGGACTACTTTCATTAAACTGTTCAGAGATCTAATAATTATAAAGTATTCCCCCAAACACAGCATGTGGGCCTTAAAATTCCAAGGTAAAATACAGAAAGGAATTTATAAGAGCTGGAAAAGTATTGACACAAATTCCATTGTGAATAATAAATTCTCCAAGGTAAATATACACAGATACATGTGGAAAAAAATGGAATGATATAGAACATGCTAGAAAGTAAGACAATAAATTATTTCTAGCATTCAAGTGTTCAGAGTGATTAGAAATATTTTCAGTTTGGAAAAGCTTCCCTCACATACACAAACACTTTAAGCTGTATGTCACTACCAAATTAGTATTTGAAATTTTGGAATGTTTTACTCAAAATGATTTTAACTATTTGTGGGTTAAAGAATCAGTGGGTAAAGAATCCACCTGCAATGTGGAGACACAGGAGATGAACGTTTAGTGCTTGGATTGGAAAGATCCCCTGGAGGATGAACGGGCAACCCATTCCAATATTCTTGCTAGAAAAATCCCACGGACAGAAGAACCTGGTGGGCTCAGCCCATGGGGTCGCAAAGAGTTGGGTGTGACTAAGCATGTGAAGGAGTGTTTTGTATTTTACGTCTTGTACATAGAAAATATATTTGCAATATATTAACATAGAAGAGGCTCTATATTAATCTATTACCTCTTTATTTCAAATGTGAAACTAGGTGTTAAGACTATAATAAATTATTTTCTTTGAAGTGCCATTTTAAAGAAGAAAAGCAAAAATATTGATGCACAGAGAATCAAAGTAAATTAATCTGATAATATAAGTGAAATGAACAAGCTGTGCAGTATAAATATTTTAATCACTTCTTGATCCAGAAGTGCCACATCTACAAAATGAGCAATTATGTGCTACCCCTTGGGAGTCGACTCTAATTACAAAGCAGTAGGAAATTACTCGATGTTAATATTGTAAATATCAAACATCAGCCCCGTGAATTTTCATGTGATTTTTAAAATATTATGAATACTTTAAGGCTAAACTCTATAGGGCCAAGAGTTGAGAAGTATTAGTTGTCTTTTAAGTATCAATATGTCATTTATATTATAAAATATTATTCACTGAGTCTAAAGAACAAATGTTTTAAAAATGAGCAGTGGAAACACATATTTATGTAGAAAGCCAGTAATTTAGGGCTCTCCATATACTGTGTGCTGTGATGTTACTATGTAACTGTGGTGCTTGAGAAGACTCTTGAGAGACCCTTGGACTGCAAGGAGATCCAAGCAGTCAATCATAAAGGAAATCAACCCTGAATATTCATTGGAAGGATGGATGCTGAAGCTGAAGCTCCAGTACCTTGGCCACCTGATGTGAAGAGTCAACTCACTGTAAAAGAGCCTAAAGCTGGGAAAGATTGAAGGTGGGAGGAGAAGGAGGTGACAGAGGATGAGATGGTTGGGTGGCATCACTGACTCAGTGGACATGAATTTGAGCAAACTGGGAGATAGTGAAGGACAGGGAAGCCTGATGTGCTCCAGCCCATGCGGGTCACAAAAGAGTCGAACACAGCTGAGCAACTGAACAACAACAAATGTACTATGCAGAATATTTCTACCCTAGAATCAGATGTCACCAAAGGCATTTCAGGAGCCATAGTTATTGAGAATCTAGGGACACTGGGCTTTGGTCCTGGACCTTCAAACCCAAGACCAGGGAGGTTCAGCTACAGAACTGGGCTCTTTAGGTCCTGTGATAGCTTAGGGAGATTCTCTGTTCATAGGATCATAGGGAAAAGGGCAGTTCCTTAGGATGCAAGCATGTGTATGTATTGAGTTTTCCAAAAAACTCGTTTAGGTTTTTCTGTAAGATGTTATGTAAAAACCTGACAAACTTTTTGGCCAAGCCAGTATATAGAATGTACCTTTACATAGAGTTTGGAAGTATGTGGTAGGCTGAGTTCTAAAGTGAACTTGAAATTCTTGACCATTGTTGTGCACATATCTTTGTCCAGTTATTCAGTCAAACACTAATCCTAGGTACTGTTGTGATAAAAGTTTGCAGTTACGTGTATCAGTTGACCTAAAGTTAGGAAGATGATACAGATAAGTTTGACCTAAACTGATGAGCCCTTTAAAAGCAGAGATCTCCCTCTGGCTGGGCACAGAATGGGAGTCAAAAGTTCAAAGAAAAAGAAGGATTTGACCGCCTGTTGTGGGCGTTTAGACGGTTGTTCAGTCACTCAGTCATGTCCGACTCTGCAATTCCATGGACTGCAGCATGCCAGGGCTCCCTGTCCATCACCATCTCCCGGAGTTTCCTCAGACTCATGTCCATTGAGTCAATGGCGCCATCCTCATCTCATCCTCTGTCGTCCCCTTCTCCTCCTGCGCTCAGTCTTTCCCAGCATCAGGGTCGTTTCCAATGAATTGGCTCTTCGCCTCAGGTGGCCAGAGTATTGGAGCTTCAGCATCAGTCCTTCCAGTGAATATTCAGGGTGGATTTCCTTTAGGATTGACTGGTTGGGTCTCCTTGCAGTCCGGAGGCTGAAGGTGGAGAGTGGGGACCTCTCTGGGAGCTAAAAATAGCCTCAACTGACAGCTCTCAAGGAAGCAGGAACCTAAATCATAGAACTGCAAAAAGATCAAGCTTTCGTGTTTGTTTGCTTTTTTAAAGTTTGCAGCAGATTTTTCCTTTCAGAATCTACTAATGATAATTCAGCCCAGCCAGTAGCTTACATAGTCATTTCTTACAAAATCAGGGGGATTCTCCATAGGCTCATGATGATGTCTTGAAGCTTACCATATTCCTCAGACTTCATAATATATTTCAATCTAGAAAGTGAGTGAGT
Organism: Cervus elaphus; assembly: GCF_910594005.1. Taxonomy (NCBI): domain Eukaryota; kingdom Metazoa; phylum Chordata; class Mammalia; order Artiodactyla; family Cervidae; genus Cervus; species Cervus elaphus. The sequence continues at coordinate 11,450,523 of NC_057841.1, read as the reverse complement.
TGCAAGTCCCTTTCTCAGTCAGAGAATCCTATCATTGCTTACATTCCAGGCTAGGGGTCCTATACTCCCTATATAATATCGGTTGTAAAGAAGGTGGTCACAGACTCCAGTATGAATAGATGTGTAACTGGATACAGAGAGAAATATTTTATGCAGAATTCTGGTCAGGATATATGATGATCTTTTGGTCACAATCAACTTGACTATTACAAAAATCATTTTGATAAAATCTTAGTTTATTAGAAATTTCACATGATAGCTCACATCTTCTCTCCATTTATGTAAAACCTTTGACTCAGATCTTAACTAAAAATTGTTGAATGTAAAATAAAATATCCTTTATAATAGTGCTTATGCCTCATATATAAAATTCTCATGTGAGATTTTAAGGAAATTTCCAAGAATATTACCAATATTCACTTTGTTGGAGTAAAGAGGAGAGATTTCCTGGTGTATTTTGACTGTTCTGTCTTCTCTCATGTCTCAAGAATTCTGTATGCTCAGCCAATCTTGAGCACAGTGGGAATCAACGCCGATTTCCTGTCCTTGGTGGAAATTGCCACTGATTTCATTTCAACTTTCTTACATTCCAGGCTGTAAAGAATACTCATTCATGTCCCACGCGCATGATTCAGCCCATTTCTGCCCTAATGTCCTCATTTTTTTTTGACATTTTAGTTTATTTCTGTGCTTTACATAATGCAGAGTGCTTCTGTGTCTCTCTTATGCACCAATTTGAGTGTACCAAATTTTCCATTCCCACTTGAGAGATAGGAAAATAGAACGTGTTCAGGGACCTAGCCAAAAATAGGGAGTGCCGTCTGAGCCCAAATCCAGGTCCCTTTCCAAAATACGATGACTTAACATCATCATTACAGTATATTTTATAGTGTAGGAGAAACACCAGCTCATAAATCTGAAGAATGTTATGCTGGAAATGATTTTCTCATGTGGACTTTTTCGAGGCAGCACTTGTTGGGCACTGAGAGCCCATAGATCCGGTGGCTTACCAAGATTAGAATTTTCTGCTTCGCTCAATAAGCATTCGATATATTACCAGGTTATATTCTCTAAATTCATGGATGCTGAGCGGCGCCATGTGTTACTCTGTTACCCACAGAAATCAATTTTCTCGTAGTATAACTAATGGTTGCACCCCAAGTTGCATTGCGAAATGCTCCATTTAGACAGAACGCCCATAGCAAATCCCAAATGTCAGAGTGAGTGATGCTGTCCTGACCTTGAAGTTTATAGGCCAACCAAACCCAGCCTGAGCTTGAAATCTATCTTCTGTTTACTGCTTCTAAAAACAAAATGTGCTTTCAAATTAACGACAGTGGTATTTAAAGCATTTAATTTCACAAAATCACACTATTAACATCATAGAATTCATGAGTTCATAAGAGGGGTTTGATTTTTGCAAGTGTTTTTTCCCCTAGCTTTCAATGTCTTAGCCTGTCTTTCCTTATTTCAAAAATACTTATTTTTGTATATGTGTGTTTGTGTGTACATACTTAGCAATTTCTGTGGCTGTGACTTTGAAGTTTACTCAGATTTTGGGTGAACTGGTGGGAGAACTTAGAACAGGAAGAATCAGCTCAGGGGTATGTTAGATCCTTGGGGCTTCCCAGGTGGCTCAGTGGTAAAGAATTTACCTGCCAATGCAGGAGAAGGGGGTTCAATCCCTGGGTAGGGAAGATCCCCTGGAGAAGGAAATGGCAACTCACTCCAGTATTCTTGCTTCCTCTGCCATGGACAGAAGAGCCTGGAGGGCTACAGTCCACGGAGCTGCAAAGAGTCAGACATGACAGCACACACACACACGCACAAAAGATCCTTAAGGGAAATAGCTGGCATTTTTTTTTATGTGGGGTGTTATGTAACTGTTAAGAAAAAAATAAAATCTGCACGTGCTGATCTGAGATTTTCATGTGATGCTGAAGTAAACACACATTACTGAATAATGCACATAGAATATACTTGTTTCTGCATTTTAATTTAATATACTCCATATATATACATGGAATATGTATTCATATGTGTCAGACATTGCTGAAGTGTTTGGGGGGAGTATAGGAGGTAACTAGTTTTATAGTCCATTATGTATTTTTTTACCATACTCACTTCTTTTCATAAACAAAAGATCCCCTAAGGTCAAGTGAGTTAGAGCAACTCTAGTGAGAGTGAGAATCAATAAAAGAGTTCTCTGAATTATGAGCTCCGTGATGCCAGGAATGGGTGTGGCTGCTTCAGTGTTGTCTTTTTGGTGTCTTGTCGAGTAGTTGTTAGCAGAACGTGCCCAATGGTCACGGTGTGTAAGTAGGGAATGGAGGCAGATAGTTGTGGGCAGTTGGTATATACACAGTTTGGGTAGAGGCCAGTTCTCGTTTAGAATGGTGAAAGGGCTAAGGTCTTTGGTCCTCTGTGTTCTCTGCATAGAAGAGGGAAGGATCATCTTTAATTAAAAATGAAACAAAAACGTTGACCCACTATCTAGCTCCCATACTTTGGTCACCTGATGCAAAGAACTGACTCATTGGAAAAGACCCTGATGCTGGGAAAGATCGAAGGCAGGAGGAGAAGGGGGTGACAGGATGAGATGGTTAGATGTCATCATCAAATGCATGGACATGAGTTTGAGCAAGCTCTGGGAGACAGTGGAGGACAGGGAATTCTGGTGTGCTGCAGTCTGTGGGGCTGCGAAGAGTCGGACACCACTGGGTGACTGAACAACGACCGCAACTGTCTAGCTTGGGCTGCTACAATAAAAATGTCAGAGCCTGGATGGTTTGCTAACAACATAATCTATTTCTCAGAAGGGTGGAGGCTGGAAGTCACCTAATCACATCCCAAAGGCCCTCCTTTCCAAATACCGTTATGTTGGGAGTTAGATTTTAACTTGTAAATTTTGTGGGAATACAAATATTTGATCTATATTTCAGTCACTCAGTCATGTCTAACTCTTTGCGACCCCCATAGACTGCAGCATGCCAGGCTTCCCTGTCCATTACCAACTCCCAGAGCTTACTCAAACTCATATCCATGGAGTCGCTGATGCCAATCTATAGTTAATCTATAGTTTAATCCTCAATAAAAATAATTCCCCTGAAACTTGAATCAGGTATTCCACAAAAATGTATTAAGCACATTACAGGATTGCTTTAGGACTTTACATCTAGTAGGGGAATCATCAGTAAACAAAGGAAAATGTAAATACACATAAAATTATCTTTCCAGAAGTGGTATGAATGAAAGGCCCATATGTCAGCAGCCTATTGCATGCTTCCAGTTAAATGCCCCCAAGTAACATTTAACTTAATATGCGTAAATATCTATTTGTTTTACTTTAACCAAGCCCATGTCTCTTCCTGTTAATGCTACCATTATACTCTCATGAAATGTAGAAACCTGGTTCTCATCCATCTCTAACTCTCCACATCAACTTGGTCACTAAGTCCTTTTTCCTTGAATATGTCCCAAATTTGTTCATTTTCATGGTTCTCTGTTTCCTGCCTCCATCTACATTCATATTTTAACTATTTCCCCTCCTCCAAAAATCTACTTTCTGTTACTTCGTCTTTCCCCTTTTTATCAGTGATCTGTCTGATATATGAAATGATCCCTGATTTAAAATCCTTCCATTGCATACTATCGTGATTCACAGTATATCATGTGGCACTGCTGATAGAATCTACAGGTATGTATATACACGCAGGAATATTTCACAAGTAGTTTGTAAAATGCAGTTACTTAATCGCAGGCCTTTCTCAGTACCTTTAATGAGATCATACACATTGTATGTACCTGGCAGACATAGTACACAGCACTTCTATGATTTATTTGATAATTAAATTTTAAACCTTATTTTGGGACTGTTTCAATACACATATTAGAAAATATTGGTCCATTGTACACAGTTTAATCTTTCGAGTGTTCAGGATTTCACCGTTGTCTGTATCTTTAATCTTCCACTTTCTTTACCATCCATGCTTCAGTCATTTTTGACTCTATCTTTACAGAAACATACGCTGCTTTTCACATCCCTACTCATCTATTCGTGGCAGCCCAGCTGTGGGGACGTGTGTATCCTCAAGGCCAAGTTTCCGCATCTACTCTTTTATGATGCCTTCCTTCAATTACCAACTACTGTCTTCCCAAGTGGAACTGATGAGGTATTCTTTTTGTGTCATAATTCTTTTATAAACTTTGGAAAATCATATTATAATTGTTTATCACTCTCACTCCATTAAGATTCTCTTAATGGCAGGGACCATGTCTTACGTACTCAAGATAAATTACGTAGTTCTCAATACAATGTAAATTACTCAGATATTTTTTCAACTCAGTGGGTAGTTGAAAAAAGGTCACCGTGGGTAACCTTCCATTCCAACAATGCATATGGTTTGGGGAAATTTTGAAAAAATTTTCATCTACTCAGCTAAACGGACCCATTCAATCAAGACATTTATTGAACTCCTATTTCTCTAGGCTCCGCACTAGGCATTGAGGATCAAGTGATTAATTCAGTCATATCTGTGGCACTTATGGAATTTAAATCTGGAATAAAAAAAAAGAAAAAAAATGGCTGCAATACATGTGTTTAGGGTTACTATGGAATTGCACGACAAGCCGACTGATTTTTGTGAAGGCAGCTGACCCATAGAACAAAAGCGTATGAGCGATCTCTGGTTGCCCTTCCATTAATATCTTAACAGCCTTACTATCACCTAACTATAGGGCTTCCCAAGTGGTGTTAGTGGTAAAGGATCTGCCCGCAATGTGGGAGACACAGGTTCGATCCTTGGCTCGGGAAGAGCCCCTGGATAAGGAAATAACAACCCTCTCCAGTATTCTTGCCTGGAGAACCCCATGGACAAAGGAGCCTGGTGGGCTATAGTCCAATGGGTCACAAAGGGTCAGACATGACCCAGTGAGCACAGGCGCAAGCTTTACTATAGTCAGACATGATACCGAATTAACAAAAGGCAGTACGAGTCTTTCCAAACAACCACCGAGATAGTCCCTGGAAACTTGAGAAATACACGTTAGGGTTTACCAGCATACGAAATTGCAGTGAGGCCAGCAATGTTGTATTCAAAATGAAGAATCTGGTCACACTATAAGTAAAAGTATGTGCCATATTTGGAGGGACCTCTTTATTTACCCCATTTGACAAACTAGTTTAGTACCAGCATCATAGAATTGACCAGGCTTGAATTTGAGAACACAGAGGATTAAGCTTTATGAGTTGTTTACTTGATAGTCTATAAACCCCCCACTAAAGGTATGTGTCCTAGTTAAATACTTACTCTTATTTCCAATTTGTAGCTTAAACTTAATACTGTAATTGACAGAGGACTTTTAATGTGTTTCCATTATCAATGCTGATGGCATTTCTTTAAGGAAAAACTCTTTTATCTAGATGATACTATTAAATAGGGGCTGTAATATTCTCACTACCAGCATATTTGCATAGCTGAAGTCTTATTTTGCATTTTCCTTTTTTACTAGGATATTTTATTTAGAATATCCTTAGAAAATTTCCCTTGAGTGCCCTCCACTCAGGATATGTTATAGACAGCAAAACATTTTACCTACATAAATCTTTTTTCTCTATGAACCGTGTATTAAATTTGTGAATTACTTGTGACCCAGAATATCCTAGTGGTTTCTGTTAAGTACCAGCTGTGAAGAGACAGAAGTATAGAATAGAGAAGGGGCCACATGGAAGGGGAATACAAGTAAACGAGGAGATAACAGTGAGTGTCATGCTCCAAAACCAGCTTTAGCCACACTTTGGTTGTTGGTGTGTGTTGTGAATGAGTGCGCCCGCGTGGATGTGTATGAGCTGAGAGAAGCAGGGTGGTGAGACATTTCAAAGCAAAAAAAAAAAGGCTCTGGAAGCGGAATTCTCTGTCTGAGTCCTGGTTCCACTGAATTAGGTCCTTGACCTTGGACAGGTGACTTACACTCTCAGGACACCTGCTACCGTGTCTCCAGGTAGCTGTAATATGGGAGCTTCCCTCATCGCATTGATGAAAGCATGAGTTTATAAATATTTATTGCTTAGCTATAGGTCCAGTACCTGGGAAAATATCTCCGTGGGGAAAAGAACTATGTCTGATTTCGAACCAGTTAAGTAGGGCAATGAAATATGAAGAAAAAACTGCTCTACAAATTAAGTGTATCTGTTCAGCTTATCTGATGACCTCTGTAGGACTCTTTGGAAAAGAAAAGGCAGTCTGGTTTTCAACAAAGAATAAATGTTCTGTGTATGTACCTATCTACCTACCTAGGTTTAAATCTGTGGAACTGAAAATGTTTATGTCTTCATTCATATCTGACTTGACTTTTTTTTTTTTTATCATTTTTCAGTGAATAAACATATTGGTTCAATTAAAAAAAAGGCAGTCACCGCTGAAGCAGTTTTCTCCAAATGACCTAAGTTAGTAGTGATGTAACTTCAAGTTTATCCGATGGTTCCACTTATTAACTACATCAATAGGAATCATATCTGCTAGGTGGAGGGAATACAGAGAGTATGTACTAGACATTCTCAGTTTATTTTTTCACACTAGAGAAGTTTTCATAAGAACCTCGGAGGGAAAGAATTCAGGATAACTAGTTATGAGTTGTCAGGGAAGCAACATCTCTGGTTACCTCTGGACTAGCCTCGGTTCGGGTGATTTTCGCCTTGATTTCCTCAACCCTGACTCCCCTCCTGTGAATGCCACCACACCACTTTTAACTAGCTGCATTCTAAGATGGACTAGCATCTTAAAAATGACTTATGTCCACCTTCTTATCAAGTCATCTATGGGGGGAATTTTGATGAATTTAACAATCACTTTAAATTCTCACTCATGCAAGTGTAAATCTGAAGCACGTTGTAAATTTCCATTTACAAAACTTGGAAGATTTTATACTGTAACTTAATGCTATTTTATGTTATAAGGGTCACCTTTTATTCCGTATGACCCTATAATCCAGAACCATGCATCTCCTACTGTAGCCTCTAGTCACATGGGGCTATTTAAACTTAAATCAGTTCATTATAAAATATAATTCAAAAGCCAAGTCTCTTCACAGTATCCACATTTCGTGTGCTCGGTCGTAACATACGACTAATGGCTACCATCTTGGACAGCCCAGCTTATAGAACGTTTCTATCATAGCGGAAAGTTGTATTAATCTGTGGTGAATCATAGAGCCTATAGACCAGAAATCAAGGGCTGTATCTTATCTCATACTTCTTTTAAATGTACCCATGTCCTACCATAAGAACAATTATGATACTTGTTAAGACATTCGGTTGAGTGATATCTCGCAACTTTCCTCTTCTCCCTGGGAACCTACCCAGTCTTGGAACAAAAAGAATTCTTGTAAAGAATTCTTTCCACGCCCTTATCCTAGATAAACCCTTGATCTCCCATATAGACACCACTGTTCTATGAAATACCCCCTCCTCTGGCTTATCTTTCCAGTTTTCACGTTCTTCTTTAATACTGTCAAGAATAGTGAATGATTATGATGTTTCATTATTCTTTTATGGTTGTGGTCATTCTCCTTTGAAGCTTATACTCTCTGGCTTTACCAGTCTCTATGCTAATCCCCACCTCCATGCCCTGCTGTGAATTGAATTTATTTTTAATACTGAATTTTTTGAAAACAATTTTTATTGCGCTATCATTGAACAATAACCTTGTAAGATTGAAGTGTACAACAAGCTGACCTGATACTTTCGTGTGTGTGTGTGTGTGTGTTGCAAAGTGATTACTACTGTACTCTATGCTTCCTTGTTTTTCTCACTGATAGAACAGACTTTTGCATTCCTACCTGTAGTGGCAAGCTTTTTGTTTTTGGTTTCCTGATATATTGCATCTTCTTAGTCTTCAGATTATTCTAACATGATTTTTAATGTGCCCACCTCACCCTGGTCATGATCTACATCACCTGAGCTAGGCCAATCAACTGCTTTTCCCCTGGAAATGAAGTCTTGAATAGTGTTACATAAAATGTTGAAAAGGATGGGAGCTTATTCAGTTCCTGTGTTTCCATAGTGAAAGTGAATTTGAGATCTTGAAAACTGACATGAATTGCCTTTGTCCGTGGACTCTGAAACTGATATTTCAAGCTTTGGAAAAAATGGGCTGATTTCTAATATTTCCTTTCATTTTCTTTGCTGCTGTTTGCTTGAAATATGGAGTATTGGTTTCTCTTGCAACTAATCTTAACTGAAACGGAAATTGGTACCATAGTGGGATTTTGAAAATGACAGACTGTAAAACATGACTCTGGCTGAGCTGAGGTTATGTGGAGGGTTAGAAAGTTGGAAATTCTTACTATATAGGAGCAACAGAGCTGATTAAGTTGTTCTGTATCATATTGTGGGACCCGTATCATTTGGTTTTTGAGAATAAGGGCTACAGAGGAATGTGACTTGAGGTTTTTTATTCTTCATTCTTTCATCTTAATTCTTTTAACTGATTTCTGTTTGGGATTTATGCCTTCTCCAGTCTCAGTTCTTTAGGTCTGAGTGAGGTCTCATCTTTTTCCAGGAGTAGACCCTGTGGTCCAGTTCCAGCCAATTAGTGCCTCAAACCTCCGGAGAGTGTTTGTTTCAGGGTTGGCTTACAACTGGAGCTAAGTCAAGGGCTTTGATTTGAGGCGCTTTTCCTACCAGACTTGCGTATTACGTGATATGAAGTTGGAGATGCGGCAGGCTTTGTGTTGCCACATAGAAGCCAATCCAAGTCAACCTGCAAAGAGCAGCAAAGCTTAACTCAGTGATACAGAGAGATGTAATCTTTATGATATCATTTAAGCCCTTAAACCATTGAAACCAGCCTTCTCATATTTTTTAAAATTCAGAAGACACACTCTCTAGGTTCCTTAGATTTTTCTGTCACTTAAAGTCAAAATATCCACTCTCCCATCTACTGAAGATTTGGGAATAATTTCATAATCTCTTTGTGTGCAGGCTAAATTGCTTCAGTCATGACTGACTCTTTGACCTTATGGACCATGGCCCGCCAGGCTCCTCTGGCCAAAGGATTCTCTAGGCAAGATTACTGGAGGTGGTTACCATGTCCTCCTCCAGGGAATCTTCCCGACCCAGAGACTGAACCTGCATCTCTTTACATCTCCTGCATTGGCAGGCAGGTTCTTTACCACTAGCACTATCTGGGAAGCCATACTTTCTCTCTTTACCCCAACCATTACCATAATGATAGGGGATTTTAAGCGGTTAGTTAGACCTTCTTATCCTTTAGAAGTATTCTAATCTCAGAAATGGTAGATATTATTTGGGCACAATCTGACTACCATTTTCAGTCTCCATATGATATTTGGTTTCAGATCTTTGCTCTTTAGGGGCCTTCATTATATCAAGTTCTTGTCCTCTTTCCTTTGGTTTACCCCTCACACCCATGAGCCTATTTCTTCCGTGATATGAACTAAATTTTTATTGATTATCTCAGGAACCAGTTCTTACTGAACTGTCTGGTTAAACTCGAACTTTGCAGAAACGAAATAATTCATTCCCTACTTTGATAGTTAAGCCTCTAGGTGGGATTGAATTACATTTGGCTAAAACACACACCCCTTCAAAGGAGAGCCTCAGACTGGCTTGCAGTGAGCTCTTAGATCCACCTCCTGTTTGCATGAACATACAAATTTCACCTTGCTGTTCAAGACACCACGTCAGACTCTGTGCCCTTCAGAGCCTCAGCAGGTGATCTTTCTTCTACTTGACTGAGAATAAGGGGGCTTTCAGTAGAGAATCTTGCTTCTCTACCCCAACATGCATTCCTTTCAGCCTATATCTTATCTCCACTATGTCAAGATTGGAGTGTGAGCTATGGCTCTATTTAAATCCCTGAACCCCCTTCCAGCCTTCTCCAGACTATAACTCTATTATTCATCCCCTCTCTCATATATATTTTACTTACTCCTTTCCACTCGGTACTTCCCCTCAGGCTGTACACATCCTCATTCTTTCTTTGCTTAAAAAGAAAAGCCACCATCATTCAGGTCATTCAGGGCCTTGTATGTGATGCTTAGTAGCTTGTGCTTTTTCAGAGGATAGAGAGACGCTGAAGGAATTCAAGCAGGGGCTAGACATGGTGGTCCTATTGGAATTTTAGTCAGATGGCCCTGCCTGCTGTGTCGAGATGGGTTGTGGAAGTGTAAACAGGATCCAGGAGGATAAATAGTGTTCCAAAAATGTGTTCTGCAAAAACTAGATGTTGTTAAAAGTTACTAGTTTTCTTCAGAACAGGTAAATGCAACAACTTCAACTCAAACATCTCTTTGAAAGCTTCTTAGTTTTAATCCATACTCTAATCAACTCGGTCTCTTTAACCAGAACACTCTTTATTTTCAGACAGTTGTAAACAGGTAGCCCATTTGGTTTCCTTTATATCTTGGCAAAATACATGGCTTGTAAGATGATGGTCCTACACAGGTAATTGCTTCTCCCATGGACCCCTGTGACCTAGCTACACTGTCCAGTCAAGTGCAAAATAGTTGTGGAAGTGCTATAAGATCCTAGGGGTTTCTTTTTAAGCAGTTATTTAACTGAAGGTATGTTTTAATTGTCTCCTCTTGACACCATTGGGCTTCCCTTGTAGCTCATTGCTCTGCCTGCACTGTGGGAGACCTGGGTTTGATCCCTGGGTTGGGAAGATCCCCTGAAGAAGGGAAAGGCTTCCCATTCCAGTGTTCTGGCCAGGAGAATTGCATGGACATGTATAGTCCATGAGGTCGCAAAGAGTCGGACATGACTGAGTGACTTTCACTGACACCGTTGGTGAGGAAGGCATTCCTGCCCTGGGGTTATGTGGATGATGAAACCCATGACACTTGACTTTGGACAGATGAAATCAACAGCAATTTCACGAATCATCTGTATTCACAGCCTGGATCCCACATGCCATGCATGATACACAGGGGTTATATTTGAGAGTGGAACAGATAACCAGGAGTGGTAGGAGTCAGTCCTTGTAGTACCAAGAGGGTGAGGTTACCCTGGATCCCACTGGTGCATGTGATTGACTTGTTTGAATAATTTTCTGGGCTGTCAGGGAGCTGAAACTCACTACTTAGGGATCAGCAGGCATCTGCTGGGTTTGTTGGGTGAGTTGGGTTGTTTGGCTCGGGAACCTCATCTATTGGAGCAGAATGGGCAGGGGAGATAGTGGTTATGTGATCTGAGGCTTCTCTGTTTTACCAGATGACAAGGTAGCCCATTTTAATGGGCTGTGATTGGAAGCATGAATACGTACACTGCCTCTCTGTGCCCTTGGAAAGCAGAGCATCGAACCTTGAACACTATGGTTTTCACAAGCACTTCTCTAGGCTTGGGTCTTCTTGTATTCAGAGCACCTCATGGAAGAAGCACAAAAACTATTCACAGAACATTTGCAGCTTGTCTTTGGTTCAACCAAGAACCTCTGAATGCACACTACCCATACATTCTATCCACTCCTCCACTATTGAAAACAAGGGAATGAATTTAGCATTTCCTTACTAGGTTCTAATAAGTATTAGAGTTAAGATGATTATAATGCTACACTGCATAGATAAGTATAAATTGTTTATGTAAATCTAAATTTCCCTAGTGTATACTTTCTAGCAGCAGTATATTAAATTATCAGAAGTTGTAAAATGTTCGTTATGATGATAACATCTCAACTTTACAGAATTTGTAATTTTGTTAAAGAATGTCAATTGTTTCCTCAGATATTTGTGTGTGAGGCAAATTTTGAATTTCCTGCAATAATACCTGGTATGGGATCTTCTTTATTTTTATGTTCCAATTTCAATATATTTTCCTGAAGAAGCAATATTTTTGAGAGGTACATTTTTCTTATAAAATGTAGAGGCATGACAGATAATGTCCTACGAGATGCTCTTCACGACTGTGAGATTTTTAGGTTTCTAGGTTCTAATTGTATTTCAGTTTCTCTGAATATTAGATTGGCAAACTGATTGAATCACCTGGGCATCTGGTTTAAAAGATGTCTGTAGAGACTGAAGTAAGTCAGAAAGAGAAAAACATATATCTTATATTAACACATGTATGGGGAAATTAGAAAAATGATATAGATGATCTTATTTGCAAAGCAGAAATAGAGACAGACATAGAGAACAAATGTATGGATAGCAGGGGGTAAAGGCAGGTGGTGGGATAAATTAGGAAATTGGAATTGATGCATAGACACTATTGACACTAAGTATTAATATAAAATGGAAAACTAGTGAGAACCTAATGTATAGCACAGGGGACTCGACTCAATGCTCTGTGGTGACGTAAATGGGGAGGAAGTCCAAAAAAAGGAGATATATGTATACACATAGCTGATTAACTCTGCTGTGTGGTAGAAACTAAAAAAAAAATTGTAAAGCAAATAGTCCAATAAAAATTTAAAAACATTAAAAAAAATGAAAAGGTGCAGTAGAGAATTGCACAGCATCACCAGGACTGGCTGCATTGTGAACCCATCAGACGTGTCTAAGCCTTCGTCTGCAGTACTGGTGAGTGTGATCTGACCTTGGTTGTGATGGAGAGGTAAGTTAGGAGTAGGTCACACGGGAGTAGGGCGGACCCTTGATCCACTAACACTGCTGTCTGTGAGGTGAGCAGAGGCAGAGGCAGGCGTAGGGCAAGCCCCACGTGGAGATGGAAGCAGAGGTTTGGAGGGATGCCTTTTCCAGCCAGGGAACAGAAGTATGCCTGGAACAGATTCTTTGTTAGTCTTCAGAGACCATCACCCTGCCAACATCTTTAATTTGAAATTCTAGCTGCCAGGACTGTGAATTAATTCCTGTTGTTTTAAAGCCACCTAGTATGTGGTACTTAGTTATATCAGTCTCTCCTCCTCAAAGGACCAGCTCAGTCATCTTCCTATACCCATGTCCATGTCGACATCCACTGGCTTTTAAGAACTGCAAGAGTCTTAGAAGGTGACTAAATTCCTTTCCTATACAGAGGCCGAAGTTTCTTGAAGCCTTACTCAAAATGTGTGAATATTTGGATTAGGGCCCTCGTTGCCCTCGTTGCTGTTGCCCTTCCATCTCCTGTTCCCGCTGGAGAGTGAGTTCGTATATGGTCCATCTGCCCTCTTGGAAAGCAGAGCACAGAGCCTTAACAAAAACACATACGTAAGGTGGGTGTTCTGGAATTTAGGGAAATTCTCCAGGGAGCCTGTCCCGAGTGGCAGTCCTCACAGGGTCTCTTCTGCATTTAAAATAACAGGACAGTTGTGATTAGGCCTGTCGGCACAATTGTACTGAAATTAAATACTGGCTGATAAGGCCTGAGTGGCTGGGCCGCACGAGTGATTTATTCATGATGAGAGGAGCAAAAGCTTTATGTTTACAATGCATTTGATATTGACACAATAAACTTGGCCTTAATACATTCAGAGCAAACACCCTGTTGACCTGAATGCAAGCTCACAGCTTCATTCCTGCCTGTTTGATGCCGTATATCTTCTGTGATACATTTTCTACCTGGCACTTAATGACAAAGATTGTGGAAGCTCACTTTGCATGAGGGTACTAACTTCACAAGAGAGTTTTGGATGCTGGCTAAATGCCAGATTGAGGAAGAGAAAAAGGCGTACCCAAGCCTAGAGGTATATTTGGCTAGAAATATGTCATGAAAAATGAGCAGTATAACCAGAGAGTCTTGAGTAAGATTGAGAGTATGTGTATGTGTGCACAGGTGTGCACACATATTTATTTCTCTGAAGTGGCTAAAGCGGTAATAGAGAGGCTTTGGTTTATCTTCAGAAGGGAAAACATCTTCACTCATGGCACATCCCTAGGAGGGATGGGTGTGTGTTCAAGGGAACATATAGGGTGCCCTGGAGACAATCACAATAGAAATTTTTGCACAAATATTAAAAATTATACTCTTTCAGTAAGTAGAGCATAATCAGGTCATTTTTCTTTTTTTAACTTTTTCATTTATCCAGCTAACACAAAAATTTTAAAGCAAGAGACTTTTTTTTTTGAAACTTTTCATTTTATATTGGGATGTAGCTGATTAGCCATGTTGTGATAGTTTCACAAGAACTGAAGGGATTCAATCATATATATCCACGTACCAGGCTTCCCCAAAGAGGCCCCCCTCTCCCATCCAGGCTGCCACATGACACTGAGCGCAGTTATGTGCTACATGCTTCCCTTGTGGCTCAGCTGGTAAAGAATCCGCCTGCAAAGAGGGAGACCTGGGTTCGTTCTGGTTTGGGAAGATCCCCTGGAGAAGGGAACGTCTACCCACTCCAGTAATCTGGCCTGGAGAATCCCATGGGCTGTATAGACCATGGGGTCACAAAGAGTTGGACACGACTGAGCGACTTTTACTTCCTTGCTTTCTATGTGCTATACAGCATGTCCTAAAGGCAAGAGACGTCTGAACCTGTTGTAGATTATAGTAGCTACATCTGTTTGTTTGATAGCTGTTATGTTCTCATGGAATAAAGTTTTGGAAGATATGGGGAAAAGGCTTCTTTCCTTACTTGTCCCCCAGGCACGTAGTCTGCTCACCTTGAAGATGCTGGTGTTGTAAAGTACCTGTTTCTTTACAGACATTGATTGTGTGTATGATTTGTTTGCTTGTTCAGTCACCGTGTTCGACTCTTTGCGATGCCATGGACTGCAGCACACCAGGCTTCCCTGTCCTTCACCATCTCCTGGAATTTGCTCAGACTCATGTCCATCGAGTCGGTAATGCCGTCCAACCATCTCACCCTCTGCTGCCGTCTTCTTTTGCCTTCGATCGTTCCCAGCATCAGGGTCTTTTCCAGTGAGATAGAATTGCATTATGCTATCTACACAGAGCTGTGCATTTTGCATTCTAAGTTTACATATTTATTGGGTGCCAATATGTCTTGGTGATGTTTCATACACTATAATTAGAGCTATCTGATGCTTTCTAATGAAGATCTAATTTCCTATCGTATGGAGGAGCTATAATTTATTTACAGTCCCCTGTTGTTTTCTGTTGTTTATGTTCATTCAATAAATAAACCTGTAATACACTACTGGTAAATAATATAATACATTAGGATTAATGAGTGTTACAGGACAAAGATAGTAGAGTACATAAGGCAGGTTGGAAGTTTGTGGAAAGCTTCGAATATTAACTAGTGTGGCCATTGTCAGCATCCTTGAGGTGGAGGTATTTTAGGGCAAGCTTGAATTAATAAGAGAATGTAGGGCTAAGGGAATGCAGAAGAAGCTTCAGGAATAAGGGCCACCTGGAACAAAGGCTATTCTGAATCTTTTGCGTCACCACCTTTAACATTAGAGTCAGTGGGTACAAAATGCTTTGTTGGAGTTTCGATTGGGATTACATTTAATCTATAGAACAAGTTTGGAAAAAGTGACATATTGACAACTTTGAGTCTTTCTGGCATGCTGCAGTCGCCAGGGTCGCAAAGAGTCAGACACGAGTGGGTGGCCGAACAACCACCACAAACATGGAGTATCTCTCCATATATTTACTTCTTCTTTGGTTTCCTTAATCAGCATTTTATAGTTTTCCTTGTATAGCCCTTTCACATATTTGTCAGATTATACCTAAGTATTTTATTTTTTGAGATGTTGTGCTTTAAATTCAAATCCCACTGGTTCATTGCTGGTACATAGGAAAGTGAGTGACTTGTGCATAATAACTTTTTATCTTGCAACATTGCTATAACCATGAGTTTTGTTGTCATTGAGGATTTTCTTTATAGACAATAATGTTATCTGTGAACAGAAGCAGTTTTATTTCTTCCTTCCCACTGTATATACCTTTTCCACTGGTTGTACTGCACAGGCTAGAATTTCCGGTATGATATTGAAAAGAAGTGATGTGGGGGGCATCCTTTTGTACCTGACCTTAGTGAGAAAACCTTGTCTTTCTTATCAATTATGATGTTAGCTGTTGGATTTTTGTAGAAACTGTTTATAAAGTCAAAATTTCCCATTATTTCTAGGTAGACTGAGGTTTTGTTTTTTTTTAATCATGAAAAAGTGTTAGACATGGGCTCATTTTTACCAATAAACTCAAATTTATTTTCATTAAGGAAGAAAACATGGTCTGAGTCAAAATTTGGGGGGAAGGAGTTTAAATGGAGATCCCGTTTGATTTAATAGGTATGATATTCCTCCTTAAGGATCTAACGAAACTTTCTTTGTGGTCAACAGTCAATTTTTCTGTTTCATATGTGCTTGAAATGACTATAATTTACATTTTTCTACTTTGGGTTGCAGGAATTGCTTTACCTGTATACTTACTTTTAAATATGCTTAATATTTGTGTTAGTATACTTGTTATTTTGCTATCCATGTTAGGTGTCTGGTTTTAAGAAAAATGTACTAAAATATGTTCTGAAATTAATAATTCACTTTTTTATTATGCTATGTTCCTTTTTCATACTTTATTAGTCTTCTCAGTCTCTAAGTCCTTCCAACCTTTTTTGAGTGCCATCTTAAAATGGATAGTAGCTGCATAATTATCAATATCAATTCTTTTACTATTATTCTTTAATATGAGTGCCCTACATTTAGTGTGATCCTAAACTTCTAACCCTGATTGTGTCCTACTGGCCATGTGGTTGAATTTTAGCTGATGAGTTACAAACAGTGACTGTGTATAAATTGTTTGGTATAGCTTCGAAAAAGAGAATTTGTGCTGTTCTTCATCCAATTATCTGGAATAAGCATGTAATGACTGGCTCTCCAGCAGTGATCTTGTGCCCAAATACCACACTGAGAAAAAGATGAAACAAGAAATCGAAGAGTTCTGGGCCTTGGCTGGTACAGCAGTCCTGGTATATAAGTTAGCTGTCTTGAAAACATAGGGATTTCGTTCTATTTTCAAGTTTCTGGTTTTATAAAGCCTTTTGATAAAAGGCACAGCCCACTAACCTCAATACTGATACTTTTATTTTAACCCTATTCACTTAACTAAAGGTTTAAAGGAGAAAACCTCTTTGTGTCTGTAAAACTATTCATATTCTTGAATTTTGGTTTAGCTAAAGATAGAATTCTAGGTTAAAATTTCTCTGATAACTTAAAAGAACTTCTCCTTTGTCTTGTAGTAGGTAGTAACTCTGCCTAGAAATTTGGAATATTGATCATTTTTTAAATTTTTCTCTGGAGTTATTTTATATCCTCTCTTTATCTTGATGTTCTGAAAATTGTTAATGATGAGCTTGTCAAAGAAACATTGTACCAGATGAGTTAAACAGGCAAAGAGAACTTTATTAAGTTGAGAGCAAGTGGAGAGATAGAACTTAACTCTGATGAAGTAAGAATTGGAAGAGTCCTTAAGTGCTGGGGCCAAACCAGTGGAAAAATAATAAAGAGTATTCCTGGGTTATAAAATTATCAAGAGGCTGGGAGGTTTATATCTCAAAGGAGAAAAGAAGGATTTACAATTAGAAGTTTTCTCCAGTTGGTGCTCTAAGAAAAGGGAAATCACGGAGCTGTAGTCAGGAAGAAACTTGTCCAGATTTAGTCAGGCTGAGGGGAACATGAAGACCGACTGGGTCACTCTTCTGCATTGGCCTTATTATTATTATTATTTCATTAGTTCATACACTTGATGTGACTTAATCTGGACGGTTCTCTACTTAAGCTTTTAGTTGCATGGCTTTTTTGAAAATACTTATCTTTTCCATCTTCCTTTCTTTTTTCCCGGGAACTTTTATTGACTAGATGTTGAACTCCCTAGTTTCTTCAGGTATTTTGTCTTCCATATGTCCACCTCTGACCTTTATTCAACTCTCTGGGAAGTGTTCTCAACATGATCTTTCAAACTGTTCACTGAATTTTAAAATTTATTTATTTATTTTTGGCTGCACTGGGTCTTCATAGGTACGTGGGCTTTTCTCTAGTTGTGGCGAGCAGGGGCTACTCTTCGTTGGGAGCAGGACTCTAGGGCACATGGACTTCAGTAGCTGCAGTTCCTGGGTTCCTGAACACAGGTTCAGTAGTTGGGGTGCCTGGGCTGTTTCTCTGCAGCACGTGGGATCTTCCTGGACCAGGAATTGAACCCAAGTCTCCTGCACTGGCAGTTGGATTCTTCACCACTGAGCCACCGGGGAAGCCCCTTTCATTGACTTTTAAATTTCAGTATTCAATATCTTATTCCCTATACAGTGTTAGCGTCTACTTACATTTTGGAAGCAGGGATCTATTTTTTTCCTCCCTGGATGTGATATAATGGTACATGCCTCTGAGGAATCTAAGTGGAGATATTTCATAATTAAGAATTTCTACTTGTTTTACAAAGGTCATTTTTGTTTATATTTGTCATTTCCAATGAGGTCTGGGTTCCTTACTTCTTTTAAGACTGAAGACCTCATTGGGAATTAGAAGCATATAGTCATGGAGGTCTTGATGAATCTCCTATTGTGATTTAGGGTAATTTAATCAGATTAAAAACCCAGCTATAATGTGGGAAGATCTTGAAAGGTTTAATTTTCTTTCTTTAATACCTTTCAAATTCTCCAGAGAGGGATCCTTCATTTAACTTTTAAACTTGGAATTGCAAACCTGCATTCTCTTGCTCTTTTTTAGATGAAAGTATGATGTTGGAAGTTAGAAATCCATCTATAGGACATTCTGTCTGTCTTGTCTTCAGTCCCAAATTTCACCCCCATTTTCTGGTATTTTCAAGCAAAATGCTTGGTCAGTAGCAACTTCTATTGGCTTCCACTATACAAGTATTTCTACCCATCTTAACCCTTCCTTACTGCCCTGCCTCAGCTGTTCATTAAAATTTGTCTTCAACTTATGACACTTTATACTGTGTCATTATCTTTTTTTTAAATGATAGTTTATTTTTACTTGGAGGAGAGCTGCTTTACAATGCTGTGTTGGTTTCTGCATATACCAATATGAATCTGCTGTGGGTATACGCGTGTCCCCTCCCTCGTGAACCTTCCTCCCGTTTCCCACCCCGCCCCCACCTGGGTTATCACAGAGGACTAGGCTGAGCGGCCTGGGTCACACAGCGACTGCCCGTGATTGTTTCCCATGTGGCAGCGTATGTGTTTCAGTGCTACGCTCCCGCCTCATCCCACTCTCCCCTCCCCTGCTGTGTCCATAAGTCTGCTTTCTATGTCTTTGTCTCTATTCCTGCCCCGCAAACCACTGATGAACTTAGAGCCTGTGATACAGAGGGAAGTAAGTCAGAAAACAAATACTGTATACTAACACATGTGTATGGAATCTAGAAGGAGGGTAGTCATCATTGCTTTCTTCTTTGTAATTTATTTCTTCAGTTCAGTTGCTCAGTCATGTCCGACTCTTTGCAACCCCATGAATCGCAGCATGCCAGGCCTCCCTGTCCATCACCAACTCCCGGAGTTTACTCAAACTCATGCCCATCGAGTCGGTGATGCCATCCAGCCATCTCATCCTTTGTCATCCCCTTCTCCTCCCGCTCCCAATCCCTCCCAGCATCATGGTCTTTTCCAAAGAGTCAACTCTTCGTGTGAGGTGGCCAAAGTATTGGAGTTTCAGCTTCAGCATCAGTCCTTCCAATGAACACCCAGGACTGATCTCATTTAGGATGGACTGGTTGGATCTCCTTGAAGTCCAAGGGACTCTCAAGAGTCTTCTCCAACACCACAGTTAAAAGCATCAATTCTTCAGTGCTCAGCTTTCTTCACAGTCCAACTCTCACATCCACACATGACCACTGGAAAAACCATAGCCTTGACTAGACGGACCTTTGTTGGCAAAGTAATGTCTCTGCTTTTTAATATGCTGTCTATGTTGGTCATAACTTTCCTTCCAAGGAGTAAGCATCTTTTCATTTCATGGCTGCCATCACCATCTGCAATGATTTTGGAACCCCCCAAAATAAAGCTTGACAATGTTTCCAGTGTCTCCCCATCTATTTCCCATGAAGTGAAGGGATCAGATGCCATGATCTTAGCTTTCTGAATGTTGAGCCTTAAGTCAATTTTTTTACTCTCCTCTTTCCCTTTCATCAAGATACTTTTTAGTTCCTCTTCACTTTCTGCCATAAGGGTGGTATCATCTGCATATCTGAGGTTATTGGTATTTCTCCTGGCAATCTTGATTTCAGCTTGTGCTTCTTCCAGCCCAGCGTTTCTCATGGTGTACTCTGCATATAAGTTAAATAAGCAGGGTGACAATATACAGCCTTGATGTACTCCTTTTTGTATTTGGAACGAGTCTATTGTTCCATGTCCAGTTCTAACTGTTGCTTCCTGACCTGCATACAGGTTTCTCAAGAGGCAGGTCAGGTGGTCTGGTATTCCCATGTCTTTCAGAATTTTCCACAGTTTATTGTGATCCACACAGTCAAAGGCTTTGGCATAGTCAATAAAGCAGAAATAGATGTTTTTCTGTAACTCTCTTGCTTTTTTGATGATCCAGTGGATGTTGGCAATTTGATCTCTGGTTCCCCTGCCTGTTCTAAAACCAGCTTGAACATCTGGAAGTTCACGGTTCACATATTGCTGAAGCCTGGCTTGAAATGAGTGCAATTGTGCAGTAGTTTGAGCATTCTTTGGCATTGCCTTTCTTTGGGATTGGAATGAAAACTGACCTTTTCCAGTCCCGTGGCCACTGCTGAGTTTTCCAAATTTGCTTGCATATTGAGTGCAGCACTTTCGCAGCATCATCTTTCAGGATTTGAAATAGCTCAACTGGAATTCCATCACCTCCACTAGCTTTGTTTATAGTGATGCTTCCTAAGGCCCACTTGACTTCACATTCCAAGATGTCTGGCTCTAGGTGAGTGATCACACCATCATGATTATCTGGGTCATGAAGATCTTTTTTGTACAGTTCTTCTGTGTATTCTTGCCACTTCTTCTTAATATCTTCTGCTTCTGTTAGGTCCATACCATTTCTTTCCTTTATTGAGCCCATCTTTGCATGAAATATTCCCTTGGTATCTCTAATTTTCTTGAAGAGATCTCTAGTCTTTCTCATTCTGTTGTTTTCCTCTATTTCTGAAACTAAGCCATGCTGTGTGGGGCCACCCAAAACAGATGGGTCATGGTGGAGAGGTCTGACAGCATGTGGTCCACTGGAGAAGGGAATGGCAAATCACTTCAGTATTCTTGCCTTGAGAACCCCATGAACAGTATGAAAAGGCAAAATGATAGGGTACTGAAAGAGGAACTCCCCAGGTCAGTAGGTGCCCAATATGCTACTGGAGATCAGTGGAGAAATAACTCCAGAAAGAATGAAGGGATGGATCCAAAGCAAAATCAATACCCAGTTGTGGATGTGACTGGTGATAGAAGCAAGGTCCAATACTGTAAAGAGCAATATGGAATAGGAACCTGGAATGTTAGGTCCGTGAATCAAAGCAAATTAGAAGTGGTCAAACAGGAGATGGCAAGAGTGAACATTGACATTCTAGGAATCAGTGAACTAAAATGGACTGGAATGGGTGAATTTAACTCAGATTACCATTATATCTACTTTGTGGGCAGAAATCTCTTAGAAGAAATGGAGTAGCCATCATGGTCAACAAAAGAGTCTGAAATGCAAATGCAGTACTTGGATGCAGTCTCAAAAGTGACAGAATGATCTCTGTTTGTTTCCAAGGCAAGCCATTCAGTATCACGGTAATCCAAGCCGATGCCCCAACCAGTAATGCTAAAGAAGCTGAACGGTTCTATAAAGATGTACAAGACCTTTTAGAACTAACACCCCCAAAGAGATGTCCTTTTCATTATAGGGGACTGGAATGCAAAAGTAGGAAGTCAAGAAACACCTGGAGTATTGGGCAAATTTGGCCTTGGAGCACGGAATGAAGCAGGGCAAAGGCTAACAGAGTTTTGCCAAGAGAACACACTAGTCATATCAAACAGCCTCTTTCAAGAACACAAGAGAAGACTCTACACATGGACATCACAAGATGGTCAACACTGAAATCAGATTTATTATATTCTTTGCAGCCAAAGATGGAGAAGCTCTATACAGTCAGCAAAAACAAGACCGGGAGCTGACTGTGGCTCAGATCACAAACTCCTTATTACCAAATTCAGACTTAAATTGAAGAAAGTAGGGAAAACCACTAGACCCTTCAGGTATGACCTAAATCAAATCCCTTATGATTATACAGTGGAAGTGAGACATAGATTTAAGGGACTAGATTTGATAGACAGAGTGCCTGATGACTATGGATTGAGGTTTGTGACATTGTGCAGGAGACAGGGATCAAGACCATCCCCATGGAAAAGAAATGCAAAAAAGCAAAATGGCTGCCTGAGGAGACCTTACAAATAGCTGTGAAAAGAAGAGAAGTGAAAAGCAAAGGAGAAAAGGAAAAATATTCCCATTTGAATGCAGAGTTCCAAAGAATAGCAAGGAGAGATAAGAAAGCCTTCCTCTGTGATCAATGCAAAGAAATTTATTTCTTAGGTTGTAGGAAAGTGAGTTGGCAACCTTGTGCTCATTCCTTGCTCTTCACTAGGGCTGAGCCCCTTCTGTATGTGTTTTAGTGTTCAGAAGGGAGCAAAAAATTAGTTCCTGGTTCTTTGAATCCAACAGAAGGACTAGTAAGATGCTGGTTCTCAGTTCTAAAGCCCACATTACATTCGAAAGCACTTCTGACATTGCTCTCCTGGAATTTACTGGCCCTTTGAGAGCTGGTTGTGTTTACGTCTGTAGAGCCAGTAAAAGCTGATCTGGGACATAGGTAGCAGTGACTTAGAAGGTCCACAGGGCTGCTCTGCTAGACCACATTCCTGTCTCTGTTGTGCTTTGAGGAACAGCTTCCAAACACGTCACAGTAAGAAGCAGTGCCAGTGCTGCTTATGAGATACCAGATCCTGTTTACTTTTGTTTGGAAGGATTGCCTAAACATATTCCAAATCAGGATTTCAAACTGAAGTTAAAATTAAGTAAGCTCTGCTCCAATTATATGGTGTTTTAAAATGAATTTCACCGCCATCTCCAAAAATTGAATTCATACTGTTTGTAGTGAGAAATAAAGGTTAGTTGTTTGAGACAACTAGGCTTTATCTTTGTGCTTTTCTGCCAGGCCACTTGGGCTTGCCTCATGGCTCAGAAGGTAAAGAATCTGCCTGCAATGATGGAGACCTGGGTTGCATCCTGAGGTTGGGAAGATCCCTGGAGGAGGGAATGGCAACCCACTCCAGTATTCTTGCCTGGAGAATCCCATGGATGGAGGAGCCTGATAGCTCCAGTCCATGGGGTTGCAAAGAGTCAGACACAATTGAGTGACTTGGCTACTACAAGTATGCTATTTAAGGACAGGCATAGTAGATTTCCAATTATGTTTGATTCTCCGTGTTTCATATTAAACCTGGCCTTCCTTTATCTCCAATGTATATTGATACTTTAACTCATATAAAGGTATGATTTGTTTCCAGTCACCAACCTTCCCAATGGTTTATCAAGGGCAGGATTATTTTAGCAAATGTGTAGCATACGGTGCATAAATGGCACTCATATATAAGCATATCATGCACAAGAGATTAATACAATTTTCCTGTTTTGAGTGATTAATATTTACCCTGGCAGCTGTAGCATTTTAGTCTTCCATTAGCTGACAGATGTGAAAAGGGTTGCATCTTGCCTCCACTAAGCTGCTGTATCTTAATACATGTTCATAGCTGAGGGACTAAGAAATATGCTACAGGAAAACTTTGAACTCTCAGAGGAATTTCTTGTGGCTTCAACTGATGTTTTTCCCCACAAATACATTAAATTGAATATTTTATTTCTTCAGGGCAAAAAGTTAACTGGCTTAAAACTCACAGGTGCATGACAATAAAAAAATTCCAACTTAAACCTGGGCATTTACATGTGAGTCATTGGCTTGTTAGACTGGTCTCAGCACAGAGCATTAGGAGAAGCTGTAAAGGAAATGATGGTTTGTAGCATTGAGTCTAGGGTGAAGAGTGAAAAGAAAACATGTTAATATTTGAAAGATAATTATGAATGTGTACTATCTCAGGTTTTATTTTGAGGCATCAGACAAGTTATATATTGGTAGCATTTTCATTGTCAATGGAAAATAACACATAATCAAGCTTTGAAGGAAAGCACTAATTATGTCTTTGTTATCTCACTTTCATACATGATAAGTTTACTTGTATACAAGTTTGGTGTTAGCATGATATCTTGTGAGACTGAAGATGCCTAGACTTTTTCAGATGTTTATTTGAATGAATGCTTTTTTTGTATGTGATATCTACAGTGGCAGAAAACAAAAGTACAAATTGGAAAAGTATATACTGTCTTACAAATTAGGTATGTGTTGTCTCAAAGTTAGATGTGTGAGCGTATTCACAAACAATGTAAAAATATATTTCAGTGCTAGGTATTGTTGTATATGCTAATTAATACTTAAAATGTATGTCTACTAAAAACTGTATACACATACATGTATTTCTGTGTGTATACCATTTGGACATTTACACAGTGAGAGTTTAATAATGTTTATGAAAAAGCCTTAATCCTATTTGTCTATACATTTATTTACTAATAAGTATTACTCAAAATACTAGATGCTTAAGATCAAGTGGTATGTGTACTGTAACAACCAAATGAGATATAAGCCCTGCTAAAAACATTCAAAATCTGACTGGGAAATAAAAGCAAATCATATGAATAGTTGAATAATATCAAAGTAAGTTGTACTTCTATACATTAAAAAGTATTAGTGTCAGTATATATCACAAACTGTTGATTTAAAAAACCTTATTTTTCTTTGGAAAACTCTTAATGTCTTTTAGATTTAATGCAGAGTAGGGGAGAGCATCGGGACATCATGTTGGCAGAATCTTAGTCCTGTCTCACAGAAGGAATTCAAGGGAGAATATTCATGGAGTTTTAGGGCCTGGATGGGGTGATTTTTAAGGAAGAGGGAAGGACTGGATTGGGGAGAATGTTAGCATCACTTTTAGATAAGTGAGCAGAGAAAGGCAAGGTTTTTGATGCAAGTGTAACCTAGCAAAGAGTCCATGTCAACAGATCAGCTATACTGTTTCACTCATTGTGTTATTTTCCAGGGGTAAATATTTCCCAGAGTAAATCACCAGCTTATTTCTACTCATTCTCAATAGTGCTTTATGTTGAGATGAAAAGCTCACAGGATTCCAGTGGTATTCAACAAAGGAGCAGGAAATTTGTTGGTTTCCATTTTTAGCCCTCCAATTTTGCTTTCTTCAGCCTCAGCTAGAGGATGGAATATTATTGTTAAGGGAACATGATCAATCCAGATATCCATCACTGTTGACTGTGTCATGGCTGCATGCAGAGTTTTTGGTTGTAGTTGTTCCAATCTTTACAAGGGTCAGATTTTGCTTTTCTGTAAAAGGAGCATCATTTGTCACATCATTTGATGGGACAGTGGCTGCTGGGCAGCATTTAAAACTCCAGAGAACATACATCTCAGCCTGGCAACGTGAATAGTAAAGGAAAGACTTGATGACTATTTTAAGTCTACAGTAATAGCAGTAGCCGAAATTGCCCAAATTAAACCCAGGGAGCAGATCCCGTAACAGAATCCAGAGCTCTCAGAACTAGAGACTATAACTTCATACATCCTTGTTGTCTAAACTGATCTTTCCAAGCTGAGCCCCTTAGAAACATCACATTGGTTTTAGTTTCCCCCCTCATTTTGCAATTGCTGTTCTACCAGCCTACAAGAGAAAGCCTTTCTTCTGGTATAAATTGATCTCCCTGTGGTGCTTTATTCTAACAACACCAAAGCAATTATGATGGAAACTACCATTCTCATTGTTGAGAGTGAGTTTAATGACTGGGTGTTATGTACTAAGCAAATTTTTTTATTTTCAACACTTTTACAAGCACGTTACAGCTATCTAGTATTAGACAAAAATAGAAGAAAAGATAATTTTGATGTAATTTTTGATATTTAACTTAAAAGGGATAAAGACAGTTACATATTTTTCTTTAAATAGAGCCTATTAATTACTATAAACAAGGTACCTTAATATCACATCTATTTACATAGGAATTAGAGTAGAAATGATGCTTAAATATGCCTACCTTTAGTTATAAACAGTGCTCACTAAGGGATTCTTACTTTGCAAAAACATACCAAGCAAATTTTTAAAAGCCTGAGTCATCTTCTAAGAGATCTCATTTGATAAGATTTTAATGTTTGTTTAATAGTTATTTTTCACAATATTTAGTTTTTATAAATTATAGTTGTCTACAATATTGCATAATTCATGTAATAATGTTAATAGTTACATAATTATAAGTTTTTTTCATTCAAGACATTGATTTTATTTGTAGGTAGGTAGAGAAGCAGTGCAATAAGAGATACAGAATCCAAACTTTCGTTAAGAGATGTGTTAGTTTCAGTTGCTCAGTCATGTCTGAGTCCTTGTGACCCCATGGACTGCAGCCTGCCAGGGTCCATGGGGTTCATGGGATTCTCCAGGCAAGAATACTGGAGTGGGTCGGCATTCCCTTCTCCAGGGGATCTTCCTGACCCAGTGATCATACCCAGGTCTCTGGCATTGCGGGCAGATTCTTTACTGAGTTGAGATGTTATCTGCTAAAAACTTAAGATATGTAAATATATATATCATTAGGATAAAATTCTCAGGAGTAAGTAGTGGGGAATTAAGGATTCAAAGGAAAAAAGAAATGATGAACAATTTCAATGTATTAAAGATTTTGTGTGTAAGAGTTACTTATCTTTGTATGTGAGTATTTAAATATCCATTGGCTACATATAGAAAGTGTCAGGCGAGTGTATGCTCCTCGGTCTGTCTCATCACAACAAAGATTTGGAGTGACGGACATTAAAGCCCCCTCGGCGTGTCATAGCTCTCGGGTCTTGGACAGACCGTGTTATAGCTCTCAGGTCTTGAACGGACCGTGTTATAGCTCTTAAAGAAATCAGTGTTACAGCTCTATTTTATTTAGAAGATAGCAGGAAAATCCATGTTCGAGGTGTGAGCGCACGTTGATTCAAGACGCGAAGAGAAGAGCGCCCCATCACGCGGGGGCGGGGGGGTGTGGGGGGAGAGAGAGAGAGAGAGAGAGAGAGAGAGAAAGAGAGCCCTTTGGCTCCTCTTTTTATGTTTTTTTCTTCCCCCTGGGCCTGTCCTATGCAAATTGGGCTTAGGCAGGAGCGCTGTTCTACCTGAAGTCCTCACTCCGGTCCTCGGACCTTCCTTTGACCTTCTTTTGTTCTATTTTTGCAGGCTTTTTCCTTCCTATCCTTTAGCCACTGCCATTTTGGACTCCTTTTCTTTATTCTAACTACCTAATGGGGCTTCCCTGGTAGCTCAGATGGTAAAGTGTCTGCCTACAATGTGGGAGGCCTGGGTTCGATGCCTGGATCGGGAAGAGCCCCTGGAGAAGGAAATGGCAACCCACTTCAGTATTCTTGCCTGGAAAATCCCATGGACTGCGGAGCCTGGTAGGCTACAATCCATGGGGTTGCAAAGAGCCGGACAGAAAATGTCTTAATTTTTATTGAAAAAGTTTAATAGTTGAAATAAAGTTGAAATTCTATTTGTTTCAGGTATTTAGAATGAAGCATTTCTAGAGAAAGTAGAATTATATAAGTGGGAATATTCTAATGGGATTTTTTGGATAGTGTATAAACAAAGAAGTTTGTAGATAAGATATACAGATAATTCAGGGCAATTTTTGGCTCTGACCTTGTGGATTCATATTCGTCAAATGTGCATAAATACTCAGTAGAAATAAACTGCATGAATAATCTTATTGTGTAAATAAGCCACTGATTATTCTTTTGCTCAGCCATTAAGTCAACAGTTTATTATGCTTATTATGTTTATAAAGTACTGTTTTGACAAGGTAAATGCTTTGCAAATTATAAAAATAATTTTTATAATTCTTTTTTAGCTTTTAAAAACTGATTTTATATATTTTTGGCTGCACTAGGCCTTCATTGCTGTGCAGGCTTTTCTCGAGTTGCAGGGTATGGTGGCTACTCTCTCTCTCGTGGCGCGGGGGCTTCTCATTGCAGTGGCTTCCCTCCTTGCAGAGCTCAGGCCCTGGGGCATGCAGGCTTCAGGAATTGAGCTTCCTGGGTTGTGGAGCACAGGTTCAACAGTTGTGGTGCACAGGCGTAGTTGCTCTGTGACATGTGGGATCTTCCCCCATCGGGGATTGAACCCAGGTCTCATCATTGGCAGGCAGATGCTTTACCACTGAGCCACTGGGGAAGCCCATGATAACTTATTGAGTACCTAAACTTTGGGGAGAGGGGAAGCTTTCTTTACTTACAGATTGCAGATGTTTACTGGCAAGTAAAAGTACATAGCAAAGATAAAGAGAAAAGTTGAACCTCTGATGAATAATGATGTGAAGGCATGGGTGAATCTTCACTCCCCCCAAGATAAGGGTTAGATGAGGTAAAATTGTGAAAACAAGTATTTCCACACTCAAAATCAACCAGTGGCAAGCCATGTATTGAGAAGCATGTGTTTATGAAAAAGTGAGTCTGTGATCATGCGTGTGGCTCTTCAGCCCATGCCCACCACGTCTTGTTCCCACAGCTATTTTGCTACAAGTCGACTGTGGAAGTCCTCAGTCCTGCTGGTGGGAAGAAGATACCTTTCTGTGCCTTGACTATTAATATTTCCATAATTCTAAGGTATTGACGCTTCATCAAGTTGCCAAATATTTTTGTCCTTGTCGTTGACATCCCTCCCCTTTACTTACTTCTTTTCCTACAAGGTAGCCTGCAGTATTAGAGTCTAGAAATAAAGGCGATGATTTGCTTTAGCAAAAAGGGCAATACTTAGGAGAGAGAGAGAATATTCTGGCAATTTTTGAGAAGAGTTCTGAGAATCCACCTGAGAAATAAAATTCTCTGTCTCCAGGAGGGCGAATAAATGAGGGAGAATGATCTGTGATCATGTACATTGAACTCCCTAAAAGAGTCTGCTATGGAGGAGATCTTCAGTGAGTATTAGTTATTTTTCCATTTTCCCAATTTGACATGTGGGCAATACCATTATCCCTTTAAGGCAAGAGTAATATCTAGGATATATTTCACAAATTATAAACTTGATTCTTGGTCCTTATTCAAACCACTACCCATTTCAAGTCTACTATTAAGAGAAATACCTTCACCAGAAAGAGAAAGAAGTTATGCAAACTCTCTCCCCTGAAGAACCTTTTATTCTCAGCCCTTTCTTATTGCCTTCTTAATGTCTTTTCTGAATTCTGAAAATCTCAGACACCCCCATATTTACATAGAAATATAAATTTTTTATTAAGCCAAATATATTGCACAGGATACAAATTCTGCGGATAAATTCAGCTATTTTAAAACTTTTGCCCCAATTTCACCTCTTATTGTCAAGTGATGAATGTTTTCATTTTCTTTTTTTTTAAGTGAACTAGAGAAAGCCTTATTGAATGATCTTTCTTTAGGTTATTTATCCTTATTAGTGTATTTCTACATCAGATAGACTTATAAAATTTTTAAAATAGGAAATTTTGAGGCATAGTGCTGGTGGGAAAAAAAACACACAGATACCATTGCTTAAAAATTACTAACTTCAGAATATTTGATATCCAAGTTCCACAAGTCCAAGACCATGCAATTCAACTTGGCTTTTGCTGTAGCATTATTCCTCTTCAGGCTTTTCCAATAGAGAATAAATTATAATTATAATAAGGAAGCATTCAGCAGAGAACCAGACATCAAAAAAATTGCAAGAGCCAAACTCGCATAGGACAGTGTTATTTTAGTGTCAGTAAAGTTAGCTCTTAATAGTTAACTAAAAATTATCTCACATGATTTTTAACAACCTCAATTTCTGGAAACCTTCTGCCCTTATGAAACTGGGGAAAAGTTTTGATGATATGATATTTTGCATTTTAGAAATGTAAAACAACCAGTCATTACAGATGCTTGGAAGGAATAAAACCGTTAGAAAAATTCTATGTTCAGAATCCTTTAGGCTTTATGTAAGATTCTTTGAAAAGGTAAAATTGCCTCTGGCTGCATTCTCTGGGAAGAATGTAGAAGAGCTAAAAATTGCTTTATAGTCATGAATTAATCGGCAGTAACTCTTCTAAATAACTCTGTGTGATATTATTCTCATTCTATAGATAATACCTAGTCCCAGAGAGAGAGTCCTATTTTGGCCCAATAGCAGATCAGTGGGAGAAGCCCCATAGGGTTCTTGGAGTGGTTACGTGGGGCAGAACCTTTCAGAGCAGGAGTGAATGGGAGGATACTTGCAATCATAATGCTCTGTGGTTGAGATTAATTTACAATTGAGTGGTTTAAAGTCATTTTCTGGAAGCTAAAGTCAGCCCATCTGTACCTCCTGTTTGTTTTGATAGCAAAGCCACCCATGACTGTGTCGCAGTTGTGTTAACATCAAGCAATTTATTAGGCTTTTGTAGGATAAGTAGGGCTTCCTAGGTGGCACAGTGGTAAAGAATCCACCTTCAAATGCAGGAGATGCAGGAGACTCAGGTTTGATCCCTGGGTCAGGAAGATCCCATGGAGAAGGAAATGGCAATCCACTCCAGTACTCTTGCCTGGAAAGTTCCATAGACAGAGGGGCCTGGTGGGCTACAGTCCATGGGGTCGCAAAAGGTCGGACACGACTGAGTGCGCAGTCAGTAGCTCCTTTATGTAACTTCAAAATTGTCATTGTTTTGGCTTCAAATGCAGAATAATATAGTAATTTCTTATTCATTTTATATTTTTTTATTTTTTCTACCCCTTTTTTACAAGAGTTCTAATTATCATAGACATTTTATAGCTTATTTGATGAAGTCTGATTCCTAGAAACGGTTTACAGTAAGTCTGTGTTGATTCAGACAAAGGTTTGTACTGAATATAAATGGATAAAATATATTGAATGTTACTCTTATTCTAGTTAGACAAAATGAAAAGTTGGTTCTCATTTCTGATTGATATACTGTTGCATTGCTTGAGCTATCTATAAAATGGACATAATGGTATTGTGGACATGTAGTTGTTTCAAAGGAAAAAATTTTCAAAGTATATAGCAAGAGCTAGGGAAAAAGTCCCTGACTGAATAACATATAACACAAAGTATTGTCCATGGACATTACTGTAAGGTGAATGGGTTTGTCAGCAACTTTATTATAAATAATAGACTAGTCCCCATTTTAACTTATTAGAAAGATATATTTACATTTTGGCATTTTAGTGAACATGTAATACACTCTAGCCTTGTTCATCTTATTTATATTGTTATTAATAGCTCAATGAAATAGAGCCTTTAACATCTTGCTTTGAAATTCATACATATTTGTGTTTTATGTTCATGCATTTGGGCAGATATTAATGTTCATTAAGCTGAAACTGAGAGATGCCTTGTTTGAAACCCATGAATATGCATAGACTGAATTTATTCTTTGAGTTTTAATATAATATTTGAGAAAACAATCATTTCCTTCTTCTAAATATTTATATTTAAATTATAATGAAATATGGGCTTATTTTGCTTATATTGCTTATACTGAGAAGTGAACTCATAAAAAACAAAGTACAAACTCTTGCTCTAAGGGTATTGTATTGTGGCACTATGTAGAGAGCTTCATAATTTCTCCCGAGGTCTTTCTGCTCCGAAATGAAAGTGGCACATTGATCCAGGTTCCTCGATATTGCTGTTGGTTGAGGGTGAGGATGATATGAACTCAAGGAGGAAGCATTGCTTTTATTAGATGATTAAAGAATTGATTGCTCTTCCTGGAGAATGTATTTATACCTTCTTCCTACAGGGCATGCATTAGAATGCAAAAATAGCTTCCCACCCCTCCTCTCAAGATGGTTTTAATTAATAAAAATGTAGAAAAAAGAAGTTAGGTCATGTTTGATATATAATTCCCATCGGAAGCCAGACACTGAATAGAGGTGTATCACTGATGTTATTCAGACTCTTGAATGCTGTGCAGTGGGGGTTCATGGCTCACTCTTACAAGAATTCAAATGTACTGAAGGTTTTCTTGTCTCTTTCTCCACTTTCCCCTAAATAACCTAGTGTAGGCAATAAAATCCTTTGTGGCATAATTACCTATAATGAGATGTCATTCATGAAAAGAAATTAGAGGTGAATGAAATCATTTTTTTTCTGCATGAAAAGTCTTACAGAAATCAGTTTCATTGCCTTAGAGTTGCATACTTAAATTTAACAATCTGCTTTAGTGTTTCCTGGAATTATAAGCAGGATTTTTCATTCCTGGTGAATTGACATATCTGAAGGAGAAAATGCAATTAATGGACACAATAGTCTTACAAAGTGAAAATAAAATGGCTTTTGGAAACTTTATAATTGTGGAGCAAATCAGATACATCTTGTTCCTTGTATGTTTGATTGCCATAATAATGTGATATCATGGTAACAGAAGAAACTGTACGTAAACTCGGCGCTCACTCTGGTATTACTGGTGAGGAATCTTACGCTCAGATGGTCAGGCAGTTTCCAAGTTAAAATCACGCTGTACTCTATGCAGAAGGCAAGGCGTCTTCTCCACTAATTTTGATGACTGTGGTGAAACTGAGGGTTAACTATTGTATTCATTTCCTCTCTTTAGAGTTCAGTATTCCCTGTGCTTTGAACCAGCTCCTTCTGGGACAGAAAGCAGAATGGCGTTGTAGGGTCATCCTTACTGGCTCTTATAATATACTTTGACATTTTCATATGGCAGGTAGGAGATTAAACATAAAGTCCTTTTTATGATGACACTCTGATAATTTAAATAACAGGCCCATCTGAATTATTATCCCAAAGACTCTGGCATTTCAAACCTGTTGTCATTTTAAATTCTCTGAAGAACGGGGAGAGATGGGTGTCTGTTTACTTGTAAATATTACAGTGAAAGGTTGTGCAGTGCTTCATTTAAATTAAAGGTGTAGAACGTCTTTGAAATTTTGCTGGAGTTATAAGTTTACTCTGAATGACCTATTAAATAATACTTCATTCATTAACTCCAATTAGACGAATCTTTCTATAGCATGCTTTGTCTACTCGTTTATGTTTAACTTTCAAGTGTATTCTGTCAGCAAACAAAGGATTTTGAAGAAGACTTTCATCACTTTCCAAGATCACTTTGCAATTAATTCAAGTTGTACCTTTTGGAATGTAAGTCAAAGAGGTGAAGGACATACACCCTCATAAACTAAATGCGTGTGCTTTAATGTTTAAGCCGGAAGTCCTTCAATATTTTTAAGTTTTTGTGCACATTTGTTGAATCTACCTAGCTTCAAGCAAATGCATTTTCTTGTTACCACTAGGTGTCATTCTATCTGTTTTTAAGGTTTTTTTAGTACTCCAGTGACTTTGACACATAACATTTTTGAAGACTTCATCTGTGATTTAACAATAGTTCAGATTAGAAGAGACGTTATAGGAGTGGAAGGAGCTGTGATAGAATGAGGAAGACCAAATTAGTTCCTGAGGAAAAAAGAACAGTAGTATTAGTATACATAAAGTGACGAAATAAAAGTTTTGACATTTCACATCTGTTCCTTTAGTAAGATATCAGCGCCCTATTCCATATGATGGCATCATAAGAATAAGTCATTATGTAGACAAGTTAATTGTTTTAAAATCTGTGGTTAAAAAAATAAAACACAGGGACTTCCCTGGTGGTCCAGTGGTTACCACCATGTACTTCCACTGCAGGTTTGACCCCTGGTTTGGGAACTCAGATCCCACATGCCATGTGGTGTGGCAAAAAAAAAAAAAAACAAAAAAACAAAGAAATAGAAATACTTTAGAAATAAAATCTCACCATATGAATTTTGATTGGAACCAGTGTCATTGGACTTGCCTGGCAAGAATACTGGAGTGGGTTGCTCTGCCTTCCTCCAGGGAATCTTCCGACCCAGGAGTTGAACCCACGTCTCCTGTATTGCAGGTGGATTCTTTATCATTGAGCCACTGAGGAAGGCCATTTATATTTTTAGCATTCATTAAATACTTCCTATTAGAAAATGTGCATGTTAGATACTGCAACAAAACTTATATAAAACTGAGAGAAAGTTACATTAATTTCCTTCAATGGAGCTGTCCATTCCTTTGGAGGAATAATACTTATAGAAGAAATTTGTGTAGTAGGTACCAAAAATACAGCAGTATGTGTTAACACAACTATAGTATATGTAACATAGGTCACGGGAAATTGGAGTGATTGTCAGAGAACCCTTGTTTTGGTAAGAGCACATCTGTGAAGATTCGTTTATTCTGGTAATGAACAAAAGGTAAGAAGGCTAAGGAGGTCATGGCTGATCTAATTGTTGTTTGAAGCAGGACACTGCATGGAAAATCGCATCCTGTTTTCTGCAAGTTCACCATGTTACCATGCTAAAGGGTAGGAATGCAACAAATACATTGGGACAGCATTTTTTAGACTCTGGTCCAGGGCCTGCCAGCCTTTCCCTTGTCCCTAAGGAGTTGACTTTCTAGACAGAGGAGGACATTTATTCCTAGTTTCTCAGGATTTAGGTTTCTTTGCCTGTGAAATGTTGGAAAATAATTTTGATCTTGCTGGGCTATGAGGATAAAAATTGCATCAGTGAAGATTTGGGTAGAATAAAAGGTGATCCATTCATGTTGGAGAATTACAGAAGAGTTTAATTAGAGGACTCTTTAAACAACTGCAGGCAGAGTGTATGAAAACCAACAGATAGACTGTATCTTGGTGCTCCTACAGGCGGCCAGGGCATCCCCCCCGCAGGAAGCCTCCTACCGGGCGCCCTGACTTTGGTGGAGGGGTGCATCTAACCTCAGATAATCAGACAAATAGCCAGAGAAATGAAGATACTGACCTTAATCTCATTCTTTTCTTCCTCTGTGGGGACCACCCATTGGTGGAACCCAATTGGAAATATCCAAGAGCTGTATCTGCGATTCTGTCGTGCTTTCCTACAAATTCTGCTTTTATCTATGCAGTATCATTTCATTTTCTTGGGCTCCACAGTCAACTGCAGACAGTGACTGTAGCCATGAAATTAAAAGACGATTGCTCTTTGGAAGGAATAGAAAGTCGCTCACTTGTGTCTGACTCTTTGTGACCTCATGGACTAGGCCAGAATACTGGAGTGGGTAGCCTATCGCATCTCCAGCAGATCTTCCCAACCCAGGGATTGAACCCAGGTCTGCATTGCAGGTGGATTCTTTACCAGCTGAACCACAAGGGAAGTCCAAGAATACTGGAGTGGGTAGCCTGTCCCTTCTGCAGCGGATCTTCCTGACACAGGAATCGAACCAGGGTCTCCTGTATTTCAGGCAGATTATTTACCAACTAAGTTATGAGAGAAGCAGGAAAGCTATGACAAACCTAGACAGTGTACTGAAAAGCAGAGACATCACTTTGCCAACAAAGATCCATAGAGCCAAAGCTATGGTTTTTCCATTAGTTGTATATGGATCTGAGAGTTGGACCATAAAGAAGGCTGAGTGCCAAAAAATGGATGCTTTTGAATTGTGGTGCTGGAGAAGACTCTTGAGAGTCCCTTAGATTGCAAGAGCAAACCAGTCAATCCTAAAGGAAATCAGTCCTGAATATTCAGTGGAAGGACTGAATGAAACTCCAATACTTTGGCCACCTCATGTGAAGAGCTGACTCATTGAGAAAGACCCTGATGCTGGGAAAGATTGAAGGCAGGAGGAGAAGGGGACGACAGAGGATGAGATGGTTGGATGGCATCACCGACTCAATGGACATGAGTTTGAGCAAACACCAGGAGATGGTGACGGACAGGGAGGCCTGGCGTGCTGCAGTCTATCGGGGTGCAAAGAGTCAGACACGACTGAGCGACTGGACAACAACAACAAGGATAAAGTAGAACCCAGAGAGGAGGGAGATGATTGTTCAACATGGAGGAAGGGGCCATGAGCCTGGGTGATGGGGAGCCTCCTTTAAAAACAAGGCTAGATGACACTTTAATTTTAACTTAGTGAAACTGATTTCAGATTTATGGCCTTAAGAGTATAACAGAAAGAACTCAAAATTTAGGCCACTAAATTTGCGGTGGTTTGTTAAAGCTGCAATAGAAAAGTGATAAAATTCAGGAGGAGACTAGATTACACAGAAAATACCAGTGCTTACGTCCATCACAGCATTGAACACTTTGTTTTCATGTCTCTCTCCTCCAACGTCTTGTGCACTATTGTCTGGATCCAGTGTTTCTGTCATCTAGTAGGTTTCAAGATATCCTTGGAGAACAAATGGCTGGGTTTTGCTAACTGAGCTAAGTGGTTGCTGCTATGTGTCCCAAATTTCTTAGAGACATAAAAGCAATAGGTAGGAGATAGGGCTCCTAACTAGCTATATCACAACTTGATGTTTACCAAGGGACTGGTAAAACATATTTGATATAAATACACTTTAATCTGGAATATGAGCAGATTTAGTCTTGTTCTCCTACGTTTTTATACCTTTCTCAAAGACAGGTATTTGGAATTTGGGAAAATGGTAAGATATTTTGTAGGTACAGATTTTTGAAATCTGAGAATTAGATTATTATCTATAATTGTTGTATCTTGGAATCCTGCATTTGGAAGTAATGTCAGACATTACCTCTGCTATCCAACACCTGTAATAATCTCTTACCATTGACTTTGGCAGGTAATGTGGTTCAGCAACCACCTTGTTTGAAAACCCAGATACCTGGGTTTTTCTACAGTTGCCTCAGACAAAGCAATTTAACATCAGATCCTGGCCTTCACACTCCAGCCCTGTAGAATCAGGGAATGATATAATATCTTTTTTTTTTTTCATTTATCCAAATAGTTCAGTTGGTATAGAATCCACTTGCAATGCAAGAGACCCCAGTTCGAGTCCTGGGTCAGGAAGATTCACTAGAGAAGGGACAGGCTACCCACTGCAGTATTCTTGGGCTTCCCTTGTGGCTCAGCTGGTAAAGAATCTGCCTGCAATGTGGGAGACCTGGGTTCAATCCCTGGGTTGGGAAGATCGCCTGGAGAAGGGAAAGGCTACAGACTCCAGTATTCTGGCCTGGAGAAGTCCCTGGACTGTATCGTCCTTGGGATCACAAACCATTGGACCTGACTGAGTGACTTTCACTAAATCCGGATTTTAGTCAATGACAAAACAATCCCCAAATAGGGAAGATTTAACATGTACTGTGGCATGATGTAACTCTAATGACACTCTCTCTCGGTTACTTTTCTTCTGGCTTAATATTTCAGAGTATTTTTAAATGGAGGAAGAAAACTGCTAAACTTTGCGATCGTGATTGATTAATGATAATAATTGCACCAACAAGCATCCTGTTATCATTTGAAATTCTTTTTCTAACTGTTCGATGTTTCCAGCTGCAAAATTTTAAGGCATGATGGCGTCATCCGTG
Source organism: Cervus elaphus (assembly GCF_910594005.1). Taxonomy (NCBI): domain Eukaryota; kingdom Metazoa; phylum Chordata; class Mammalia; order Artiodactyla; family Cervidae; genus Cervus; species Cervus elaphus. The sequence continues at coordinate 11,413,169 of NC_057841.1, read as the reverse complement.
TTGCTCTTGTTGCTGTTCTGAAGTGAAAACTTTCTGTCCTCGAGGTGTGAGGAACTCAGAAGGTGACATTTCACTAATGACTCCTCTAAGAAATTGACAAAGACAGATGCAGTGCCTTTATTGATGGCCCTCGAGAAGCATGGAACTTCCAAAATGACATTAGCGCTGTGGAAAAAAGCTGTGTTTGCTTTTGTTTACAGAAAAGAATGTTACATACCTTAATTACATAATGCATATTTTATCTTAGTTTATAAATTCTCACTTGTCTCCTGTTTAAACATAGTTAATTATGCTGTTTGCTCAGATCTAATAACTTCAGCATTATGACTTAATATTATGCAACGTTACCTGGGAGAACCTCAGTAAAACTTACATGTCTTTCACTGATGAAATCTTGCCACTCCCTTGTGGATGGAGTTCCTGTAGAAGGCTTTAGCTTTAAATAATATGCAAAGAAAGACATGCAACTAAAATCTAGACTCAAGTACTGTAATGCTTCCAAGTGTCAAGACAAAAAATCCTATGTTTTGAATATATATAAATGACTATCCCTAATATTGTGTTGTTGTTCAATTGCTAAGTTATGTCTGACTCTTTGTGACCCCATGGACTGTAGCCCACCAGGCTTCCCTTTCCTTCACTGTCTCCTGGGGTTTGCTCAAATTCATGTCCATTCATGTCCATTCACTCATTTGCTCAGATTCATGAGTCGGTGGTGATATCTAACCATCTCATCCTCTGCTTCTGCCTTCTCCTTTTGCCTTCAATTTTTCCTAGCATCAGGGTCCTTTCCAATGAGTTGTCTCTTTGTATCAAGTGGCCAAACTATTAGAACTTCAGCTTCAGTATCAGTCCCTCCAATGAATATTCAGGACTGATCTCCTTTAGGATTGACTGGTTTGATCTCCTTGCAGTCCAAGGGACTCTCAAGAGTCTGCCCTAGCACCTCAATCCGAAAGCATCGCTAATGTGTTGACACTTAATGTGAAATAGTTGTGTCCTGGGAAACATTTACAGTCTAGGGCTTTCTGTTTCTCAGAGAGGGGAGTTAACATCTGTCCCCTGTGAGGCAGAGCCTGATCTGTCCCCATATTTGTTGCCCTTTACCAGCATTTATCCTGAAAACAAGCATGGCTTTAGGGCTCTCCAGTCTCCTCAGAGCTTCTTTCTGGGCAAGTTTCCTGGGAAAGATGCAAAATCGATTTCTTTCTGTCTTCCCCCAGATAAGGCGATAAGAAACCAGGACTGATTTCAAAAGTCCATCCCAACTATGAGTTCCAACAAAGTTCTGAGCTCACAGTTTTGAACCCCTGAGGTACTTAATGGTCGAAATATGATCTCTGGGAAAGCAGGGATAATCAGTGATGAATTCACACAGCTGTCTTCCCAAAGACTGAGTTAATCATCCTAGTAGTTCATAGAATATTAGGAAATTTCATCACAAGAAGCTAGTTATTTTAAGACAGAATGTTTCTAATCTGTGTATTTCCCAAATCAAAATTATTATGGATTATGTTCTGTATTCATTGGTATGCATATCAAATTATATTTATTTGCCTTTTTCCTGAACTAAAAGATTCTGTGGGAACATACCCCTGATTATTTTCTGTTAGAGGACCTGTTTTTTTTTTTTTTTAAACCTTTAGTCTTTGAGCTTCATATCTATTTACATGCAATAGTAAAATTCTTTTAAAATCAATAATAGAAAAATTCCAAATAAAATTTCCAAGTAAAATTATTTCTCTACATCAAATGGCAAAAAAATATGTAAAAGACGCAATTGGTTAAAAAATAACATTTGATATATAGCTTTTCATCCTGACTCACTGAATCACTTTGGAAAGTTTCTGTCCTGCCTGTTGGATTCGAGTATCTTCTCTGTTGTATTGGCGTTGCTCTGTTCCAAGCAGAAATCAATTCTCATATGGTTGCTACTTGACTTTCACTCTAGAAAATTGTTTCAGATATTAGGTTTTGATACCATTTGACTAGGAAACCTCTAGACTGGATAATGCAAGCTGTATTAAATAGGATATGAGTCCTAATGGCTGGTAGATGGAAGATTTAGTATTCTGCTGCATGATAGAATTAAGTCTAATGATTTCATCATTACTTCAGAACAAATTATCTTCAAGTGAAATCGTGGAAAAGGAGACATTTTGTTCTTGCATGAATTAGACTTGGCTTTCAAGGCTGTTTCAGTCTATGTTCTGCTTTATTTTTTCCTAAGGAAACTGAAGCTATTTACCCGAATGGACAAATAAGTGTAAACTGGTGGTTAAACACCTGTATTCTTAACCTTGATCTCAAAGAAATTAAAACTTTAGACCGCGCTATGTCAGAGGTAAAGCTTACCTTTCCTGTATGTGGTGGTTAGACTAGTTGTATACATGTTACCATTCCTAAACCTTTCTTCTGTTTATTTATTTATTTTTTTACTCTAAAAGAAACTGAAACAAAGGATAGGCAGTTTATCACTCCCGCTGCTGACAAGCTTTTACATTTCAGTCTTATCACATGAGATTACAGAGGAAAACCAAACCCAAATAGAACTCCTCTCTGTGGAGTATCGGTGCATTCATCTCATCTGGAAGAAATGCATTGGTTGGATCAATAAGACATCTTCCCACATTTCCCTGCTGGTCACAAAGCCTCCAATTTCCACTTTAGCTATTAATTGCTGCAAATTATAGGAGATTGCATTGTGGTATAAGGAAGTCACCTCATCACTTCTGGACTTCCTGTTTGACTCTGCACTGCTCCTGGTGATTTCTGTTTTTCTGAGAATGAATTCAGGATTACATTCAGACGTTCCTTGTGTCTCACTATCAAAATAGTACCTACCACTTCCATGATTTAGAGTATTTGCTACGTTGAGTCTCTGGTAGATCAGAAAGGTTTTTTTTTTTTTTTTAGTTTTTTGGTAGAAATTATTTTTAAGATATTCATAAGTTAAGGAAATGTTTAGATGCCTGAATATGCACTATTTCTGTCCCATGGTTTTGCCCATGTGTCTGGTGGAACAAGTCCCTGTGGCCGAGCTTTGAATTGCAATGAGCTTGATTCTCTGTCCAGCAACTGTCAGCTGCTTATTGACTCACATCCTGGGACTCTTGGCAGACCTGACCTTTGGGATGAGCCTTTCCCTTGGAAAATGTATGAAGCGTCAGTGCTCAGTCTGGGAGAGGGGAGGCCGAGGACTTTGGTGATGGAGTCACATCCAGACAACGTGTTCTCACGTCCTTGGCTGTTCAGGGATGTTTCTACTTCTCTGTGGGGTCGTAAGAAGCTCTGAGGGTTGTGCTCATCTGTGCCTTTACCTGAGCCTGACCTACTACTGTGTTAACAGGAGATGCGATGTTAAGATGTTCTTAAAATAGTCCAATGTGTGGTATTTCTTCCATCTTCAACACTTAGGCTTCCATATTCAAGGACTTCCCTGGGGGCTCAGACGGTAAAGCGTCTGCCTGCAATGCAGGAGACCCGGGTTCTGTCCCTGGGTCGGGAGGATCCCCTGGAGAAGGAAATGGCAACCCACTCCAGTACTCTTGCCTGGAAAATCCCATGGATGGAGGAGACTGGTAGGCTACAGCCCATGGGGTCGCAAAGAGTCAGACACGACTGAGTGACTTCTCTTTTCTTTCTTTCAACACTTATAGGTTATATGATGATATTATACTTTACTGACCACTTTGAAACATGAATTTTGAAACGAGTTGGAAAGCAGTATTATACTTTCATGCTTATTTTACATTTTCTAAGTTACTTGGTGAATTTAGAAGGCACTTCACACCACACACCCTCCTTGGATAGTGTTTATTAAGAGTAGCATGGAAACATATACATTGCCATATGTAAAATAGATAGCCAGTGGGAATTTGCTATATGATGCAGGAAGCTCAAACCTGGTGCTCTTTGACAACCTAGAGGGGTGGGAAGGGGTGGGAGAGGGAAGGGGTTTCAAGAGGGAGGGGACACATGTATACCAATGGCTGACTCATATTGATGTATGGCAGAAACCAACACAATACTGTAAATCAATTATCCTCCAACTAAAAATAAGTAAATTTAAAAAAAGAAAGTATGTAGTACTGAAGGTGGATTCTAGGTCATACAAGAGAGGTTTATATGGTTTTACTGCTGTCTGATATGTTATATGTGACCTTGGAAGAATTATTTACAGTACTTTCCTTTTCCTGCTCGAGTCTGGGTTTCTAGACTTTCTTGGGACTAGAGTAAGAGACTGACCTATAAGGTTGATGACAGTGATGACCTTTGAAATTTCACCTTTGCTCCCTCAGTGCTTGATGCCCACGTGGCTCTGGGGCAGTATGACCATCATTTTACATTTATTGCTTATATCCCCTTGTCATTTCGATTTTATGATGACATGTCCACAATCTACAGTTGCCACACCTCATTGACTTCACTTGGCTGCCCTGGGCTTTCTGCTTGAGCACACACTGAGATTTCTTAACACTGTAAATCATCTCTGACCCCAAATAAACCATTGTCAATATGTCTATATATGGCAGGGACAGAGTTACTTAACCAAATGCTCTTTTTTCTTCTATTACCATATTTCATACAGTTTTGATGGGCATGTTTTGTGTATTGTATTGATAAACACACACAATAGAACACTTAGTCTTTAATTATATTTTATTTTCATTATTTTATTTGATGTTTTCATCTCCCCTGAAACTTGAGTAGATGATGGTAACTATAAGTTTCAGGGGAGATGCTATAATATGGGGGGCAGGCAGGATTATGCTGAAGGTCATCAAAGTGAGGTGAAATGATGCTGTGACAATATGGTGTCAAGATTATATAGCACAGTACTTCATGATATATTTATGCATATACTGAACATTCTGAGTGAAGAGGTAAACTATGAGAAGAGATTCAGATTAGTGCTGAAAAATTATACTTTCATTTATTAAGAAGTTTTTATAATTTGGAAAGCTTGCATTATGTTGTTCATAAATTGTGATAGTCTATTTTGCCACGGCTTCTGTTTCTTGACTCATTACATATTTTTGAAATCCAGGGATGTATGTTTCTCTGTACTTGATCTTGTGCTACCTCTCTTCCTTATGAATGCCATCCATTATTATGACTTATGAGTATGATACTCTAATCTTTACCCCAGTCCCAGATTTTTAGAAAAATTTGTTTGGCTACACCAGATCTTTGTTGTGGCATGTGGGATCTGGTTCCCTGGCCAGGGATCGAACACAGGCCACCTGCAATCTCCAGTCCTGTTTTTCCCTTGAGTCTAGAGCCAGATATTCAACTTCTCTGTGCCTGTCTTTGTCTCCACACCTCGCAGGAATCTAGACCCAGGATGTCCCGATTCAATATACTATTTGATTGTTCCTCAACTTCCAGTGTGTTCTTCTTCCTCATTCTCCAGAGTTACTTCTCTTTTACCTAACTCTGGTCTGTGGAAGCTTCTAAAATTGAGGAACCAGTGAGGCATCCTAGAGTTCTCCTTATCCGGCACACCAAACCGAACAGCACGTCCTGCGAACTTTATAGATTTTTCTCGATTTCCCCCCTTGTGCAGCATACCCATTTGCCTTAAATCAGTGTTTCCTTTCCTTAACCCAGATGTTTCAAGAGTTTTTTGATTCTCTTCCCTTTCATAGTCTTACTTTTCCAAAACTATAATCAATGTTATTGCTTGTGTGGCTTTCCAAAGTAAAGCTGATCTTAAATTCTGTATCCCATTGAACTTTCAAAGGATTTTCCTTATGAGCCCATGTTTCCTAGTGTGAGTTGCAAGGCCCTCCATTACCTGTTCCCTGTCTTTTGCTGTAAATTTATTTTATTTCTCTTTTTACCTCTTACACTGCAAGTTCTAGCAATACTGGAAGACCTGTGGTTCCTTGAACACCACACACATCACTTATTGATGCTCTCTGTTCTGTTAGAATCCCTTTCTCTCCTGCCTCTTGCCCCTCTGCCTGGTAAATTTTATCAGCTGAAAGTCCGTCTCCAGAGCTTTCACTGTGTGCTCTGATGATTAATCATGTCCTGTTCATGTTGCATGCGTACTTCTATCGTTGAACTTCTCACCTCATATGCATTCATTTGCTTTGCTTTTATGGTGTTATAATTATCTGTTCACTTAGCGGATTGTGAGGTCCTGAATGTAATGATGTACCAAGCACCAGGCATAATTTAGAGTCTCGGCAAATATGCGGAGTGTTTGAGCTGATGGCCTCTGGTGTTTTGGATGTGATAGGTAAAAGGTAAGCTAATGGGATTTTGATAGTTGGAGACCTTGTGAAATTCAAGTTTCACAAATGTGTGTGTGTGTGCATGTGTTAGTTGCTCAGTTGTGTCTGACTCTTTGTGACGCCATGTACTCTAGCCTGCCAGGCTCCTCTGTCCATGGGATTCTCCAGGCAAGAACACTGGAGTGGCTTGCCATTTTCTCCTCCAGGGGATCTTCCCAACCCAGGGGTTGAGCCTGAGACTCCTGCATTGCAGGCAGATTCTTTGCCTTCCGAGCCACCGGGGACATAGGTCCTCACAACTGTACTAAGCTCCTAACAGAGGGCCACCATGGAAGTACTGCACGCCCTGCGTGTGTCCTGGACATCCTGGTGTATATAGTAGATTCCAGCGAGGAAGCCTTCACAGGGAAATAGAAGCAGTCAGTAAGTGTGACTAACTGAAGAGATTCACGCCCCTGCTCTGGAGGGAACCATGCACATTTTCTCTGAGGATGTATCTGTCAGAAAATCCTTAAAGGTATTTTTAAGCTATTTAAAAATTACCAAAAATGCACAAAATTTACCATTTTACTCATTTTTCATTATACAGTTCAGTAGTGTTAAATATATTTGTGTTGCTGTGAGACAGAATTCCAGAACTTTTTCATTTTGTAAAACTTACTATATACACATTAAAACAAAACAAAACAAAACAAAAAAACACAACACTCATCTTTTCCCCTTCTACCCAGGGCCCGGCAACCACCATTCTACTTTCTGTTTCTGTGAATTTGACTATTCTAGATACTCTACATAAATGGAATCATAATAATATTTGTCCCTTTGTGACTGGCTTATTCTATATAACATGTCCTCAAGGTTCATCCATTTCATAGCATTTGACTGAATTTCTTTTTTTTAAAAAAGAAATCGTATCAGGGCTTCCCTAGTAGCTCAGTTGGTAAAGAATCCACCTGCAATGCAGGAAACTCTCGAAATGGTTCGATCCCTGGGTCAGGAAGAGCCACTGGAGAAGGGAAAGGCTACCCACCCCAGTATTCTTGGGCTTCCCTTGTGGCTCAGCTGGTAAAGAATCCACCTGCAATGCGGGAGATGGGGTTTGATCCCTAGGTTGGGAAGATCCCCTGGTGAAGGGAACGGCTTCCCACTCCAGTATTCTGGCCTGGAGAATTGCATGGATTGTGTAGTCCATGGGGTCACAAAGAGTTGGACATGACTGAGCGACTTTCACTTCACTGCCCTTTTCTTTAAGGCTGAATGTTTATCTATTTTATGTTTAATACCACATTTTTTCTGTCTACTCATTTGGACATTTGAGTTGCTTCTATCTCTTGGCTGTTGTGAACAGTGCCTCTATGATCATGGGTGTGCAAAGATCTTTTTGAGACCCTACTTTCAATTCTTCTAAATTACTCAGAAGTGGGATAGCTGGATCATATGGCAGCTTAAAAATGTTTTTAAGGAAACTCCATACTCTTTTCTCTGGTCACACCATTTTACAACCCACCAACTGTACATAAAGTTTCCAGTTGTGCATCCTTTTCTTTTTCAATAGTAGTAGTTTTAATGGGTATGTCATTGTGGTTTTAATTTGCATTTAATTTCTCTAGCAGTATTGAGCATCTTCTCATATCCATATTGATTATTGGTAAGTCACCTATGGAGAAATATCTGGTTAGGCCACTTGCCTATTTTAAAATCAAAGTATTTCATTTTTATGTTCTTCAGTTGTGGGGGTTGTTTACATATTCAGGATTTTAACTCCGCATCAGAAACATCATTTACAAAATCTTCTCTTGTTGCATAGATTGCCTTTTCAATTAAAGATAATTTGGATACTATTAAAAATGACTCTTAAGTTTCCCAAAAATGTAAGCACCATGGGTATTTTAGCATACTGGGCTTTGCCTAGGAACCGTGACTTTTCAGATGTGTTCAGGGTGATTTTGTAGCCCTGCATTTCATCAGGTGCTGTGATTATAGTTGAGCTCCTTTCGCCTTAGCTGATGCATTCTAAAGTCCAGATCACTGCAGTGCTTAAAGTTCATGACAGTACAAGTTAGGTTTTGCTACTGAAAATAATATGCATAGAACTAAGAGAGGAAGAAGGGAACTTAACATGGGAATGTGACATGCTGGCATCTGTGCATTCATGAGTTGTGCAGAAGCAGAGCCTCTAGAATGGGGAGAGTGCAGAAAAGGGACTCCAGTTCCTCAAACGGAATGGTTATCAAGTCCTATCAAAATCATCTGTCCTTGAGATTGAAACTGTTTTCACTCTGATTTCTGAAAAGTCATCTTGTTTCATTAGCCTGCTACCTTCCCTCTTGGATGGCATCACCAACTCAACGGACATGAGTGTGAGTAAGCTCCGGGAGTTGGTGACGGACAGGGAGGCCTGGCGTGCTGCAGTCCACGGGGTCGCAAAGAGTGGACACGACTGAGCGACTGACCTGAACTGAACTTCTCTGTTTGCTCCTGCCTTCGTTGACTTCTTCTTCCCGTATCTCGTGTCTTCATTGCAAATAAGCTCCTCCCTAGTTTCCTTTCTCTTGGCATTTATTTCCTCCTGACTCTGTTGAACCAGCGTTTCCATCCAGCGTCCTATCAGTCCACCTTCCGATTTCACTCACTTTAAGGGAATGAGTTACCAGATTTAGAATTTATCTCGATCACCGCCCTCTCCCCTCCACCATGCGTTGTTCGTGTTGGTCTGGTTTTTGATAGAGAAAGAGGGCTGGGCGTGCCCTCTGTTAATCATCCTCTTACTTTATAAGGATTCCCACCTGCGGCCATCAGGGCTCAGCCTGAAGGACATAAGCCACGTGCTCCAAGGCTTTCATGGAGGAATAGGGGCTTCCACAAATGTAGCCAGAGTTGGAGGGGCAAAGGTCAGGAAGCTGTCATGACAGTTCAGGACAGTGCTTGGAGAAACCGTAGTTAGACACTCCCCAGCAGGTGGTTCTCACATGCTTCCAAAGAAATGATGACATTTCCAAAGGATCTCTGGGAAGCTTCCACCAACTCTCAGTCTGCAAGAGGACATCACGTTTCTCAGGGACTCCTCTGATGTCTCACGTCTGTCTGCCTGTCTGGCTGCAACTCCTGCTGGAGAAAATAGCACCGTGCCCAAGCATTCCAAGCCTCATGCCATGCTTCTCATGGCAAACTCAAGCCCAGTCCTATGTAGATAAATGAATTCTGGAAGATGGGTTTGCAGTTCCTGGTGATGAACAAAAGACCTTGGATGATTCTGGAGTTATGGTGCATTGTCTCAAACAGAGTGAAGAAAAATGCTGAATTATGTCAAGAGTGCTGACCGGGTATTTAAGCAATTTTAAGTTTTTCCATCAACTTTATCTTACAGTATTCTCCTCTGACCCTCCTTTGGAATGTTGCGGCATTTTCCCCTGTGCTTGTTAGTGATTTGTTTACATGATATGTATTCTGGATTTCTAACAAGACCCCAGGCTTCTTTATATTGGGGACGATGTTTTGCTTCTCTCTGTATCACCCTTTCCCGGCAGAGAACTTGCCCCTAGTAGGTTCTCAGCACCTGTTTGCTGCTTGATTGATAGCCCTGTATTTCTTTAGTGTTTAGACTTCCCCAGTGAATGTGTATGTGTTAGGACCCACCGAAGTGTCAGGCTGAGAAAAATGGACATCATAAAACAGTCCAAAATAGCAATGTAGCTGAATTGACAGTGAATGCCTTGAAAAATGTGCCATAAATTTATACTCAGAGAACATACATCAAGTGTGTTCTGTTCCTTTGTGAAATGTTAAAAGTAAGAGCTGGTCTTCTTAAAATGCTCTTGCATTTCTGCATTTCCAAGAAAACACAGACAGCAGAACCTGGAAGATGTGCTGAACCAAAGGCAATGAGATTGGACTTGAAAAGGTCCACCTCTTACTTGAAGACCAGTAAAAGCAAATTGGACAACAGTCACCAAAGGAAAAATAAGTCATGGAAGTTTAGAGCTCCAGATACTTGGTGAAAAAGAAGGGTCAAGTCTAGGTTGCTCTAGCATAGAAAAACACTTGATGGCTTAAGTGAGGTAACTGTCTAGAAGCGGGTGGCCTAGAGAAGGGACAGGCAGAGGTGTTTCTGCCACTTGAAGTCACTCAAAGACCCAGAGTCGCCCCACCTTTCTGTTCTGCCATCCCTGGTGTATAAGGTTGGGATTGGTTTTCTGCCTTGTGTGTGTTCTAGTCTAAAGGAACTGGAATGTGGGGTGATACCTTCCCTATTAGGCTGATGATGTAGAAGCTGCAAACATCATGTTCAGTGACATTCTGCTAGCGGGTACTTAGTTTAGTTTTTTTTTTTTTTTTAATTTATGCATTCATATATAAAAAAGCATAGAGATGACCTGAGTTTTAGGAAAGATTGCCTTTTCAAGGAATTATCAAAAAACATTTACTAAGCATTTCAGAATTTGGTATCAGCTGATAGGTCAGCTGGTAAAGTATCTGCCTGCAATGCAGGAGACCTGGGTTCGATCCCTGGGTCAGGAAGATCCCCTGGAGAAGGAAATGGGAATCCACTCCAGTATTCTTGCCTGGAGAAGTCTATGGACAGACCACGTGGTCACAAAGAGTTGGACACGACTGCATGACTAACCCCCACTTGGTGTCTATAAAGTTGCTAGATTGCACTGGTAGTATGTTGTGGTCTGAATTTCTAATGTGTTTTCTTTTTTTAACCTGTAGAGGGAAGCTCTCAAAAATATCGTCCACCATATGCCTCCACTTATTGTTTTCTGAAAATGAATTCTTATGTTAATTTCATAGCCTATTTTTTTGTGTCCGTTTCATCTTTAAACTATCTTTGGTTTTCATTAGGGGTTTTAAAGTTAAAACATTTTTATTGGTATAAAATGTACACAGATAATAGATTATCTGATTTAGTTTTTTGGTGATTAATTATATTGTGTATGTGCAAAGAGGAATAACAAATACTTAATAGTTTAGTTGATATGCCCTTAACCCTGGTGTCTGAAATATTTAAAATAACTGGATTTTTCCTGTTAATGAAATCTGAATTTGTAACTAGAAATTATACTGTAAAGTATGTAAGTTGAATTTCTTTTGTGTCTTAAGTATTTCAAGTAAATCTTCCTACAACATAAAAATACCATTAAAATCTTTGAGTATTTAAAGAGGTGCTTGATGAAGGAGAGAATGCTGAGTGGAGTCTGGAATGGTTGGCAGTAGGTCTGGAAGAAATTTAGGATTAATGCCGCAGGACAAATGAATTAAGCAACTAACATGGGGAGATAGGAAAGGCTTGGTCTTCCAGTATATAATGATAATGGTTCTTAGGTTCTTAATGATATTTTTTGTTGCTTCAGGTTAAACTTGGCTAATGGAAAAAGTTGAAGGATACCCTTTGACTCAAAATAGAAATAAGTTTATCACCACTTGCATCAGTGCCTTATGGGGTAGGAGAAGGGTGCCTGGCCGGGAGCTCTCTAGAGAGGATGATGGTTGAGGTAAACAGGAGGTCACCCGGATGCTCCTTCTGACCATCAGATACTAGGATATCCAAGCACAGCTGGGCTTCTTCAGAGAGTTCTTTCCTGTTGTCTTAGGTGAGGCTGTGTGATCAAGAAGCAAGTTGAAGCAGGTTGTGAATAATAGGAAGTAAATGTGGGTGAAGAGGTGCTGACTTGGGTGAAAGTCTCATCTTACTGTTGTTTTTAGCAAAGGCAGGCAGAAGAAAGGCACGCTGGCATCTCATTACCCCGGGGCTTTGGTCACAGGTGCCTGTTTTCAATTGTAGAAGGCAGCAGCAACTGACTCCATCAGTCTGTACCAGTCTATGTGTGGCTAAGTCAAATTTCACTATTTGTAGCTATTTTATTTTTGGAACAAGGATTTCCGTAATATGATTTTTTTAAATGTTTAATTGGAGGATAATTGCTTTACAATATTGTGTTGGTTTCTGCCATAGAACAACATGAATCAGCCATAAACATACACATGTCCCTTCCTTCATACGCCTCCCTCCACTCCCCCACCCTCCCCAATATTTTTAAAGTATCTTTTTTTTTGTACTTCCATCATTTAATATCCTAGGAAAAAGAACATAGCAAAATACTTAAAGAAAGCCTAATTCCTAAGGATTTTGTGGTATAAAATTTTCAGCCTAGACAGCATATTAAAAAGCAGAGATATTACTTTGTCAGCAAAGGTCCGTCTAGTCAAGGCTATGGTTTTTCCAGTGGTCATGTATGGATGTGAGAGTTGGACTATAAGGAAAGCTGAGCACTGAAGAATTGATGCTTTTGAACTGTGGTGTTGGAGAAGACTCTTGAGAGTCCCTTGGACTGCAAGGAGATCCAACCAGTCCATCCTAAAGGAGATCAGTCCTGGGTGTTCATTGGAAGGACTGACGCTGAAGCTGAAACTCCAGTAGTTTGGCCACCTGATGCGAAGAGCTGACTCATTTGAAAAGACCCTGATGCTGGGAGGGATTGGGGGCAGGAGGAGAAGGGGACGACAGTGGATGAGATGGCTGGATGGCATCACCGACTGATGGGCATGAGTTTGGGTGGACTCTGGGAGTTGGTGGTGAACAGGGAGGCCTGGCATGCTGCGGTTCATGGGACTGCAAAGAGTCAGGCACGACTGAGCAACTGAACTGAACTGAGTTCCTGAGCGAAAGCTTGTACAGGTATGACTGAAAGATACAGTCACAACCTGGAAGTACAGTTATTTTATTTGGTGGGAATGTTAAAAATGCTGAGTCCAGGAGAGAGGATCTCAGTAGCTCTGAGAAAACTGCTCCAAGGCAGCAGGAGTGGGCTTCAGGCTGTATCCAGGTTTGCAACAAAGGGGTCAGGCAGTGTGAACATCAAAGATCAGTTACCAAGGTAAGGAATTAGCATTCTTGTATGGGAAGACGCAAGCCTCTGGGCTCACTGAGTTCATTCCTTTCAAATGCACCTCAGCTATCTGGGGCCAACCCTGTTTCCTTGTTGGCCTTAAGGAGTGGTAAATGGTTGCTTCTCGCATCCCTCCATCTCCTCAGCAATCACCCTGGGGGTTGGTAGCCTCCCCTGGATAGCAGTTTGGGGAGTCCTCATTCACATTTGGAGGCCAGAAATTGCTGATGGCTGAGACATTTCTAGTTTATTGATAGGGCAGGAGATGTTTTCATTTCACATGGGTATTTGTGTTCATCTCCTAAAAATGCAAAGTTATTTTTGAAGGATTATCCTGGGAAGCACATTTTGACATTTGTTTTGTAAGTGAAGAGAAAAAATGGTTATGAAGCTTTTTTTTTCCCCTAATAAAACTTTGATAAAATGTATTGACATTTATCACAAACATTAAATAATTTGTTTTACATCATTTTTAGTCATCCAATCATCCAATCTGTAACATATACTGAGTACCACCCATGTACAGAGCAATATATGAAACAGTGAGAGGAAAAAGTACACAGAAACATTATATGGAAGAGTGGTTTCCAAACCACCTGCTCGTGGGCCAAATCCATCTCATTGCCTGTTTTTATCAATAAAATTTTATTGCAAAACATGCAAGCTCATTCATTTATGTGTCCTCTATGTCACTTTAACACAACAATGACAGAATTGAGTAATTGTGACAAAGACCATATCTCCCATAAAAATGAAAATATTTGTCTGTTTTTTACAGAAAAAGTTCACTGA